>NC_064624.1:32340226-32658619 GCF_023898315.1 Schistocerca nitens | reverse complement strand
CGCTCAAAGCACAAACTCTTAGAAAATTCACTCTTCTTGTACTTAAGTCGGCACTGTGCCTTTTGTATTTAATCGCGATGAAAATTATGTGTTTCATGGTCAATGTGAAGGTCCAAGGCATACAATAAACCTGCACTGGTGCATCGGAAGCTAATACTGTTCTCCCAGGAGCCGCTCAAAGCACAAACTCTTAGAAGATTCACTCTTCTTGTACTTAAGTCGGCACTGTGCCTTTTGTATTTAATCGCGATGAAAATTATGTGTTTCATGGTCAATGTGAAGGTCCAAGGCATACAATAAACCTGCACTGGTGCATCGGAAGCTAATACTGGTCTCCCAGGAGCCGCTCAAAGCACAAACTCTTAGAAGATTCACTCTTCTTGTACATTAGTCGGCATTGTGCATTTTGTATTTAATCTCGATGCAATTTCGGTGCTTCATGGACAATGTGAAGGTCCAAGGGATACAATAAACCCGCACTGGTGCATCGGAAGCTAATACTGGTCTCCCAGGAGCCGCTCAAAGCACAAACTCTTAGAAGATTCACTCTTCTTTTACTTCAGTCCGCATTGTGCCGTTTGTATTTAATCCCGATGCAATTTCTGTGTTTCATGGTCAATCTGAAGGTCCAAGGGATACAGTAAACCTGCACTGGTGCATCGGAATCCAATACTGGTCTCCTAGGAGCCGCTCAAAGCACAAACTCTTAGAAGATTCACTCTTCTTGTACTTCAGTCGGCATTGTGCATTTTGTATTTAATCCCGATGCAATTTCTGTGTTTCATGGTCAATGTGAAGGGCCAAGGGATACAATAAACTTGCACTGGTGCATCGGAAGCTCATACTGGTCTCCCAGGAGCCGCTCAAAGCACAAACTCTTAGAAGATTCACTCTTCTTGTACTTCAGTCGGCATTGTGCCTTTTGTATATAATCCCGATGCAATTTCTGTGTTTCATGGTCAATGTGAAGGTCAAAGGGATACAGTAAAGCTGCACTGGTGCATCAGAATCTAATACTGGTCACCCAGGAGCCGCTCAAAGCACAAACTCTTAGAAGATTCACTCTTCTTGTACTTCAGTCGGCATTGTGATTTTGTATTTAATCCCGATGCAATTTCTGTGTTTCATGGTCAATGTGAAGGTCCAAGGGATACAATAAACCTGCACTGGTGCATCGGAAGCTAATACTGGTCTCCCAGGAGCCGCTCAAAGCTCAAACTCTTAGAAGATTCACTCTTCTTGTACTTCAGTCGGCATTGTGCCTTATGTATTTAATCCCGTGCAATTTCTGTGTTTCATCGTCAATGTGAAGGTCCAAGGGTTACAGTAAACTTGCACTGGTGCATCGGAATCTAATACTGGTCTCCCAGGAGCCGCTCAAAGCACAAACTCTTAGAAGATTCATTCTTCTAGTACTTCAGTCGGCATTGTGCCTTTTGTATTTAATCCCGATGCAATTTCTTTGTTCCATGTTCAATGTCAAGGTCCAAGGGTTACAGTTAACCTGCACTGGTGCATCGGAAGCTAATACTGGTCTCCCAGGAGCCGCTCAAAGCACAAACTCTTAGAAGATTAACTCTTCATGTACTTCAGTCGGCATTGTGCTTTTTGTATTTAATCCCAATGCAATTTCTGTGTTTCATGGTCAATGTGAAGGTCCAAGGGATACAATAAACCCGCACTGGTGCATCGGAGGCTAATACTGGTCTCCCAGGTGCCGGTCAAAGCACAAACTCTTAGAAGATTCACTCTTCTTGTACATCAGTCGGCATTGTGCATTTTGTATTTAATCCCGATGCAATTTCTGTGTTTCATGGACGATGTGAAGGTCCAAGGGATACAATAAACCTGCACTGGTGCATCGGAAGCTAATACTGGGTCTCCCAGGAGCCGCTCAAAGCACAAACTCTTAGAAGATTCACTCTTCTTTTACTTCAGTCGGCATTGTGCCTTTTGTATTTCATCCCGATGCAATTTCTGTGTTTCATGGTCAATGTGGAGGTCCAAGGGTTGACGTATACCTGCACTGGTGCATCGGAATCTAATACTGGTCTCCCAGGAGCCGCTCAAAGCACAAACTCTTAGAAGATTCACTCTTCTTGTACTTCAGTCGGCATTGTACATTTTGTATTTAATCCCGATGCAATTTCTGTGTTTCGTGGTCAATGTGAAGGTCCAAGGGATACAATAAACCTGCACTGGTGCATCGGAAGCTAATACTGGTCTCCCAGGAGCCCCTCAAAGCACAAACTCTTAGAAGATTCACTCTTCTTGTACTTCAGTCGGCATTGTTCATTTTGTATTTATTCCCGATGCAATTTCTGTGTTTCATGGTCAATGTGAAGGTCAAAGGGATACAATAAACCTGCACTGGTGCATCGGAAGCTAATACTGGTCTCCCAGGAGCCGCTCAAAGCACAAACTCTTAGAAGATTCACTCTTCTTGTACTTAAGTCGGCATTGTGCCTTTTGTATTTAATCCCGATGCAATTTCTCTTTCATCGTCTATGTGAAGGTCCAAGGGATACAATAAACCTGCACTGGTGCATCGGAAGCAAATACTGGTCTCCCAGGAGCCGCTCAAAGCACAAACTCTTAGAAGATTCACTCTTCTTGTAATTCAGTCGGCATTGTGCCTTTTGTATTTAATCCCGATGCAATTTCTGTGTTTCATGGTAAATGTGAAGGTGCAAGGGATACAACAAACCTGCACTGGTACATCGGAAGCTAATACTGGTCTCCCAGGAGCCGCTCAAAGCACAAAGCCTTAGAAGATTCACTCTTCTTGTACTTCAGTCGAATTTGTGCCTTTTGTATTCAATCCCGTTACAATTTCTGTGTTTCATTGTCGATGTGAAGGTCCAAGATTGCAGTAAACCTGCACTGGTGCATCGGAAGCTAATACTGGTCTCCCAGGAGCCTTTCAAAACACAAACTCTTAGAAGATTCACTCTTCTTGTACTTCAGTCGGCATTGTGCCTTTTGTATTTAATCCCGATGCAATTTCTGTGTTTCATGGTCAATGTGAAGGTCCAAGGGATACAATAAACCTGCACAGGTGCATCGGAAGCTAATACTGGTCTCCCAGGAGCCGCTAAAAGCACAAACTCTTAGAAGATTCACTCTTCTTGTAATTCAGTCGGCATTGTGCTTTTGTATTCAACTGATACAATTTCTGTGTTTCATGGTCAATGTGAAGGTCCAAGGGATACAGTAAACCTGCACTGGTGCATCGGAATCTAATTCTGGTCTCCCAGGAGCCGCTCAAAGCACAAGCTCTTAGAAGATTCACTCTTCTTGTACTTCAGTCGGCATTGTGCCTTATGTATTTAATCCCGATGCAATTTCTGTGTTTCATCGTCAATGTGAAGGTCCAAGGGATACAGTAAACTTGCACTGGTGCATCGGAATCTAATACTGGTCTCCCAGGAGCCGCTAAAAGTACAAACTCTTAGAAGATTCATTCTTCTAGTACTTCAGTCGGCATTGTGCCTTTTGTATTTAATTCCGATGCAATTTCTTTGTTCCATGTTCAATGTCAAGGTCCAAGGGATACAGTAAACCTGCACTGGTGCATCGGAAGCTAATACTCGTCTCCCAGGACCCGCTCGAAACACAAACTCTTAGAAGATTAACTCTTCTTGTACTTCAGTCGGCATTATGCCTTTTGTATTTAATCCCGATGGAATTTCTGTGTTTCATGGTCAATGTGAAGGTCCAATTGATACAAAAAACCTGCACTGGTGCATCGGAAGCTAATACTGGTCTCCCAGGAGCCGCTCAAACCACAAACTCTTAGAAGATTCACTCTTCTTGTACTTCAGTCGGCATTGTGCATTTTGTATTTATTCCCGATGCAATTTCTGTGTTTCATGGTCAATGTGAAGGTCAAAGGGATACAATAAACCTGCACTGGTGCATCGGAAGCTAATACTGGTCTCCCAGGAGCCGCTCAAAGCACAAACTCTTAGAAGATTCACTCTTCTTGTACTTAAGTCGGCATTGTGCCTTTTGTATTTAATCCAGATGCAATTTCTGTGTTTCATCGTCTATGTGATGGTCCAAGGGATACAATAAACCTGGACTGGTGCATCGGAAGCTAATACTGGTCTCCCAGGAGCCTCTCAAAGCACAAACTCTTAGAAGATTCACTTTTCTTGTACTTCAGTCGGCATTGTGCCTTTTGTATTTATTCCCGATGCAATTTCTGTGTTTCATGGTAAATGTGAAGGTCCAAGGGATACAATAAACCTGCACTGGTGCATCGGAAGCTAATACTCGTCTCCCAGGAGCCGCTCAAAGCACAAACTCTTAGAAGATTCACTCTTCTTGTACTTCAGTCGAATTTGTGCCTATTGTATTCAATCGCGAAACAATTTCTGTGTTTCATGGTCGATGTGTAGGTCCAAGGTTGCAGTAAACCTGCACTGGTGCATCGGAAGCTAATACTGGTCTCCCAGGAGCCGTTCAAAACACAAACTCTTAGGAGATTCACTCTTCTTGTACTTCAGTCGGCATTGTGCCTTTTCTATTTAATCCCGATGAACTTTCTGTGTTTCATGGTCAATGTGAAGGTCCAAGGGATACAATAAACCTGCACTGGTGCATCGGAAGCTAATACTGGTCTCCCAGGAGCCGCTCAAAGGACAAAGTCTTAGAAGATTCACTCTTCTTGTACTTCAGTCGGCATCGTGCCTCTTGTATTTAATCCCGATGCAATTTCTGTGTTTCATGGTCAATGTGAAGGTCCAAGGGATACAATAAACTTACACTGGTGCATCGGCAGCTAATACTGGTCTCCCAAGAGCCGCTCAAAGCACAAACTCTAAGAAGATTCACTCTTCTTGTACTTAAGTCGGCATTGTGCCTTTTGTATTTAATCCCGATGCAATTTCTGTGTTTCATGGTCAATGTGAAGCTCCAAGGGATACAATAAACCTGCACTGGTGCATCTGAAGCTAATACTGGTCTCCCAGGAGCCGCTCAAAGCACAAACTCTTAGAAGATTCATTCTTCTAGTACTTCAGTCGGCATTGTGCCTTTTGTATTTAATCCCGATGCAATTTCTGTGTTTCATGGGAAATGTGAAGGTCCAAGGGATACAATAATCCTGCACTGGTGCATCGGAATCTAATACTGGTCTCCCAGGAGCCGCTCAAAGCACAAACTCTTAGAAGATTCACTCATCTTGTACTTAAGTCGGCATTGTGCTTTTGTATTTAATCCCGATGCAATTTATTTGTTTCATGGTCAATGTGAAAATCCAAGGGATACAATAAACCGGCACTGGTGGATCGGAAGCTAATACTGGTCACCCAGGAGCCGCTCAAAGCACAAACTCTTAGAAGATTCACTCTTCTTGTACTTAAGTCGAACTTGTGCCTTTTGTATTCAATCCCGATACAATTTCTGTGTTTCATGGTCAATGTGAAGATCCAAGGGATACAGTAAACCTGCACTGGTGCATCGGAAGCTAATACTGGTCTCACAGGAGCCACTCAAAGCACAAACTCTTAGAGGATTCACGGTTCTTGTACTTCAGTCGGCTTTGTGGCTTTTGTATTTAATCCCGATGCAATTTCTGTGTTTCATGGTCAATGTGAAGGTCCAAGGGATACAATAACCCTGCACAGGTGCATCGGAAGCTAATACTGGTCTCCCAGGAGCCGCTAAAAGCACAAACTCTTAGAAGATTCACTCTTCTTGTAATTCAGTCGGCATTGTGCTTTTGTATTCAACTGATACAATTTCTGTGTTTCATGGTCAATGTGAAGGTCCAAGGGATACAGTAAACCTGCACTGGTGCATCGGAATCTAATTCTGGTCTCCCAGGAGCCGCTCAAAGCGCAAACTCTTAGAAGATTCACTCTTCTTGTACTTCAGTCGGCATTGTGCCTTATGTATTTAATCCCGATGCAATTTCTGTGTTTCATCGTCAATGTGAAGGTCCAAGGGATACAGTAAACTTGCACTGGTGCATCGGAATCTAATACTGGTCTCCCAGGAGCCGCTAAAAGTACAAACTCTTAGAAGATTCATTCTTCTAGTACTTCAGTCGGCATTGTGCCTTTTGTATTTAATTCCGATGCAATTTCTTTGTTCCATGTTCAATGTCAAGGTCCAAGGGATACAGTAAACCTGCACTGGTGCATCGGAAGCTAATACTCGTCTCCCAGGACCCGCTCGAAACACAAACTCTTAGAAGATTAACTCTTCTTGTACTTCAGTCGGCATTATGCCTTTTGTATTTAATCCCGATGCAATTTCTGTGTTTCATGGTCAATGTGAAGGTCCAAGGGATACAAAAAACCTGCACTGGTGCATCGGAAGCTAATACTGGTCTCCCAGGAGCCGCTCAAAGCACAAACTCTTAGAAGATTCACTCTTCTTGTACTTCAGTCGGCATTGTGCATTTTGTATTTATTCCCGATGCAATTTCTGTGTTTCATGGTCAATGTGAAGGTCAAAGGGATACAATAAACTTACACTGGTGCATCGGCAGCTAATACTGGTCTCCCAGGAGCCGCTCAAAGCACAAACTCTAAGAAGATTCACTCTTCTTGTACTTAAGTCGGCATTGTGCCTTTTGTATTTAATCCCGATGCAATTTCTGTGTTTCATGGTCAATGTGAAGCTCCAAGGGATACAATAAACCTGCACTGGTGCATCTGAAGCTAATACTGGTCTCCCAGGAGCCGCTCAAAGCACAAACTCTTAGAAAATTCACTCTTCTTGTACTTAAGTCGGCATTGTGCCTTTTGTATTTAATCCCGATGCAATTTCTGTGTTTCATGGGAAATGTGAAGGTCCAAGGGATACAATAATCCTGCACTGGTGCATCGGAATCTAATACTGGTCTCCCAGGAGCCGCTCAAAGCACAAACTCTTAGAAGATTCACTCATCTTGTACTTAAGTCGGCATTGTGCCTTTTGTATTTAATCCCGATGCAATTTATTTGTTTCATGGTCAATGTGAAAATCCAAGGGATACAATAAACCGGCACTGGTGGATCGGAAGCTAATACTGGTCACCCAGGAGCCGCTCAAAGCACAAACTCTTAGAAGATTCACTCTTCTTGTACTTAAGTCGAACTTGTGCCTTTTGTATTCAATCCCGATACAATTTCTGTGTTTCATGGTCAATGTGAAGATCCAAGGGATACAGTAAACCTGCACTGGTGCATCGGAAGCTAATACTGGTCTCACAGGAGCCACTCAAAGCACAAACTCTTAGAGGATTCACGGTTCTTGTACTTCAGTCGGCTTTGTGGCTTTTGTATTTAATCCCGATGCAATTTCTGTGTTTCATGGTCAATGTGAAGGTCCAAGGGATACAATAAACCTGCACAGGTGCATCGGAAGCTAATACTGGTCTCCCAGGAGCCGCTCAAAGCACAAACTCTTAGAAGATTCACTCTTCTTGTAATTCAGTCGGCATTGTGCTTTTGTATTCAACTGATACAATTTCTGTGTTTCATGGTCAATGTGAAGGTCCAAGGGATACAGTAAACCTGCACTGGTGCATCGGAATCTAATTCTGGTCTCCCAGGAGCCGCTCAAAGCACAAACTTATAGAAGATTCACTCTTCTTGTACTTCAGTCGGCATTGTGCCTTATGTATTTAATCCCGATGCAATTTCTGTGTTTCATCGTCAATGTGAAGGTCCAAGGGATACAGTAAACTTGCACTGGTGCATCGGAATCTAATACTGGTCTCCCAGGAGCCGCTAAAAGTACAAACTCTTAGAAGATTCATTCTTCTAGTACTTCAGTCGGCATTGTGCCTTTTGTATTTAATTCCGATGCAATTTCTTTGTTCCATGTTCAATGTCAAGGTCCAAGGGATACAGTAAACCTGCACTGGTGCATCGGAAGCTAATACTCGTCTCCCAGGACCCGCTCGAAACACAAACTCTTAGAAGATTAACTCTTCTTGTACTTCAGTCGGCATTATGCCTTTTGTATTTAATCCCGATGGAATTTCTGTGTTTCATGGTCAATGTGAAGGTCCAAGGGATACAAAAAACCTGCACTGGTGCATCGGAAGCTAATACTGGTCTCCCAGGAGCCGCTCAAAGCACAAACTCTTAGAAGATTCACTCTTCTTGTACTTCAGTCGGCATTGTGCATTTTGTATTTATTCCCGATGCAATTTCTGTGTATCATGGTCAATGTGAAGGTCAAAGGGATACAATAAACCTGCACTGGTGCATCGGAAGCTAATACTGGTCTCCCAGGAGCCGCTCAAAGCACAAACTCTTAGAAGATTCACTCTTCTTGTACTTAAGTCGGCATTGTGCCTTTTGTATTTAATCCCGATAAAATTTCTGTGTTTCATCGTCTATGTGATGGTCCAAGGGATACAATAAACCTGGACTGGTGCATCGGAAGCTAATACTGGTCTCCCAGGAGCCGCTCAAAGCACAAACTCTTAGAAGATTCACTTTTCTTGTACTTCAGTCGGCATTGTGCCTTTTGTATTTATTCCCGATGCAATTTCTGTGTTTCATGGTAAATGTGAAGGTCCAAGGGATACAATAAACCTGCACTGGTGCATCGGAAGCTAATACTCGTCTCCCAGGAGCCGCTCAAAGCACAAACTCTTAGAAGATTCACTCTTCTTGTACTTCAGTCGAATTTGTGCCTATTGTATTCAATCGCGAAACAATTTCTGTGTTTCATGGTCGATGTGAACGTCCAAGGTTGCAGTAAACCTGCACTGGTGCATCGGAAGCTAATACTGGTCTCCCAGGAGCCGTTCAAAACACAAACTCTTAGGAGATTCACTCTTCTTGTACTTCAGTCGGCATTGTGCCTTTTCTATTTAATCCCGATGCACTTTCTGTGTTTCATGGTCAATGTGAAGGTCCAAGGGATACAATAAACCTGCACTGGTGCATCGGAAGCTAATACTGGTCTCCCAGGAGCCCCTCAAAGCACAAACTCTTAGAAGATTCACTCTTCTTGTACTTCAGTCGGCATTGTGCATTTTGTATTTATTCCCGATGCAATTTCTGTGTTTCATGGTCAATGTGAAGGTCCAAGGGATACAATAAACCTGCACTGGTGCATCGGAAGCTAATACTGGTCTCCCAGGAGCCGCTCAAAGCACAAACTCTTAGAAGATTCACTCTTCTTGTACTTAAGTCGGCATTGTGCCTTTTGTATTTAATCCCGATGCAATTTCTCTTTCATCGTCTATGTGAAGGTCCAAGGGATACAATAAACCTGCACTGGTGCATCGGAAGCAAATACTGGTCTCCCAGGAGCCGCTCAAAGCACAAACTCTTAGAAGATTCACTCTTCTTGTACTTCAGTCGGCATTGTGCCTTATGTATTTAATCCCGATGCAATTTCTGTGTTTCATCGTCAATGTGAAGGTCCAAGGGATACAGTAAACTTGCACTGGTGCATCGGAATCTAATACTGGTCTCCCAGGAGCCGCTAAAAGTACAAACTCTTAGAAGATTCATTCTTCTAGTACTTCAGTCGGCATTGTGCCTTTTGTATTTAATTCCGATGCAATTTCTTTGTTCCATGTTCAATGTCAAGGTCCAAGGGATACAGTAAACCTGCACTGGTGCATCGGAAGCTAATACTCGTCTCCCAGGACCCGCTCGAAACACAAACTCTTAGAAGATTAACTCTTCTTGTACTTCAGTCGGCATTATGCCTTTTGTATTTAATCCCGATGCAATTTCTGTGTTTCATGGTCAATGTGAAGGTCCAAGGGATACAAAACACCTGCACTGGTGCATCGGAAGCTAATACTGGTCTCCCAGGAGCCGCTCAAAGCACAAACTCTTAGAAGATTCACTCTTCTTGTACTTCAGTCGGCATTGTGCATTTTGTATTTATTCCCGATGCAATTTCTGTGTTTCATGGTCAATGTGAAGGTCAAAGGGATACAATAAACCTGCACTGGTGCATCGGAAGCTAATACTGGTCTCCCAGGAGCCGCTCAAAGCACAAACTCTTAGAAGATTCACTCTTCTTGTACTTAAGTCGGCATTGTGCCTTTTGTATTTAATCCAGATGCAATTTCTGTGTTTCATCGTCTATGTGATGGTCCAAGGGATACAATAAACCTGCACTGGTGCATCGGAAGCTAATACTGGTCTCCCAGGAGCCGCTCAAAGCACAAACTCTCAGAACATTCACTTTTCTTGTACTTCAGTCGGCATTGTGCCTTTTGTATTTATTCCCGATGCAATTTCTGTGTTTCATGGTAAATGTGAAGGTCCAAGGGATACAATAAACCTGCACTGGTGCATCGGAAGCTAATACTCGTCTCCCAGGAGCCGCTCAAAGCACAAACTCTTAGAAGATTCACTCTTCTTGTACTTCAGACGAATTTGTGCCTATTGTATTCAATCGCGAAACAATTTCTGTGTTTCATGGTCGATGTGAAGGTCCAAGGTTGCAGTAAACCTGCACAGGTGCATCGGAAGCTAATACTGGTCTCCCAGGAGCCGTTCAAAACACAAACTCTTAGGAGATTCACTCTTCTTGTACTTCAGTCGGCATTGTGCCTTTTCTATTTAATCCCGATGCACTTTCTGTGTTTCATGGTCAATGTGAAGGTCCAAGGGATACAATAAACCTGCACTTGTGCATCGGAAGCTAATACTGGTCTCCCAGTAGCCGCTCAAAGGACAAAGTCTTAGAAGATTCACTCTTCTTGTACTTCAGTCGGCATCGTGCCTCTTGTATTTAATCCCGATGCAATTTCTGTGTTTCATGGTCAATGTGAAGGTCCAAGGGATACAATAAACTTACACTGGTGCATCGGCAGCTAATACTGGTCTCCCAAGAGCCGCTCAAAGCACAAACTCTAAGAAGATTCACTCTTCTTGTACTTAAGTCGGCATTGTGCCTTTTGTATTTAATCCCGATGCAATTTCTGTGTTTCATGGTCAATGTGAAGCTCCAAGGGATACAATAAACCTGCACTGGTGCATCTGAAGCTAATACTGGTCTCCCAGGAGCCGCTCAAAGCACTAACTCTTAGAAAATTCACTCTTCTTGTACTTAAGTCGGCATTGTGCCTTTTGTATTTAATCCCGATGCAATTTCTGTGTTTCATGGGAAATGTGAAGGTCCAAGGGATACAATAATCCTGCACTGGTGCATCGGAATCAAATACTGGTCTCCCAGGAGCCGCTCAAAGCACAAACTCTTAGAAGATTCACTCATCTTGTACTTAAGTCGGCATTGTGCCTTTTGTATTTAATCCCGATGCAATTTATTTGTTTCATGGTCAATGTGAAAATCCAAGGGATACAATAAACCGGCACTGGTGGATCGGAAGCTAATACTGGTCACCCAGGAGCCGCTCAAAGCACAAACTCTTAGAAGATTCACTCTTCTTGTACTTAAGTCGAACTTGTGCCTTTTGTATTCAATCCCGATACAATTTCTGTGTTCCATGGTCAATGTGAAGATCCAAGGGATACAGTAAACCTGCACTGGTGCATCGGAAGCTAATACTGGTCTCACAGGAGCCACTCAAAGCACAAACTCTTAGAGGATTCACGGTTCTTGTACTTCAGTCGGCTTTGTGGCTTTTGTATTTAATCCCGATGCAATTTCTGTGTTTCATGGTCAATGTGAAGCTCTAAGGGATACAATAAACCTGCACTGGTACATCGGAAGCTAATACTGGTGTCCCAGGAGTCGCTCAAAGCACAAACTCTTAGAAGATTCACTCTTCTCGTACTACATTCTGCATTGTGCTTTTGTATTTAATCCCGATGCAATTTCTGTGTTTCATGGTCAATGTGAAGGTCCAAGGGATAAAGTAAACCTGCACTGGTGCACCGGAATCTAATACTGGTCTCCCAGGAGCCGCTCAAAGCACAAACTCTTAGAAGATTCACTCTTCTTGTACTTCAGTCGGCATTGTGCCTTTTGTATTTAATCCCGATACAATTTCTGTGTTTCATGGTCAATGTGAAGGTCCAAGGGATACAGTAAACCTGCACTGGTGCATCGGAAGCTAATACTGGTCTCCCAGGAGCCGCTCAAAGCACAAACTCTTAGAGGATTCACTGTTCTTGTACTTCAGTTGGCATTATGCTTTTTGTATTTAATCCCGATGCAATTTCTGTGTTTCATGGTCAATGTGAAGGTCCAAGGGTTACAATAAACCTGCACTGGTGCATCAGAAGGTAATACTGGTCTCCCAGGAGCCGCTCAAAGCACAAACTCTTAGAAGATTCACTGTTCTTGTACTTCAGTCGGCATTGTGCCTTTTGTATATATTCCCGATGCAATTTCTGTGTTTCATGGTCAATGTGAAGATCCAAGGGATACAGTAAACCTGCACTGGTGCATCGGAAGCTAATACTGGTCTCACAGGAGCCACTCAAAGCACAAACTCTTAGAGGATTCACGGTTCTTGTACTTCAGTCGGCTTTGTGGCTTTTGTATTTAATCCCGATGCAATTTCTGTGTTTCGTGGTCAATGTGAAGGTCCAAGGGATACAATAAACCTGCACTGGTGCACCGGAATCTAATACTGGTCTCCCAGGAGCCGCTCAAAGCACAAACTCTTAGAAGATTCACTCTTCTTGTACTTCAGTCGGCATTGTGCCTTTTGTATTTAATCCCGATACAATTTCTGTGTTTCATGGTCAATGTGAAGGTCCAAGGGATACAGTAAACCTGCACTGGTGCATCGGAAGCTAATACTGGTCTCCCAGGAGCCGCTCAAAGCACAAACTCTTAGAGGATTCACTGTTCTTGTACTTCAGTTGGCATTATGCTTTTTGTATTTAATCCCGATGCAATTTCTGTGTTTCATGGTCAATGTGAAGGTCCAAGGGTTACAATAAACCTGCACTGGTGCATCAGAAGGTAATACTGGTCTCCCAGGAGCCGCTCAAAGCACAAACTCTTAGAAGATTCACTGTTCTTGTACTACAGTCGGCATTGTGCCTTTTGTATATATTCCCGATGCAATTTCTGTGTTTCATGGTCAATGTGAAGGTCCAAGGGATACAATAAACCTGCACTGGTGCATCGGAAGCTAATACTGGTCTCCCAGGAGCCGCTCAAAGCACAAACTCTTAGAAGATTCACTCTTCTTGTACTACAGTCCGCATTGTGATTTTGTATTTAATACCGATGCAATTTCTTTGTTTCATGGTCAATGTGTAGGTCCAAGGGATACAGTCAACCTGCACTGGTGAACCGGAATCTATTACTGGTCTCCCAGGAGCCGCTTAAAGCACAAACTCTTAGAAGATTCACTCTTCTTTTACTTCAGTCGTGATTGTGCCTTTTGTATTTAATTCCGACGCAATTTCTGTGTTTCATGGTCAATGTGAAGGTCTAAGGGATACAATAAACCTGCACTGGTGCATCGGAAGCTAATACTGGTCTCCCAGGAGCCGCTCAAAGCACAAACTCTTAGAAGATTCACTCTTCTTGTACTTCAGTCGGCATTGTGCTTCTGTATTTAATCCCGATACAATTTCTCTGTTTCATGGTCAATGTGAAGGTCCAAGGGATACAGTAAACCTGCACTGGTGCATCAGAAGCTAATACTGGTCTCCCAGGAGCCGCTCAAAGCACAAACGCTTAGAAGATTCACTCTTCATGTACTTCGGTCGGCATTGAGCCTATTGTATTTAATCCCGATGCAATTTCTGTGTTTAATGGTCAATCTGAAGGTCCGAGGGATACAATGAACCTGCACTGGTGCATCGGAAGCTAATACTGGTCTCCCAGGAGCCGCTCAAAGCACAAACTCTTAGAAGATTCACTCTTCTTGTACTTCAGTCGGCATTGTGCCTTTTGTATTTAATCCCGATGCAATTTCTGTGTTTCATGGTCAATGTGAAGGTCCAAGGGATACAATAAACCTGCACTGGTGCATCGGAAGCTGATACTGGTCTCCCAGGAGCCGCTCAAAGCACAAACTCTTAGAAGATTCACTCTTCTTGTACTTCAGTCGCCATTGTGCCTTTTGTATTTAATCCCGATGCAATTTCTGTGTTTCATGGTCAATGTGAAGGTCCAAGGGATACAACAAACCTGCACTGGTGCATCGGAAGCTAATACTGGTCTCCCAGGAGCCGCTCAAAGCACAAACTCTTAGAATATTCACTCTTCTTGTACTTATGTCGGCATTGTGCATTTTGTATTCAATCCCGATACAATTTCTGTGTTTCACGGTCAATGTGAAGGTCCAAGGGTTGCAGTAAACCTGCACTGGTGCATCGGAAGCTAATACTGGTCTCCCAGGAGCCACTCAAAGCACAATTCTTAGAAGATTCCCTCATCTTGTACTTCAGTCGGCATTGTGCCTTTTCTATTTAATCCCGATGCAATTTCTGTGTTTCATGGTCAATGTGAAGGTCCAAGGGATACAATAAACCTGCACTGGTGCATCGGAAGCTAATACTGGTCTCCCAGGAGCCGCTCAAATCACAAACTCTTAGAAAATTCACTCTTCTTCTACTTAAGTCGGCATTGTGCATTTTGTATTTAATACCGATGCAATTTCTGTGTTTCATGGTCAATGTGAAAGTCCAAGGGATACAATAAACCTGCACTGGTGCATCAGAAGGTAATACTGGTCTCCCAGGAGCCGCTCAAAGCACAAACTCTTAGAAGATTCACTGTTCTTGTACTACAGTCGGCATTATGCCTTTTGTATTTAATCCCGATACAATTTCTCTGTTTCATGGTCAGTGTGAAAGTCCAAGGGATACAGTAAACCTGCACTGGTGCATCGGAAGCTAATACTGGTCTCCCTGGAGCCGCTCAAAGCACAAACTCTTAGAAGATTCACTCTTCATGTACTTCGGTCGGCATTGTGCCTATTGTATTTAATCCCGATGCAATTTCTGTGTTTAATGGTCAATGTGAAGGTCCGAGGGATACAATAAACCTGCACTGGTGCATCGGAAGCTAATACTGGTCTCCCAGGAGCCGCTCAAAGCACAAACTCTTAGAAGATTCACTCTTCTTGTACTTCAGTCGCCATTGTGCATTTTGTATTTAATCCCGATGCAATTTCTGTGTTTCATGGGAAATGTGAAGGTCCAAGGGATACAACAAACCTGCACTGGTGCATCGGAAGCTAATACTGGTCTCCCAGGAGCCGCTCAAAGCACAAACTCTTAGAAGATTCACTCTTCTTGTACTTCAGTCGCCATTGTGCATTTTGTATTTAATCCCGATGCAATTTCTGTGTTTCATGTTCAATGTGAAGGTCCAAGGGATACAACAAACCTGCACTGGTGCATCGGAAGCTAATACTGGTCTCCCAGGAGCCGCTCAAATCACAAAATCTTAGAAGATTCACTCTTCTTGTACTTAAGTCGAATTTGTGACTTTTGTATTCAATCCCGATACAATTTCAGTGTTTCATGGTCAATGTGAAGGTCCAAGGGATACAATAAACTGCACAGGTGCATCGGAAGCTAATACTGGTCTCCCAGGAGCCGTTCAAAGCACAAACTCTTAGAAGATTCACTCTTCTTGTACTTCAGTCGCCATTGTGCCTTTTGTATTTAATCCCGATGCAATTTCTGTGTTTCATGGTCAATGTGAAGGTCCAAGGGATACAGTAAACTGCACTGGTGTATCGGAAGCTAATACTGGTCTCCCAGGAGCCTCTCAAAGCACAAACTCTTAGAAGATTCACTCTTCTTGTACTTCAGTCGTCATTGTGCTTTTGTATTTAATCCCGATGCAATTTCTGTGTTTCATGGTCAATGTGAAGGTCCAAGGGATACAATAAACCTGCACTGGTGCATCGGAAGCTAATACTGGTCTCCCAGGAGCCGCTCAAAGCACAAACTCTTAGAAGATTCACTCTTCTTGTACTTAAGTCGGCATTGTGCCTTTTGTATTTAATCCCGATGCAATTTCTGTGTTTCATGGTCAATGTGAAGGTCCAAGGGATACAATAAACCTGCACTGGTGCATCGGAAGCTAATACTGGTTTCCCAGGAGCCGCTCAAAGCACAAACTCTTAGAAGATTCACTCTTCTTGTACTTATGTCGGCATTGTGCATTTTGTATTCAATCCCGACACAATTTCTGTGTTTCACGGTCAATGTGAAGGTCCAAGATTTGCAGTAAACCTGCACTGGTGCATCGGAAGCTAATACTGGTCTCCCAGGAGCCGCTCAAAGCACAATTCTTAGAAGATTTCCTCTTCTTGTACTTGAGTCGGCATTGTGCCTTTTGTATTTAATCCCGATGCAATTTATTTGTTTCATGGTCAATGTGAAGGTCCAAGAGATACAATAAACCTGCACTGGTGGATCTGAAGCTAATACTGGTCTCCCAGGAGCCGCTCAAAGCACAAACTCTTAGAAGATTCACTCTTCTTGTACTTCAGTCGGCATTGTGCCTTTTGTATTTAATCCCGATACAATTTCTCTGTTTCATGGTCAATGTGAAAGTCCAAGGGATACAGTAAACCTGCACTGGTGAATCAGAAGCTAATACTGGTCTTCCAGGAGCCGCTCAAAGCACAAACTCTTAGAAGATTCACTCTTCATGTACTTCGGTCGGCATTGTGCCTATTGTATTTAATCCCGATGCAATTTCTGTGTTTAATGGTCAATGTGAAGGTCCGAGGGATACAATAAACCTGCACTGGTGCATCGGAAGCTAATACTGGTCTCCCAGGAGCCGCTCAAAGCACAAACTCTTAGAAGATTCACTCTTCTTGTACTTAAGTCGGCATTGTGCCTTTTGTATTTAATGCCGATACAATTTCTGTGTTTCATGGTCAATGTGAAGGTCCAAGGGATACAATAAACCTGCACTGGTGCATCGGAAGCTAATACTGGTCTCCCAGGAGCCGCTAAAAGCACAAACTCTTAGAAGATTCACTCTTCTTGTACTTCAGTCGCAATTGTGCATTTTGTATTTAATCCCGATGCAATTTCTGTGTTTCATGTTCAATGTGAAGGTCCAAGGGATACAACAAACCTGCACTGGTGCATCGGAAGCTAATACTGGTCTCCCAGGAGCCGCTCAAAGCACAAACTCTTAGAAGATTCACTCTTCTTGTACTTACGTCGAATTTGTGACTTTTGTATTCAATCCCGATACAATTTCAGTGTTTCATGGTCAATGTGAAGGTCCAAGGGATACAATAAACCTGCACTGGTGCATCGGAAGCTAATACTGGTCTCCCAGGAGCCGTTCAAAGCACAAACTCTTAGAGATTCACACTTCTTGTACTTCAGTCGGCATTGTGCCTTTTGCATTTAATCCTGATGCAATTTCTGTGTTTCATGGTCAATGTGAAGGTCCAAGGGATACAGTAACCTGCACTGGTGTATCGGAAGCTAATACTGGTCTCCCAGGAGCCTCTCAAAGCACAAACTCTTAGAAGATTCACGCTTCTTGTACTTCAGTCGACATTGTGCCTTTTGTATTTAATCGCGATGCAATTTCTGTGTTTCATGGTCAATGTGAAGGTCCAAGGGATACAACATACCTGCACTGGTGCATCGGAAGGTAATACTGGTCTCCCAGGAGCCGCTCAAAGCACAAACTCTTAGAAGATTCACTCTTCTTGTACTTAAGTCGGCATTGTGCCTTTTGTATTTAATCCCGATGCAATTTCTGTGTTTCATGGTCAATGTGAAGGTCCAAGGGATACAATAAACCTGCACTGGTGCATGGGAAGCTAATACTGGTATCCCAGGAGCCGCTCAAAGCACAAAATCTTAGAAGATTCACTCTTCGTGTACTTATGTCGGCATTGTGTATTTTGTATTCAATCCCGATACAATTTCTGTGTTTCACGGTCAATGTGAAGGTCCAAGGTTTGCAGTAAACCTGCACTGGTGCATCGGAAGCTAATACTGGTCTCCCAGGAGCCGCTCAAAGCACAATTCTTAGAAGATTCCCTCTTCTTGTACTTCAGTCGGCATTGTGCCTTTTCTATTTAATCCCGATGCAATTTCTGTGTTTCATGGTCAATGTGAAGGTCCAAGGGATACAATAAACCTGCACTGGTGCATCGGAAGCTAATAGTGGTCTCCCAGGAGCCGCTCAAAGGACAAAGTCTTAGAAGATTCACTCCTCTTGTACTTCAGTCGGCATCGTGCCTTTTGTATTTAATCCCGATGCAATTTCTGTGTTTCATGGTCAATGTGAAGTTGAAAGGGATACAATAAACTTGCACTGGTGCATCGGCAGCTAATACTGGTCTCCCAAGAGCCGCTCAAAGCACAAACTCTAAGAAGATTCACTCTTCTTGTACTTAAGTCGGCATTGTGCCTTTTGTATTTAATCCCGATGCAATTTCTGTGTTTCATGGTCAATGTGAAGGTCCAAGGGATACAATGAACCTGCACTGGTGCATCGGAAGCTAATACTGGTCTCCCAGGAGCCGCTCAAAGCACAAACTCTTAGAAAATTCACTCTTCTTGTACTTAAGTCGGCATTGTGCCTTTTGTATTTAATCCCGATGCAATTTCTGTGTTTCATGGGAAATGTGACGGTCCAAGGGATACAATAATCCTGCACTGGTGCATCGCAATCCAATACTGGTCTCCCAGGAGCCGCTCAAAGCACAAACTCTTAGAAGATTCACTCATCTTGTATTTAAGTCGGCATTGTGCCTTTTGTATTTAATCCCGAAGCAATTTATTTGTTTCATGGTCAATGTGAAGGTCCAAGGGATACAATAAACCTGCACTGGTGGATCGGAAGCTAATACTGTTATCCCAGGAGCCGCTCAAAGCACAAACTCTTAGAAGATTCACTCTTCTTGTACTTAAGTCGAATTTTTGCCTTTTGTATTCAATCCCGATGCAATTTCTGTGTTTCATGTTCAATGTGAAGGTCCAAGGGATACAGTAAATCTGCACTGGTGCATCGGAAGCTAATACTGGTCTCCCAGGAGCCGCTCAAAGCACAAACTCTTAGAAGATTCACTCTTCTTGTACTTCAGTCGGCATTGTGCTTTTTGTATTTAATTCTGACGCAATTTCTGTGTTTCATGGTCAATGTGAAGGTCCAAGGGATACAATAAACCTGCACTGGTGCATCGGAATCTAATACTGGTCTCCCAGGAGCCGCTCAAAGCACATTCTCTTAGAAGATTCACTCTTCTTGTACTTAAGTCGGCATTGTGCCTTTTGTATTTAATCCCGATGCAATTTCTGTGTTTCGTGGTCAATGTGAAGGTCCAAAGGATACAGTAAACCTGCACTGGTGCACCGGAATCTAATACTGGTCTCCCAGGAGCCGCTCAAAGCACAAACTCTTAGAGGATTAACTGTTCTTGTACTTCAGTTGGCATATGCTTTTTGAATTTAATCCCGATGCAATTTCTGTGTTTCATGGTCAATGTGAAGGTCCAAGGGATACAAGAAACCTGCACTGGTGCATCGGAAGCTATTACTGGTATCCCAGGAGCCGCTCAAAGCACAAACTCTTAGAAGATTCACTGTTCTTTTACTTCAGTGGGCATTGTGCCTATTGTATTTAATCCCGATGCAATTTCTGTGTTTCATGGTCAATGTGAAGGTCCAAGGGATACAATAAACCTGCACTGGTGCGTCGGAAGCTAATACTGGTCTCCCAGGAGCCGCTCAAAGCACAAACTCTTAGAAGATTCACTCTTCTTGTACTTAAGTCGGCATTGTGCCTTTTGTATTTAATCCCGATGCAATTTCTGTGTTTCATGGTCAATGTGAAGGTCCAAGGGGTACAGTAACCTGCACTGGTGTATCGGAAGCTAATACCGGTGTCCCAGGAGCCGCCCAAAGCACAAACTCTTAGCAGATTCACTCTTCTTGTACTTAAGTCGGCATTGTGCATTTTGTATTTAATCCCGATGCAATGTCTGTGTTTCATGGTCAATGTGAAGGTCCAAGGGATACAATAAACCTGCACTGGTGCATCGGAAGCTAATACTGGTCTCCCAGGAGCCGCTCAAAGCACAAACTCTTAGAAGATTCACTCTTCTTGTACTTCAGTCGCCATTGTGCCTTTTGTATTTAGTCCCGATGCAATTTCTGTGTTTCATGGTCAATGTGAAGGTGAAAGGGATACAATAAACTTTCACTGGTGCATCGGAAGCTAATACTGGTCTCCTAAGAGCCGCTCAAAGCACAAACTCTTACAAGATTCACTCTCCTTGTATTTAAGTCGGCATTGTGCCTTTTGTATTTAATCCCGATGCAATTTCTGTGTTTCATGGTCAATGTGAAGGTCCGACGGATACAATAAACCTGCACTGGTGCATTGGAAGCTAATACTGGTCTCCCAGGAGCCGCTCAAAGCACAAACTCTTAGAAAATACACTCTTCTTCTACTTAAGTCGGCATTGTGCCTTTTGTATTTAATCCCGATGCAATTTCTGTGTTTCATGGTCAATGGGAAAGTCCAAGGGATACAATAAACCTGCACTGGTGTATCAGAAGGTAATACTGGTCTCCCAGGAGACGCTCAAAGCACAAACTCTTAGAAGATTCACTGTTCTTGTACTACAGTCGGCATTGTGCCTTTTGTATAAATACCCGATTCAATTTCTGTGTTTCATGGTCAATGTGAAGGTCCAAGGGATACAATAAACCTGCACTGGTGCATCGGAAGCTAATACTGGTCTCCCAGGAGCCGCTCAAAGCACAAACTCTTAGAAGATTCACTCTTCTTGTACTACAGTCGGCATTGTGATTTTGTATTTAATACCGATGCAATTTCTTTGTTTCATGGTCAATGTGTAGGTCCAAGCGATACAGTAAACCTGCACTGATGAACCGGAATCTAATACTTGTCTCCCAGGAGCCGCTCAAAGCACAAATTCTTAGAAGATTCACTCTTCTTTTACTTCAGTCGGCATTGTGCCTTTTCTATTTAATTCCGACGCAATTTCTGTGTTTCATGGTCAATGTGAAGGTCCAAGGGATACAATAAACCTGCACTGGTGCATCGGAAGCTAATACTGGTCTCCCAGGAGCCGCTCAAAGCACAAACTCTTAGAAGATTCACTCCTCTTGTACTTCAGTCGGCATTGTGCCTTTTGTATTTAATCCCGATACAATTTCTGTGTTTCATGGTCAATGTGAAGGTCCAAGGGATACAATAAACCTACACTGGTGCATCGGAAGCTAATACTGGTCTCCCAGGAGCCGCTCAAAGCACAAACTCTTAGAAAATTCACTCTTCTTGTACTTAAGTCGGCATTGTGCCTTTTGTATTTAATCCCGATGCAATTGCTGTGTTTCATGGTAAAGGTGAACGTCCAAGGGATACAATAATCCTGCACTGGTGCATCAAAATGTAATACTGGTCTCCCAGGAGCCGCTCAAAGCACAAACTCTTAGAAGATTCACTCTTCTTGTACTTAAGTCGGCATTGTGCCTTTTGTATTTAATCCCGATGCAATTTATTTGTTTCATGGTCAATGTGAAGGTCCAAGGGATACAATAAACCTGCACTGGTGTATCGGAAGCTAATATTGGTCTCCCAGGAGCCGCTCAAAGCACAAACTCTTAGAAGATTCACTCTTCTTGTACTTAAGTCGAATTTGTGACTTTTGTATTCAATCCCGATACAATTTCAGTGTTTCATGGTCAATGTGAAGGTCCAAGGGATACAATAAACCTGCACTGGTGCATCGGAAGCTAATACTGGTCTCCCAGGAGCCGTTCAAAGCACAAACTCTTAGAGATTCACACTTCTTGTACTTCAGTCGGCATTGTGCCTTTTGTATTTAATCCTGATGCAATTTCTGTGTTTCATGATCAATGTGAAGGTGCAAGGGATACAATAAACCTGCACTGGTGCATCGGAATCTAATACCGGTCTCCCAGGAGCCGCTCAAATCACAAACTCTTAGAAGATTCACTCTTCTTGTACTTAAGCCGGCATTGTGCCTTTTGTATTTAATCCCGATGCAATTTCTGTGTTTCATGGTCAATGTGAAGGTCCAAGGGATACAGTAACCTGCACTGGTGTATCGGAAGCTAATACTGGTCTCCCAGGAGCCTCTCAAAGCACAAACTCTTAGAAGATTCACTCTTCTTGTACTTCAGTCGACATTGTGCCTTTTGTATTTAATCGCGATGCAATTTCTGTGTTTCATGGTCAATGTGAAGGTCCAAGGGATACAACAAACCTGCACTGGTGCATCAGAAGCTAATACTGGTCTCCCAGGAGCCGCTCAAAGCACAAACTCTTAGAAGATTCACTCTTCTTGTACTTAAGTCGGCATTGTGCCTTTTGTATTTAATCCCGATGCAATTTCTGTGTTTCATGGTCAATGTGAAGGTCCAAGGGATACAATAAACCTGCACTGGTGCATCGGAAGCTAATACTGGTATCCCAGGAGCCGCTCAAAGCACAAACTCTTAGAAGATTCACTCTTCTTGTACTTATGTCTGCATTGTGTATTTTGTATTCAATCCCGATACAATTTCTGTGTTTCACGGTCAATGTGAAGGTCCAAGGTTTGCAGTAAACCTGCACTGGTGCAACGGAAGCTAATACTGGTCTCCCAGGAGCCGCTCAAAGCACAATTCTTAGAAGATTCCCTCTTCTTGTACTTCAGTCGGCATTGTGCCTTTTCTATTTAATCCCGATGCAATTTCTGTGTTTCATTGTCAATGTGAAGGTCCAAGGGATACAATAAACCTGCACTGGTGCATCGGAAGCTAATAGTGGTCTCCCAGGAGCCGCTCAAAGGACAAAGTCTTAGATGATTCACTCCTCTTTTACTTCAGTCGGCATCGTGCCTTTTGTATTTATCCCGATGCAATTTCTGTGTTTCATGGTCAATGTGAAGTTTAAAGGGATACAATAAACTTGCACTGGTGCATCGGCAGCTAATACTGGTCTCCCAAGAGCCGCTCAAAGCACAAACTCTAAGAAGATTCACTCTTCTTGTACTTAAGTCGGCATTGTGCCTTTTGTATTTAATCCCGATGCAATTTCTGTGTTTCATGGTCAATGTGAAGGTCCAAGGGATACAATGAACCTGCACTGGTGCATCGGAAGCTAATACTGGTCTCCCAGGAGCCGCTCAAAGCACAAACTCTTAGAAAATTCACTCTTCTTGTACTTAAGTCGGCATTGTGCATTTTGTATTTAATCCCGATGCAATTTCTGTGTTTCATGGGAAATGTGACGGTCCAAGGGATACAATAATCCTGCACTGGTGCATCGGAATCTAATACTGGTCTCCCAGGAGCCGCTCAAAGCACAAACTCTTAGAAGATTCACTCATCTTGTATTTACGTCGGCATTGTGCCTTTTGTATTTAATCCCGATGCAATTTATTTGTTTCATGGTCAATGTGAAGGTCCAAGGGATACAATAAACCTGCACTGGTGGATCGGAAGCTAATACTGATATCCCAGGAGCCGCTCAAAGCACAAACTCTTAGAAGATTCACTCTTCTTGTACTTAAGTCGAATTTTTGCCTTTTGTATTCAATCCCGATGCAATTTCTGTGTTTCATGTTCAATGTGAAGGTCCAAGGGATACAGTAAATCTGCACTGGTGCATCGGAAGCTAATACTGGTCTCCCAGGAGCCGCTCAAAGCACAAACTCTTAGAAGATTCACTCTTCTTGTACTTCAGTCGGCATTGTGCTTTTTGTATTTAATTCCGACGCAATTTCTGTGTTTCATGGTCAATGTGAAGGTCCAAGGGATACAATAAACCTGCACTGGTGCATCGGAATCTAATACTGGTCTCCCAGGAGCCGCTCAAAGCACATACTCTTAGAAGATTCACTCTTCTTGTACTTAAGTCGGCATTGTGCCTTTTGTATTTAATCCCGATGCAATTTCTGTGTTTCGTGGTCAATGTGAAGGTCCAAGGGATACAGTAAACCTGCACTGGTGCACCGAAATCTAATACTGGTCTCCCAGGAGCCGCTCAAAGCACAAACTCTTAGAGGATTCACTGTTCTTGTACTTCAGTTGGCATATGCTTTTTGAATTTAATCCCGATGCAATTTCTGTGTTTCATGGTCAATGTGAAGGTCCAAGGGATACAAGAAACCTGCACTGGTGCATCGGAAGCTATTACTGGTATCCCAGGAGCCGCTCAAAGCACAAACTCTTAGAAGATTCACTGTTCTTTTACTTTAGTGGGCATTGTGCCTATTGTATTTAATCCCGATGCAATTTCTGTGTTTCATGGTCAATGTGAAGGTCCAAGGGATACAATAAACCTGCACTGGTGCGTCGGAAGCTAATACTGGTCTCCCAGGAGCCGCTCAAAGCACAAACTCTTAGAAGATTCACTCTTCTTGTACTTAAGTCGGCATTGTGCCTTTTGTATTTAATCCCGATGCAATTTCTGTGTTTCATGGTCAATGTGAAGGTCCAAGGGGTACACTAACCTGCACTGGTGTATCGGAAGCTAATACCGGTGTCCAAGGAGCCGCTCAAAGCACAAACTCTTAGCAGATTCACTCTTCTTGTACTTAAGTCGGCGTTGTGCATTTTGTATTTAATCCCGATGCAATGTCTGTGTTTCATGGTCAATGTGAAGGTCCAAGGGATACAATAAACCTGCACTGGTGCATCGGAAGCTAATCCTGGTCTCCCAAGAGCCGCTCAAAGCACAAACTCTTACAAGATTCACTCTCCTTGTACTTAAGTCGGCATTGTGCCTTTTGTATTTAATCCCGATGCAATTTCTGTGTTTCATGGTCAATGTGAAGGTCCAAGGGATACAATAAACCTGCACTGGTGCATCGGAAGCTAATACTGGTCTCCCAGGAGCCGCTCAAAGCACAAACTCTTAGAAGATTCACTCTTCTTGTACTACAGTCGGCATTGTGATTTTGTATTTAATACCGATGCAATTTCTTTGTTTCATGGTCAATGTGTAGGTCCAAGGGATACAGTAAACCTGCACTGGTGAACCGGACTCTAATACTTGTCTCCCAGGAGCCGCTCAAAGCACAAATTCTTAGAAGATTCACTCACCTTTAACTTCAGTCGGCATTGTGCCTTTTGTATTTAATTCCGACGCAATTTCTGTGTTTCATGGTCAATTCGAAGGTCCAAGGGATACAATAAACCTGCACTGGTGCATCGGAAGCTAATACTGGTCTCCCAGGAGCCGCTCAAAGCACAAACTCTTAGAAGATTCACTGTTCTTGTACTACAGTCGGCATTGTGCCTTTTGTATAAATTCCCGATTCAATTTCTGTGTTTCATGGTCAATGTGAAGGTCCAAGGGATACAATAAACCTGCACTGGTGCATCGGAAGCTAATACTGGTCTCCCAGGAGCCGCTCAAAGCACAAACTCTTAGAAGATTCACTCTTCTTGTACTACAGTCGGCATTGTGATTTTGTATTTAATACCGATGCAATTTCTTTGTTTCATGGTCAATGTGTAGGTCCAAGGGATACAGTAAACCTGCACTGGTGAACCGGACTCTAATACTTGTCTCCCAGGAGCCGCTCAAAGCACAAATTCTTAGAAGATTCACTCACCTTTAACTTCAGTCGGCATTGTGCCTTTTGTATTTAATTCCGACGCAATTTCTGTGTTTCATGGTCAATTCGAAGGTCCAAGGGATACAATAAACCTGCACTGGTGCATCGGAAGCTAATACTGGTCTCCCAGGAGCCGCTCAAAGCACAAACTCTTAGAAGATTCACTCTTCTTGTTCTTAAGTCGGCATTGTGCCTTTTGTATTTAATCCCGATACAATTTCTGTGTTTCATGGTCAATGTGAAGGTCCAAGGGATACAATAAACCTACACTGGTGCATCGGAAGCTAATACTGGTCTCCCAGGAGCCGCTCAAAGCACAAACTCTTAGAAAATTCACTCTTCTTGTACTTAAGTCGTCATTGTGCCTCCTGTATTTAATCCCGATGCAATTGCAGTGTTTCATGGTAAAGGTGAACGTCCAAGGGATACAATAATCCTGCACTGGTGCATCAAAATCTAATACTGGTCTCCCAGGAGCCGCTCAAAGCACAAACTCTTAGAAGATTCACTCTTCTTGTACTTAAGTCGGCATTGTGCCTTTTGTATTTAATCCCGATGCAATTTATTTGTTTCATGGTCAATGTGAAGGTCCAAGGGATACAATAAACCTGCACTGGTGGATTTGAAGCTAATACTGGTCTCCCAGGAGCCGCTCAAAGCACAAACTCTTAGAAGATTCACTCTTCTTGTACTTCAGTCGGCATTGTGCCTTTTGTATTTAATCCCGATACAATTTCTCTGTTTCATTGTCAATGTGAAAGTCCAAGGGATACAATAAACCTGCACTGGTGCATCGGAATCTAATACTGGTCTCCCAGGAGCCGCTCAAAGCACAAACTCTCAGAGGATTCACTCTTCTTGTACTTCAGTCGGCATTGTGCTTTTTGTATTTAATTCCGATGCAATTTCTGTGTTTCATGGTCAATGTGAAGGTCCAAGGGATACAATAAACCTGCACTGGTGCATCGGAATCTAATACTGGTCTCCCAGGAGCCGCTCAAAGCACATACTCTTAGAAGATTCACTCTTCTTGTACTTAAGTCGGCATTGTGCCTTTTGTATTTAATCCCGAAGCAATTTCTGTGTTTCGTGGTCAATGTGAATGTCCAAGGGATACAGTAAACCTGCACTGGTGCACCGGAATCTAATACTGGTCTCCCTGGAGCCGCTCAAAGCACAAACTCTTAGAGGATTCACTGTTCTTGTACTTCAGTTGGCATATGCTTTTTGAATTTAATCCCGATGCAATTTGTGTGTTTCATGGTCAATGTGAAGGTCCAAGGGATACAAGAAACCTGCACTGGTGCATCGGAAGCTATTACTGGTATCCCAGGAGCCGCTCAAAGCACAAACTCTTAGAAGATTCACTGTTCTTTTACTTTAGTGGGCATTGTGCCTATTGTATTTAATCCCGATGCAATTTCTGTGTTTCATGGTCAATGTGAAGGTCCAAGGGATACAATAAACCTGCACTGGTGCGTCGGAAGCTAATACTGGTCTCCCAGGAGCCGCTCAAAGCACAAACTCTTAGAAGATTCACTCTTCTTGTACTTAAGTCGGCATTGTGCCTTTTGTATTTAATCCCGATGCAATTTCTGTGTTTCATGGTCAATGTGAAGGTCCAAGGGGTACACTAACCTGCACTGGTGTATCGGAAGCTAATACCGGTGTCCCAGGAGCCGCTCAAAGCACAAACTCTTAGCAGATTCACTCTTCTTGTACTTAAGTCGGCATTGTGCATTTTGTATTTAATCCCGATGCAATGTCTGTGTTTCATGGTCAATGTGAAGGTCCAAGGGATACAATAAACCTGCACTGGTGCATCGGAAGCTAATACTGGTCTCCCAGGAGCCGCTCAAAGCACAAACTCTTAGAAGATTCACTCTTCTTGTACTTCAGTCGCCATTGTGCCTTTTGTATTTAGTCCCGATGCAATTTCTGTGTTTCATGGTCAATGTGAAGGTGAAAGGGATACAATAAACTTGCACTGGTGCATCGGAAGCTAATACTGGTCTCCCAAGAGCCGCTCAAAGCACAAACTGTTACAAGATTCACTCTCCTTGTACTTAAGTCGGCATTGTGCCTTTTGTATTTAATCCCGATGCAATTTCTGTGTTTCATGGTCAATGTGAAGGTCCAAGGGATACAATAAACCTGCACTGGTGCATCGGAAGCAAATACTGGTCTCCCAGGAGCCGCTCAAATCACAAACTCTTAGAAAATTCACTCTTCTTCTACTTAAGTCGGCATTGTGCCTTTTGTATTTAATCCCGATGCAATTTCTGTGTTTCATGGTCAATGGGAAAGTCCAAGGGATACAATAAACCTGCACTGGTGCATCAGAAGGTAATACTGGTCTCCCAGGAGACGCTCAAAGCACAAACTCTTGAAAGATTCACTCTTCTTGTACTTCAGTCGCCATTGTGCCTTTTGTATTTAATCCCGAGCAATTTCTGTGTTTCATGGTCAATGTGAAGGTCCAAGTGATACAACAAACCTGCACTGGTGCATCGGAAGCTAATACTGGTCTCCCAGGAGCCGCTCAAAGCACAAACTCTTAGAAGATTCACTCTTCTTGTACTTATGTCGGCATTGTGCATTTTGTATTCAATCCCGATACAATTTCTGTGTTTCACGGTCAATGTGAAGGTCCAAGGGTTGCAGTAAACCTGCACTGGTGCATCGGAAGCTAATACTGGTCTCCCAGGAGCCGCTCAAAGCACAAACTCTTAGAAGATTCACTCTTCTTGTACTTAAGTTGGCATTGTGCATTTTGTACTTAATCCCGATGCAATTGCTGTGTTTCATGGTAAAGGTGAACGTCCAAGGGATACAATAATCCTGCACTGGTGCATCAAAATCTAATACTGGTCTCCCAGGAGCCGCTCAAAGCACAAACTCTTAGAAGATTCACTCTTCTTGTACTTAAGTCGGCATTGTGCCTTTTGTATTTAATCCCGATGCAATTTATTTGTTTCATGGTCAATGTGAAGGTCCAAGGGATACAATAAACCTGCACTGGTGGATTTGAAGCTAATACTGGTCTCCCAGGAGCCGCTCGAAGCACAAACTCTTAGAAGATTCACTCTTCTTGTACTTCAGTCGGCATTGTGCCTTTTGTATTTAATCCCGATACAATTTCTCTGTTTCATTGTCAATGTGAAAGTCCAAGGGATACAGTAAACCTGCACTGGTGCATCGGAAGCTAATACTGGTCTCCCTGGAGCCGCTCAAAGCACAAACTCTTAGAAGATTCACTCTTCATGTACTTCGGTCGGCATTGTGCCTATTGTATTTAATCCCGATGCAATTTCTGTGTTTAATGGTCAATGTGAAGGTCCGAGGGATACAATAAACCTGCACTGGTGCATCGGAAGCTAATACTGGTCTCCCAGGAGCCGCTCAAAACACAAACTCTTAGAAGATTCACTCTTCTTGTACTTAAGTCGGCATTGTGCCTTTTGTATTTAATCCCGATACAATTTCTTTGTTTCATGGTCAATGTGAAGGTCCAAGGGATACAATAAACCTGCATGGTGCATCGGAAGCTAATACTGGTCTCCCAGGAGCCGCTCAAAGCACAAACTCTAAGAAGATTCACTCTTCTTGTACTTAAGTCGGCATTGTGCCTTTTGTATTTAATCCCGATCCAATTTCTGTGTTTCATGGTCAATGTGAAGGTCCAAGGGATACAATAAACCTGCACTGGTGCATCGGAAGCTAATACTGGTATCCCAGGAGCCGCTCAAAGCACAAACTCTTAGAAGATTCACTCTTCTTGTACTTATGTCGGCATTGTGCATTTTGTATTCAATCCCGATACAATTTCTGTGTTTCACGGTCAATGTGAAGGTCCAAGGTTTGCAGTAAACCTGCACTGGTGCATCGGAAGCTAATACTGGTCTCCCAGGAGCCGCTCAAAGTACAATTCTTAGAAGATTCCCTCTTCTTGTACTTCAGTCGGCATTGTGCCTTTTCTATTTAATCCCGATGCAATTTCTGTGTTTCATGGTCAATGTGAAGGTCCAAGGGATACAATAAACCTGCACTGGTGCATCGGAAGCTAATACTGGTCTCCCAGGAGCCGCTCAAAGCACAAACTCTTAGACGATTCACTCTTCTTGTACTTCAGTCGCCATTGTGCCTTTTGTATTTAATCCCGATGCAATTTCTGTGTTTCATGGTCAATGTGAAGGTCCAAGGGATACAACAAACGTGCACCGGTGCATCGGAAGCTAATACTGGTCTCCCAGGAGCCGCTCAAAGCACAAACTCTTAGAAGATTCACTCTTCTTGTACTTATGTCGGCATTGTGCATTTTGTATTCAATCCCGATACAATTTCTGTGTTTCACGGTCAATGTGAAGGTCCAAGGGTTGCAGTAAACCTGCACTGGTGCATCGGAAGCTAATACTGGTCTCCCAGGAGCCGCTCAAAGCACAAACTCTTAGAAGATTCACTCTTCTTGTACTTAAGTTGGCATTGTGCATTTTGTACTTAATCCCGATGCAATTGCTGTGTTTCATGGTAAAGGTGAACGTCCAAGGGATACAATAATCCTGCACTGGTGCATCAAAATCTAATACTGGTCTCCCAGGAGCCGCTCAAAGCACAAACTCTTAGAAGATTCACTCTTCTTGTACTTAAGTCGGCATTGTGCCTTTTGTATTTAATCCCGATGCAATTTATTTGTTTCATGGTCAATGTGAAGGTCCAAGGGATACAATAAACCTGCACTGGTGGATTTGAAGCTAATACTGGTCTCCCAGGAGCCGCTCGAAGCACAAACTCTTAGAAGATTCACTCTTCTTGTACTTCAGTCGGCATTGTGCCTTTTGTATTTAATCCCGATACAATTTCTCTGTTTCATTGTCAATGTGAAAGTCCAAGGGATACAGTAAACCTGCACTGGTGCATCGGAAGCTAATACTGGTCTCCCTGGAGCCGCTCAAAGCACAAACTCTTAGAAGATTCACTCTTCATGTACTTCGGTCGGCATTGTGCCTATTGTATTTAATCCCGATGCAATTTCTGTGTTTAATGGTCAATGTGAAGGTCCGAGGGATACAATAAACCTGCACTGGTGCATCGGAAGCTAATACTGGTCTCCCAGGAGCCGCTCAAAACACAAACTCTTAGAAGATTCACTCTTCTTGTACTTAAGTCGGCATTGTGCCTTTTGTATTTAATCCCGATACAATTTCTTTGTTTCATGGTCAATGTGAAGGTCCAAGGGATACAATAAACCTGCATGGTGCATCGGAAGCTAATACTGGTCTCCCAGGAGCCGCTCAAAGCACAAACTCTAAGAAGATTCACTCTTCTTGTACTTAAGTCGGCATTGTGCCTTTTGTATTTAATCCCGATCCAATTTCTGTGTTTCATGGTCAATGTGAAGGTCCAAGGGATACAATAAACCTGCACTGGTGCATCGGAAGCTAATACTGGTATCCCAGGAGCCGCTCAAAGCACAAACTCTTAGAAGATTCACTCTTCTTGTACTTATGTCGGCATTGTGCATTTTGTATTCAATCCCGATACAATTTCTGTGTTTCACGGTCAATGTGAAGGTCCAAGGTTTGCAGTAAACCTGCACTGGTGCATCGGAAGCTAATACTGGTCTCCCAGGAGCCGCTCAAAGTACAATTCTTAGAAGATTCCCTCTTCTTGTACTTCAGTCGGCATTGTGCCTTTTCTATTTAATCCCGATGCAATTTCTGTGTTTCATGGTCAATGTGAAGGTCCAAGGGATACAATAAACCTGCACTGGTGCATCGGAAGCTAATACTGGTCTCCCAGGAGCCGCTCAAAGCACAAACTCTTAGACGATTCACTCTTCTTGTACTTCAGTCGCCATTGTGCCTTTTGTATTTAATCCCGATGCAATTTCTGTGTTTCATGGTCAATGTGAAGGTCCAAGGGATACAACAAACGTGCACCGGTGCATCGGAAGCTAATACTGGTCTCCCAGGAGCCGCTCAAAGCACAAACTCTTAGAAGATTCACTCTTCTTGTACTTATGTCGGCATTGTGCATTTTGTATTCAATCCCGATACAATTTCTGTGTTTCATGGTAAAGGTGAACGTCCAAGGGATACAATAATCCTGCACTGGTGCATCGGAATCTAATACTGGTCTCCCAGGAGCCGCTCAAAGCACAAACTCTTAGAAGATTCACTCTTCTTGTACTTAAGTCGGCATTGTGCTTTTGTATTTAATCCCGATGCAATTTCTGTGTTTCATGGTCAATGGGAAAGTCCAAGGGATACAATAAACCTGCACTGGTGCATCAGAAGGTAATACTGGTCTCCCAGGAGACGCTCAAAGCACAAACTCTTAGAAGATTCACTGTTCTTGTACTACAGTCGGCATTGTGCCTTTTGTATAAATTCCCGATTCAATTTCTGTGTTTCATGGTCAATGTGAAGGTCCAAGGGATACAATAAACCTGCACTGGTGCATCGGAAGCTAATACTGGTCTCCCAGGAGCCGCTCAAAGCACAAACTCTTAGAAGATTCACTCTTCTTGTACTACAGTCGGCATTGTGATTTTGTATTTAATACCGATGCAATTTCTTTGTTTCATGGTCAATGTGTAGGTCCAAGGGATACAGTAAACCTGCACTGGTGAACCGGACTCTAATACTTGTCTCCCAGGAGCCGCTCAAAGCACAAATTCTTAGAAGATTCACTCACCTTTAACTTCAGTCGGCATTGTGCCTTTTGTATTTAATTCCGACGCAATTTCTGTGTTTCATGGTCAATTCGAAGGTCCAAGGGATACAATAAACCTGCACTGGTGCATCGGAAGCTAATACTGGTCTCCCAGGAGCCGCTCAAAGCACAAACTCTTAGAAGATTCTCCTTTGAAAGGGCACGGCCGACTTCCTTCCCCATCCTTCCCTAACCCTATGAGACCGATAACCTCGCTGTCTGGTCTCTTCCCCCAAACAACCAACCAACCATCTTAGAAGATTCACTCTTCTTGTACTTAAGTCGGCATTGTGCCTTTTGTATTTAATCCCGATACAATTTCTGTGTTTCATGGTCAATGTGAAGGTCCAAGGGATACAATAAACCTACACTGGTGCATCGGAAGCTAATACTGGTCTCCCAGGAGCCGCTCAAAGCACAAACTCTTAGAAAATTCACTCTTCTTGTACTTAAGTCGTCATTGTGCCTCCTGTATTTAATCCCGATGCAATTGCAGTGTTTCATGGTAAAGGTGAACGTCCAAGGGATACAATAATCCTGCACTGGTGCATCAAAATCTAATACTGGTCTCCCAGGAGCCGCTCAAAGCACAAACTCTTAGAAGATTCACTCTTCTTGTACTTAAGTCGGCATTGTGCCTTTTGTATTTAATCCCGATGCAATTTATTTGTTTCATGGTCAATGTGAAGGTCCAAGGGATACAATAAACCTGCACTGGTGGATTTGAAGCTAATACTGGTCTCCCAGGAGCCGCTCAAAGCACAAACTCTTAGAAGATTCACTCTTCTTGTACTTCAGTCGGCATTGTGCCTTTTGTATTTAATCCCGATACAATTTCTCTGTTTCATTGTCAATGTGAAAGTCCAAGGGATACAATAAACCTGCACTGGTGCATCGGAATCTAATACTGGTCTCCCAGGAGCCGCTCAAAGCACAAACTCTCAGAGGATTCACTCTTCTTGTACTTCAGTCGGCATTGTGCTTTTTGTATTTAATTCCGACGCAATTTCTGTGTTTCATGGTCAATGTGAAGGTCCAAGGGATACAATAAACCTGCACTGGTGCATCGGAATCTAATACTGGTCTCCCAGGAGCCGCTCAAAGCACATACTCTTAGAAGATTCACTCTTCTTGTACTTAAGTCGGCATTGTGCCTTTTGTATTTAATCCCGAAGCAATTTCTGTGTTTCGTGGTCAATGTGAATGTCCAAGGGATACAGTAAACCTGCACTGGTGCACCGGAATCTAATACTGGTCTCCCAGGAGCCGCTCAAATCACAAACTCTTAGAGGATTCACTGTTCTTGTACTTCAGTTGGCATATGCTTTTTGAATTTAATCCCGATGCAATTTGTGTGTTTCATGGTCAATGTGAAGGTCCAAGGGATACAAGAAACCTGCACTGGTGCATCGGAAGCTATTACTGGTATCCCAGGAGCCGCTCAAAGCACAAACTCTTAGAAGATTCACTGTTCTTTTACTTTAGTGGGCATTGTGCCTATTGTATTTAATCCCGATGCAATTTCTGTGTTTCATGGTCAATGTGAAGGTCCAAGGGATACAATAAACCTGCACTGGTGCGTCGGAAGCTAATACTGGTCTCCCAGGAGCCGCTCAAAGCACAAACTCTTAGAAGATTCACTCTTCTTGTACTTAAGTCGGCATTGTGCCTTTTGTATTTAATCCCGATGCAATTTCTGTGTTTCATGGTCAATGTGAAGGTCCAAGGGGTACAGTAACCTGCACTGGTGTATCGGAAGCTAATACCGGTGTCCCAGGAGCCGCTCAAAGCACAAACTCTTAGCAGATTCACTCTTCTTGTACTTAAGTCGGCATTGTGCATTTTGTATTTAATCCCGATGCAATGTCTGTGTTTCATGGTCAATGTGAAGGTCCAAGGGATACAATAAACCTGCACTGGTGCATCGGAAGCTAATACTGGTCTCCCAGGAGCCGCTCAAAGCACAAACTCTTAGAAGATTCACTCTTCTTGTACTTCAGTCGCCATTGTGCCTTTTGTATTTAGTCCCGATGCAATTTCTGTGTTTCATGGTCAATGTGAAGGTGAAAGGGATACAATAAACTTGCACTGGTGCATCGGAAGCTAATACTGGTCTCCCAAGAGCCGCTCAAAGCACAAACTCTTACAAGATTCACTCTCCTTGTACTTAAGTCGGCATTGTGCCTTTTGTATTTAATCCCGATGCAATTTCTGTGTTTCATGGTCAATGTGAAGGTCCAAGGGATACAATAAACCTGCACTGGTGCATCGGAAGCAAATACTGGTCTCCCAGGAGCCGCTCAAATCACAAACTCTTAGAAAATTCACTCTTCTTCTACTTAAGTCGGCATTGTGCCTTTTGTATTTAATCCCGATGCAATTTCTGTGTTTCATGGTCAATGGGAAAGTCCAAGGGATACAATAAACCTGCACTGGTGCATCAGAAGGTAATACTGGTCTCCCAGGAGACGCTCAAAGCACAAACTCTTAGAAGATTCACTGTTCTTGTACTACAGTCGGCATTGTGCCTTTTGTATAAATTCCCGATTCAATTTCTGTGTTTCATGGTCAATGTGAAGGTCCAAGGGATACAATAAACCTGCACTGGTGCATCGGAAGCTAATACTGGTCTCCCAGGAGCCGCTCAAAGCACAAACTCTTAGAAGATTCACTCTTCTTGTACTACAGTCGGCATTGTGATTTTGTATTTAATACCGATGCAATTTCTTTGTTTCATGGTCAATGTGTAGCTCCAAGGGATACAGTAAACCTGCACTGGTGAACCGGAATCTAATACTTGTCTCCCAGGAGCCGCTCAAAGCACAAATTCTTAGAAGATTCACTCTTCTTTTACTTCAGTCGGCATTGTGCCTTTTGTATTTAATTCCGACGCAATTTCTGTGTTTCATGGTCAATGTGAAGGTCCAAGGGATACAATAAACCTGCACTGGTGCATCGGAAGCTAATACTGGTCTCCCAGGAGCCGCTCAAAGCACAAACTCTTAGAAGATTCACTCTTCTTGTACTTCAGTCGGCATTGTGCCTTTTGTATTTAATCCCGATACAATTTCTGTGTTTCATGGTCAATGTGAAGGTCCAAGGGATACAATAAACCTACACTGGTGCATCGGAAGCTAATACTGGTCTCCCAGGAGCCGCTCAAAGCACAAACTCTTAGAAGATTCACTCTTCTTGTACTTAAGTTGGCATTGTGCATTTTGTATTTAATCCCGATGCAATTGCTGTGTTTCATGGTAAAGGTGAACGTCCAAGGGATACAATAATCCTGCACTGGTGCATCAAAATCTAATACTGGTCTCCCAGGAGCCGCTCAAAGCACAAACTCTTAGAAGATTCACTCTTCTTGTACTTAAGTCGGCATTGTGCCTTTTGTATTTAATCCCGATGCAATTTATTTGTTTCATGGTCAATGTGAAGGTCCAAGGGATACAATAAACCTGCACTGGTGGATTTGAAGCTAATACTGGTCTCCCAGGAGCCGCTCAAAGCACAAACTCTTAGAAGATTCACTCTTCTTGTACTTCAGTCGGCATTGTGCCTTTTGTATTTAATCCCGATACAATTTCTCTGTTTCATTGTCAATGTGAAAGTCCAAGGGATACAGTAAACCTGCACTGGTGCATCGGAAGCTAATACTGGTCTCCCTGGAGCCGCTCAAAGCACAAACTCTTAGAAGATTCACTCTTCATGTACTTCGGTCGGCATTGTGCCTATTGTATTTAATCCCGATGCAATTTCTGTGTTTAATGGTCAATGTGAAGGTCCGAGGGATACAATAAACCTGCACTGGTGCATCGGAAGCTAATACTGGTCTCCCAGGAGCCGCTCAAAACACAAACTCTTAGAAGATTCACTCTTCTTGTACTTAAGTCGGCATTGTGCCTTTTGTATTTAATCCCGATACAATTTCTTTGTTTCATGGTCAATGTGAAGGTCCAAGGGATACAATAAACCTGCATGGTGCATCGGAAGCTAATACTGGTCTCCCAGGAGCCGCTCAAAGCACAAACTCTAAGAAGATTCACTCTTCTTGTACTTAAGTCGGCATTGTGCCTTTTGTATTTAATCCCGATGCAATTTCTGTGTTTCATGGTCAATGTGAAGGTCCAAGGGATACAATAAACCTGCACTGGTGCATCGGAAGCTAATACTGGTATCCCAGGAGCCGCTCAAAGCACAAACTCTTAGAAGATTCACTCTTCTTGTACTTATGTCGGCATTGTGCATTTTGTATTCAATCCCGATACAATTTCTGTGTTTCACGGTCAATGTGAAGGTCCAAGGTTTGCAGTAAACCTGCACTGGTGCATCGGAAGCTAATACTGGTCTCCCAGGAGCCGCTCAAAGCACAATTCTTAGAAGATTCCCTCTTCTTGTACTTCAGTCGGCATTGTGCCTTTTCTATTTAATCCCGATGCAATTTCTGTGTTTCATGGTCAATGTGAAGGTCCAAGGGATACAATAAACCTGCACTGGTGCATCGGAAGCTAATACTGGTCTCCCAGGAGCCGCTCAAAGCACAAACTCTTAGAAGATTCACTCTTCTTGTACTTCAGTCGCCATTGTGCCTTTTGTATTTAATCCCGATGCAATTTCTGTGTTTCATGGTCAATGTGAAGGTCCAAGGGATACAACAAACGTGCACTGGTGCATCGGAAGCTAATACTGGTCTCCCAGGAGCCGCTCAAAGCACAAACTCTTAGAAGATTCACTCTTCTTGTACTTATGTCGGCATTGTGCATTTTGTATTCAATCCCGATACAATTTCTGTGTTTCATGGTAAAGGTGAACGTCCAAGGGATACAATAATCCTGCACTGGTGCATCGGAATCTAATACTGGTCTCCCAGGAGCCGCTCAAAGCACAAACTCTTAGAAGATTCACTCTTCTTGTACTTAAGTCGGCATTGTGCTTTTGTATTTAATCCCGATGCAATTTCTGTGTTTCATGGTAAAGGTGAACGTCCAAGGGATACAATAATCCTGCACTGGTGCATCGGAATCTAATACTGGTCTCCCAGGAGCCGCTCAAAGCACAAACTCTTAGAAGATTCACTCTTCTTGTACTTAAGTCGGCATTGTGCCTTTTGTATTTAATCCCGATGCAAATTATTTGTTTCATGGTCAATGTGAAGGTCCAAGGGATACAATAAACCTGCACTGGTGCATCGGAATCTAATACTGGTCTCCCAGGAGCCGCTCAAAGCACAAACTCTTAGAAGATTCACACTTCTTGTACTTCAGTCGGCATTGTGCCTTTTGTATTTAATCCTGATGCAATTTCTGTGTTTCATGATCAATGTGAAGGTCCAAGGGATACAATAAACCTGCACTGGTGCATCGGAATCTAATACCGGTCTCCCAGGAGCCGCTCAAAGCACAAACTCTTAGAAGATTCAATCTTCTTGTACTTAAGTCGGCATTGTGCCTTTTGTATTTAATCCCGATGCAATTTCTGTGTTTCATGGTCAATGTGAACGTCCAAGGGATACAATAAACCTGCACTGGTGCATCGGAAGCTAATACTGGTCTCCCAGGAGCCGCTCAAAGCACAAACTCTTAGAAGATTCACTCTTCTTGTACTTAAGTCGGCATTGTGACTTTTGTATTTAATCCCGATGCAATTTCTGTGTTTCATGGTCAATGTGAAGGTCCAAGGGATACAATAAACCTGCACTGGTGCATCGGAAGCTAATACTGGTATCCCAGGAGCCGCTCAAAGCATAAACTCTTAGAAGATTCACTCTTCTTATGTCGGCATTGTGCATTTTGTATTCAATCCCGATACAATTTCTGTGTTTCACGGTCAATGTGAAGGTCCAAGGTTTGCAGTAAACCTGCACTGGTGCATCGGAAGCTAATACTGGTCTCCCAGGAGCCGCTCAAAGCACAATTCTTAGAAGATTCCCTCTTCTTGTACTTCAGTCGGCATTGTGCCTTTTCTATTTAATCCCGATGCAATTTCTGTGTTTCATGGTCAATGCGAAGGTCCAAGGGATACAATAAACCTGCACTGGTGCATCGGAAGCTAATACTGGTATCCCAGGAGCCGCTCAAAGCACAAACTCTTAGAAGATTCACTCTTCTTGTACTTCAGTCGGCATTGTGCATTTTGTATTCAATCCCGATACAATTTCTGTGTTTCACGGTCAATGTGAAGGTCCAAGGTTTGCAGTAAACCTGCACTGGTGCATCGGAAGCTAATACTGGTCTCCCAGGAGCCGCTCAAAGCACAATTCTTAGAAGATTCCCTCTTCTTGTACTTCAGTCGGCATTGTGCCTTTTCTATTTAATCCCGATGCAATTTCTGTGATTCATGGTCAATGTGAAAGTCCAAGGGATACAATAAACCTGCACTGGTGCATCGGAAGCTAATACTGGTCTCCCAGGAGCCGCTCAAAGCACAAACTCTTAGAAGATTCACTCTTCTTGTACTTCAGTCGCCATTGTGCTTTTTGTATTTAATCCCGATGCAATTTCTGTGTTTCATGGTCAATGTGAAGGTCCAAGGGATACAACAAACCTGCACTGGTGCATCGGAAGCTAATACTGGTCTCCCAGGAGCCGCTCAAAGCACAAACTCTTAGAAGATTCACTCTTCTTGTACTTATGTCGGCATTGTGCATTTTGTATTCAATCCCGATCCAATTTCTGTGTTTCATGGTAAACGTGAACGTCCAAGGGATACAATAATCCTGCACTGGTGCATCGGAATCTAATACTGGTCTCCCAGGAGCCGCTCAAAGCACAAACTCTTAGAAGATTCACTCTTCTTGTACTTAAGTCGGCATTGTGCTTTTGTATTTAATCCCGATGCAATTTCTGTGTTTCATGGTAAAGGTGAACGTCCAAGGGATACAATAATCCTGCACTGGTGCATCGGAATCTAATACTGGTCTCCCAGGGGCCGCTCAAAGCACAAACTCTTAGAAGATTCACTCTTCTTGTACTTCAGTCGGCATTGTGCCTTTTGTATTTAATCCCGATACAATTTCTCTGTTTCATGGTCAATGTGAAAGTCCAAGGGATACAGTAAACCGGCACTGGTGCATCGGAAGCTAATACTGGTCTCCCAGGAGCCGCTCAAAGCACAAACTCTTAGAAGATTCAATCTTCATGTACTTCGGTTGGCATTGTGCCTTTTGTATTTAATCCCGATGCAATTTCTGTGTTTAATGGTCAATGTGAAGGTCCGAGGGATACAATAAACATGCACTGGTGCATCGAAAGCTAATACTGGTCTCCCAGGAGCAGCTCCAAGCACAAACTCTTAGAAGATTCACTCTTCTTGTACTTAAGTCGGCATTGTGCCTTTTGTATTTAATCCCGATACAATTTCTGTGTTTCATGGTCAATGTGAAGGTCCAAGGGATACAATAAACCTGCACTGGTGCATCGGAAGCTAATACTGGTCTCCCAGGAGCCGCTCAAAGCACAAACTCTTAGAAGATTCCCTCTTCTTGTACTTCAGTCGGCATTGTGCCTTTTCTATTTAATCCCGATGCAATTTCTGTGTTTCATGGTCAATGTGAAGGTCCAAGGGATACAATAAGCCTGCACTGGTGCATCGGAAGCTAATACTGGTCTCCCAGGAGCCGCTCAAAGCACAAACTCTTAGAAGATTCACTCTTCTTGTACTTCAGTCGCCATTGTGCTTTTTGTATTTAATTCCGATGCAATTTCTGTGTTTCATGGTCAATGTGAAGGTCCAAGGGATACAACAAACCTGCACTGGTGCATCGGAAGCTAATACTGGTCTCCCAGGAGCCGCTCAAAGCACAAACTCTTAGAAGATTCACTCTTCTTGTACTTATGTCGGCATTGTGCATTTTGTATTCAATCCCGATACAATTTCTGTGTTTCATGGTAAAGGTGAACGTCCAAGGGATACAATAATCCTGCACTGGTGCATCGGAATCTAATACTGGTCTCCCAGGAGCCGCTCAAAGCACAAACTCTTAGAAGATTCACTCTTCTTGTACTTAAGTCGGCATTGTGCTTTTGTATTTAATCCCAATGCAATTTCTGTGTTTCATGGTAAAGGTGAACGTCCAAGGGATACAATAATCCTGCACTGGTGCATCGGAATCTAATACTGGTCTCCCAGGAGCCGCTCAAAGCACAAACTCTTAGAAGATTCACTCTTCTAGTACTTAAGTCGGCATTGTGCCTTTTGTATTTAATCCCGATGCAATTTATTTGTTTCATGGTCAATGTGAAGGTCCAAGGGATACAATAAACCTGCACTGGTGGATCTGAAGCTAATACTGGTCTCCCAGGAGCCGCTCAAAGCACAAACTCTTAGAAGATTCACTCTTCTTGTACTTCAGTCGGCATTGTGCCTTTTGTATTTAATCCCGATACAATTTCTCTGTTTCATGGTCAATGTGAAAGTCCAAGGGATACAGTAAACCGGCACTGGTGCATCGGAAGCTAATACTGGTCTCCCAGGAGCCGCTCAAAGCACAAACTCTTAGAAGATTCAATCTTCATGTACTTCGGGTGGCATTGTGCCTTTTGTATTTAATCCCGATGCAATTTCTGTGTTTAATGGTCAATGTGAAGGTCCGAGGGATACAATAAACATGCACTGGTGCATCGAAAGCTAATACTGGTCTCCCAGGAGCCGCTCAAAGCACAAACTCTTAGAAGATTCACTCTTCTTGTACTTAAGTCGGCATTGTGCCTTTTGTATTTAATCCCGATACAATTTCTGTGTTTCATGGTCAATGTGAAGGTCCAAGGGATACAATAAACCTGCACTGGTGCATCGGAAGCTAATACTGGTCTCCCAGGAGCCGCTCAAAGCACAAACTCTTAGAAGATTCACTCTTCTTGTACTTCAGTCGCCATTGTGCATTTTGTATTTAATCCCGATGCAATTTCTGTGTTTCATGTTCAATGTGAAGGTCCAAGGGATACAACAAACCTGCACTGGTGCATCGGAAGCTAATACTGGTCTCCCAGGAGCCGCTCAAAGCACAAACTCTTAGAAGATTCACTCTTCTTGTACTTAAGTCGAATTTGTGACTTTTGTATTCAATCCCGATACAATTTCAGTGTTTCATGGTCAATGCGAAGGTCCAAGGGATACAATAAACCTGCACTGGTGCATCGGAAGCTAATACTGGTCTCCCAGGAGCCGTTCAAAGCACAAACTCTTAGAGATTCACACTTCTTGTACTTCAGTCGGCATTGTGCCTTTTGTATTTAATCCTGATGCAATTTCTGTGTTTCATGGTCAATGTGAAGTTCCAAGGGATACAGTAACCTGCACTGGTGTATCGGAAGCTAATACTGGTCTCCCAGGAGCCCCTCAAAGCACAAACTCTAAGAAGATTCACTCTTCTTGTACTTCAGTCGGCATTGTGCCTTTTGTATTTAATCCCGATGCAATTTCTGTGTTTCATGGTCAATGTGAACGTCCAAGGGATACAATAATCCTGCACTGGTGCATCGGAAGCTAATACTGGTCTCCCAGGAGCCGCTCAAAGCACAAACTCTTAGAAGACTCACTCTTCTTGTACTTAAGTCGGCATTGTTAATTTTGTATTTAATCCCGATGCAATTTCTGTGTTTCATGGTCAATGTGAAGGTCCAAGGGATACAATAAACCTGCACTGGTGCATCGGAAGCTAATACTGGTATCCCAGGAGCCGCTCAAAGCATAAACTCTTAGAAGATTCACTCTTCTTGTACTTATGTCGGCATTGTGCATTTTGTATTCAATCCCGATACAATTTCTGTGTTTCACGGTCAATGTGAAGGTCCAAGGTTTGCAGTAAACCTGCACTGGTGCATCGGAAGCTAATACTGGTCTCCCAGGAGCCGCTCAAAGCACAATTCTTAGAAGATTCCCTCTTCTTGTACTTCAGTCGGCATTGTGCCTTTTCTATTTAATCCCGATGCAATTTCTGTGTTTCATGGTCAATGTGAAGGTCCAAGGGATACAATAAACCTGCACTGGTGCATCGGAAGCTAATACTGGTCTCCCAGGAGCCGCTCAAAACACAAACTCTTAGAAGATTCACTCTTCTTGTACTTAAGTCGGCATTGTGCCTTTTGTATTTAATCCCGATGCAATTTCTGTGTTTCATAGTCAATGTGAAGGTCCAAGTGATACAACAAACCTGCACTGGTGCATCGGAAGCTAATACTGGTCTCCCAGGAGCCGCTCAAAGCACAAACTCTTAGAAGATTCATACCTCTTGTACTTATGTCGGCATTGTGCATTTTGTATTCAATCCCGATACAATTTCTGTGTTTCACGGTCAATGTGAAGGTCCAAGGGTTGCAGTAAACCTGCACTGGTGCATCGGAAGCTAATACTGGTCTCCCAGGAGCCGCTCAAAGCACAATTCTTAGAAGTTTCCCTCTTCTTGTACTTCAGTCGGCATTGTGCCTTTTCTATTTAATCCCGATGCAATTTCTGTGTTTCATGGTCAATGTGAAGGTCCAAGGGATACAATAAACCTGCACTGGTGCGTCGGAAGCTAATACTGGTCTCCCAGGAGCCGCTCAAAGCACAAACTCTTAGAAAATTCACTCTTCTTGTACTTAAATCGGCATTGTGCCTTTTGTATTTAATCCCGATGCAATTTCTGTGTTTCATGGTAAAGGTGAACGTCTAAGGGATACAATAATCCTGCACTGGTGCATCGGAATCTAATACTGGTCTCCCAGGAGCCGCTCAAAGCACAAACTCTTAGAAGATTCACTCTTCTTGTACTTAAGTCGGCATTGTGCCTTTTGTATTTAATCCCGATGCAATTTGTTTGTTTCATGGTCAATGTGAAGGTCCAAGGGATACAATAAACCTGCACTGGTGGATCTGAAGCTAATACTGGTCTCCCAGGAGCCGCTCAAAGCACAAACTCTTAGAAGATTCACTCTTCTTGTACTTCAGTCGGCATTGTGCCTTTTGTATTTAATCCCGATACAATTTCTCAGTTTCATGGTCAATGTGAAAGTCCAAGGGATACAGTAAACCTGCACTGGTGCATCGGAAGCTAATACTGGTCTCCCAGGAGCCGCTCAAAGCACAAACTCTTAGAAGATTCACTCTTCATGTACTTCGGTCGGCATTGTGCCTATTGTATTTAATCCCGATGCAATTTCTGTGTTTAATGGTCAATGTGAAGGTCCGAGGGATACAATAAACCTGCACTGGTGCATCGGAAGCTAATACTGGTCTCCCAGGAGCCGCTCAAAGCACAAATTCTTAGAAGATTCACTCTTCTTGTACTTAAGTCGGCATTGTGCCTTTTGTATTTAATCCCGATACAATTTCTGTGTTTCATGGTCAATGTGAAGGTCCAAGGGATACAATAAACCTGCACTGGTGCATCGGAAGCTAATACTGGTCTCCCAGGAGCCGCTCAAAGCACAAACTCTTAGAAGATTCACTCTTCTTGTACTTCAGTCGCCATTGTGCATTTTGTATTTAATCCTGATGCAATTTCTGTGTTTCATGATCAATGTGAAGGTGCAAGGGATACAGTAAACCTGCACTGGTGCATCGGAATCTAATACCGGTCTCCCAGGAGCCGCTCAAATCACAAACTCTTACAAGATTCACTTTTCTTGTACTTTAGTCGAATTTGTGACTTTTGTATTCAATCCCGATACAATTTCATTGTTTCATGGTCAATGTGAAGGTCCAAGGGATACAATAAACCTGCACTGGTGCATCGGAAGCTAATACTGGTCTCCCAGGAGCCGCTCAAATCACAAACTCTTAGAAGATTCACTCTTCTTGTACTTAAGCCGGCATTGTGCCTTTTGTATTTAATCCCGATGCAATTTCTGTGTTTCATGGTCAATGTGAAGGTCCAAGGGATACAGTAACCTGCACTGGTATATCGGAGGCTAATACTGGTCTCCCAGGAGCCTCTCAAAGCACAAACTCTTAGAAGATTCACTCTTCTTGTACTTCAGTCGGCATTGTGCAGTTTGTATTTAATCGCGATGCAATTTCTGTGTTTCATGATCAATGTGAAGGTCCAAGGGATACAACAAACCTGCACTGGTGCAACGGAAGCTAATACTGGTCTCCCAGGAGCCGCTCAAAACACAAACTCTTAGAAGATTCACTCTTCTTGTACTTAAGTCGGCATTGTGCCTTTTGTATTTAATCCCGATACAATTTCTGTGTTTCATGGTCAATGTGAAGGTCCAAGGGATACAATAAACCTGCACTGGTGCATCGGAAGCTAATACTGGTATCCTAGGAGCCGCTCAAAGCACAAACTCTTAGAAGATTCACTCTTCTTGTACTTATGTCGGCATTGTGCATTTTGTATTCAATCCCGATACAATTTCTGTGTTTCATGGTAAAGGTGAACGTCCAAGGGATACAATATTCCTGCACTGGTGCATCGGAATCTAATACTGGTCTCCCAGGAGCCGCTCAAAGCACAAACTCTTAGAAGATTCACTCTTCTTGTACTTAAGTCGGCATTGTGCCTTTTGTATTTAATCCCGATACAATTTCTGTGTTTCATGGTCAATGTGAAGGTCCAAGGGATACAATAAACCTGCACTGGTGCATCGGAAGCTAATACTGGTCTCCCAGGAGCCGCTCAAAGCACAAACTCTTAGAAGATTCACTCTTCTTGTACTTCAGTCGCCATTGTACCTTTTGTATTTAATCCTGATGCAATTTCTGTGTTTCATGATCAATGTGAAGGTGCAAGGGATACAATAAACCTGCACTGGTGCATCGGAATCAAATACCGGTCTCCCAGGAGCCGCTCAAATCACAAACTCTTAGAAGATTCACTCTTCTTGTACTTAAGTCGAATTTGTGACTTTTGTATTCAATCCCGATACAATTTCAGTGTTTCATGGTCAATGTGAAGGTCCAAGGGATACAATAAACCTGCACTGGTGCATCGGAAGCTAATACTGGTCTCCCAGGAGCCGTTCAAAGCACAAACTCTTAGAGATTCACACTTCTTGTGCTTCAGTCGGCATTGTGCGTTTTGTATTTAATCCTGATGCAATTTCTGTGTTTCATGATCAATGTGAAGGTGCAAGGGATACAATAAACCTGCACTGGTGCATCGGAATCTAATACCGGTCTCCCAGGAGCCGCTCAAATCACAAACTCTTAGAAGATTCACTCTTCTTGTACTGAAGCCGGCATTGTGCCTTTTGTATTTAATCCCGATGCAATTTCTGTGTTTCATGGTCAATGTGAAGGTCCAAGGGATACAGTAACCTGCACTGGTGTATCGGAAGCTAATACTGGTCTCCCAGGAGCCTCTCAAAGCACAAACTCTTAGAAGATTCACTCTTCTTGTACTTCAGTCGGCATTGTGCCTTTTGTATTTAATCCCGATGCAATTTCTGTGTTTCATGGTCAATGTGAAGGTCCAAGGGATACAATAAACCTGCACTGGTGCATCGGAAGCTAATACTGGTATCCCAGGAGCCGCTCAAAGCACAAACTCTTAGAAGATTCACTCTTCTTGTACTTATGTCGGCATTGTGCATTTTGTATTCAATCCCGATACAATTTCTGTGTTTCATGGTAAAGGTGAACGTCCAAGGGATACAATAATCCTGCACTGGTGCATCGGAATCTAATACTGGTCTCCCAAGAGCCGCTCAAAGCACAAACTCTTAGAAGATTCACTCTTCTTGTACTTAAGTCGAATTTGTGACTTTTGTATTCAATTCCGATACAATTTCATTGTTTCATGGTCAATGTGAAGGTCCAAGGGATACAATAAACCTGCACTGGTGCATCGGAAGCTAATACTGGTCTCCCAGGAGCCGTTCAAAGCACAAACTCTTAGAGATTCACACTTCTTGTACTTCAGTCGGCATTGTGCCGTTTGTATTTAATCCTGATGCAATTTCTGTGTTTCATGATCAATGTGAAGGTCCAAGGGATACAATAAACCTGCACTGGTGCATCGGAATCTAATACCGGTCTCCCAGGAGCCGCTCAAATCACAAACTCTTAGAAGATTCACTCTTCTTGTACTTAAGCCGGCATTGTGCCTTTTGTATTTAATCCCGATGCAATTTCTGTGTTTCATGGTCAATGTGAAGGTCCAAGGGATACAGTAACCTGCACTGGTGTATCGGAAGCTAATACTGGTCGCCCAGGAGCCTCTCAAAGCACAAACTCTTAGAAGATTCACTCTTCTTGTACTTCAGTCAGCATTGTGCCTTTTGTATTTAATCCCGATGCAATTTCTGTGTTTCATGGTCAATGTGAAGGTCCAAGGGATACAATAAACCTGCACTGGTGCATCGGAAGCTAATACTGGTCTCCCAGGAGCCGCTCAAAGCACAAACTCTTAGAAGATTCACTCTTCTTGTACTTAAGTCGGCATTGTGCCTTTTGTATTTAATCCCGATGCAATTTCTGTGTTTCATTGGTCAATGTGAAGGTCCAAGGAATACAATAAACCTGCACTGGTGCATCGGAAGCTAATACTGGTATCCCAGGAGCCGCTCAAAGCATAAACTCTTAGAAGATTCACTCTTCTTGTACTTATGTCGGCATTGTGCATTTTGTATTCAATCCCGATACAATTTCTGTGTTTCACGGTCAATGTGAAGGTCCAAGGTTTGCAGTAAACCTGCACTGGTGCATCGGAAGCTAATACTGGTCTCCCAGGAGCCGCTCAAAGCACAATTCTTAGAAGATTCCCTCTTCTTGTACTTCAGTCGCCATTGTGCCTTTTCTATTTAATCCCGATGCAATTTCTGTGTTTCATGGTCAATGTGATGGTCCAAGGGATACAATAAACCTGCACTGGTGCATCGGAAGCTAATACTGGTCTCCCAGGAGCCGCTCAAAGCACTAACTCATAGAAGATTCACTCTTCTTGTACTTCAGTCGCCATTGTGCCTTTTGTATTTAATCCCGATGCAATTTCAGTGTTTCATAGTCAATGTGAAGGTCCAAGTGATACAACAAACCTGCACTGGTGCATCGGAAGCTAATACTGGTCTCCCAGGAGCCGCTCAAAGCACAAACTCTTAGAAGATTCACTCTTCTTGTACTTATGTCGGCATTGTGCATTTTGTATTCAATCCCGATACAATTTCTGTGTTTCACGGTCAATGTGAAGGTCCAAGGGTTGCAGTAAACCTGCACTGGTGCATCGGAAGCTAATACTGGTCTCCCAGGAGCCGCTCAAAGCACAAACTCTTAGAAGATTCACTCTTCTTGTACTTACGTCGGCATTGTGCCTTTTGTATTTAATCCCGATGCAATTTCTGTGTTTCATGGTAATGGTGAACGTGCAAGGGATACAATAATCCTGCACTGGTGCATCGGAATCTAATACTGGTCTCCCAGGAGCCGCTCAAAGCACAAACTCTTAGAAGATTCACTCTTCATGTACTTCGGTCGGCATTGTGCCTATTGTATTTAATCCCGATGCAATTTCTGTGTTTAATGGTCAATGTGAAGGTCCGAGGGATACAATAAACCTGCACTGGTGCATCGGAAGCTAATACTGGTCTCCCAGGAGCCGCTCAAAGCACAAACTCTTAGAAGATTCACTCTTCTTGTACTTAAGTCGGCATTGTGCCTTTTGTATTTAATCCCGATACAATTTCTGTGTTTCATGGTCAATGTGAAGGTCCAAGGGATACAATAAACCTGCACTGGTGCATCGGAAGCTAATACTGGTCTCCCAGGAGCCGTTCAAAGCACAAACTCTTAGAAGATTCACTCTTCTTGTACTTCAGTCGCCATTGTGCATTTTGTATTTAATTCCGATGCAATTTCTGTGTTTCATGTTCAATGTGAAGTGCCAAGGGATACAACAAACCGGCACTGGTGCATCGGAAGCTAATACTGGTCTCCCAGGAGCCGCTCAAAACACAAACTCTTAGAAGATTCACTCTTCTTGTACTTAAGTCGAATTTGTGACTTTTGTATTCAATTCCGATACAATTTCAGTGTTTCATGGTCAATGTGAAGGTCCAAGGGATACAATAAACCTGCACTGGTGCATCGGAAGCTAATACTGGTCTCCCAGGAGCCGTTCAAAGCACAAACTCTTAGAGATTCACACTTCTTGTACTTCAGTCGGCATTGTGCCGTTTGTATTTAATCCTGATGCAATTTCTGTGTTTCATGATCAATGTGAAGGTCCAAGGGATACAATAAACCTGCACTGGTGCATCGGAATCTAATACCGGTCTCCCAGGAGCCGCTCAAATCACAAACTCTTAGAAGATTCACTCTTCTTGTACTTAAGCCGGCATTGTGCCTTTTGTATTTAATCCCGATGCAATTTCTGTGTTTCATGGTCAATGTGAAGGTCCAAGGGATACAATAAACCTGCACTGGTGCATCGGAAGCTAATACTGGTCTCCCAGGAGCCGTTCAAAGCACAAACTCTTAGAGATTCACACTTCTTGTACTTCAGTCGGCATTGTGCCGTTTGTATTTAATCCTGATGCAATTTCTGTGTTTCATGATCAATGTGAAGGTCCAAGGGATACAATAAACCTGCACTGGTGCATCGGAATCTAATACCGGTCTCCCAGGAGCCGCTCAAATCACAAACTCTTAGAAGATTCACTCTTCTTGTACTTAAGCCGGCATTGTGCCTTTTGTATTTAATCCCGATGCAATTTCTGTGTTTCATGGTCAATGTGAAGGTCCAAGGGATACAGTAACCTGCACTGGTGTATCGGAAGCTAATACTGGTCGCCCAGGAGCCTCTCAAAGCACAAACTCTTAGAAGATTCACTCTTCTTGTACTTCAGTCGGCATTGTGCCTTTTGTATTTAATCCCGATGCAATTTCTGTGTTTCATGGTCAATGTGAAGGTCCAAGGGATACAATAAACCTGCACTGGTGCATCGGAAGCTAATACTGGTCTCCCAGGAGCCGCTCAAAGCACAAACTCTTAGAAGATTCACTCTTCTTGTACTTAAGTAGGCATTGTGCCTTTTGTATTTAATCCCGATGGAATTTCTGTGTTTCATTGGTCAATGTGAAGGTCCAAGGGATACAATAAACCTGCACTGGTGCATCGGAAGCTAATTATGGTATCCCAGGAGCCGCTCAAAGCATAAACTCTTAGAAGATTCACTCTTCTTGTACTTATGTCGGCATTGTGCATTTTGTATTCAATCCCGATACAATTTCTGTGTTTCACGGTCAATGTGAAGGTCCAAGGTTTGCAGTAAACCTGCACTGGTGCATCGGAAGCTAATACTGGTCTCCCAGGAGCCGCTCAAAGCACAATTCTTAGAAGATTCACTCTTCTTGTACTTCAGTCGGCATTGTGCCTTTTGTATTTAATCGCGATGCAATTTCTGTGTTTCATGATCAATGTGAAGGTCCAAGGGATACAACAAACCTGCACTGGTGCATCGGAAGCTAATACTGGTCTCCCAGGAGCCGCTCAAAACACAAACTCTTAGAAGATTCACTCTTCTTGTACTTAAGTCGGCATTGTGCCTTTTGTATTTAATCCCGATGCAATTTCTGTGTTTCATGGTCAATGTGAAGGTCCAAGGGATACAATAAACCTGCACTGGTGCATCGGAAGCTAATACTGGTATCCCAGGAGCCGCTCAAAGCACAAACTCTTAGAAGATTCACTCTTCTTGTACTTATGTCGGCATTGTGCATTTTGTATTCAATCCCGATACAATTTCTGTGTTTCATGGTAAAGGTGAACGTCCAAGGGATACAATAATCCTGCACTGGTGCATCGGAATCTAATACTGGTCTCCCAAGAGCCGCTCAAAGCACAAACTCTTAGAAGATTCACTCTTCTTGTACTTAAGTCGGCATTGTGCCTTTTGTATTTAATCCCGATGCAATTTCTGTGTTTCATGGTAATGGTGAACGTCCAAGGGATACAATAATCCTGCACTGGTGCATCGGAATCTAATACTGGTCTCCCAGGAGCCGCTCAAAGCACAAACTCTTAGAAGATTCACTCTTCTTGTACTTAAGTCGGCATTGTGCCTTTTGTATTTAATCCCGATGCAATTTATTTGTTTCATGGTCAATGTGAAGGTCCAAGGGATACAATAAACCTGCACTGGTGGATCTGAAGCTAATACTGGTCTCCCAGGAGCCGCTCAAAGCACAAACTCTTAGAAGATTCACTCTTCTTGTACTTCAGTCGGCATTGTGCCTTTTGTATTTAATCCCGATACAATTTCTCTGTTTCATGGTCAATGTGAAAGTCCAAGGGATACAGTAAACCTGCACTGGTGCATCGGAAGCTAATACTGGTCTCCCAGGAGCCGCTCAAAGCACAAACTCTTAGAAGATTCACTCTTCATGTACTTCGGTCGGCATTGTGCCTATTGTATTTAATCCCGATGCAATTTCTGTGTTTAATGGTCAATGTGAAGGTCCGACGGATACAATAAACCTGCACTGGTGCATCGGAAGCTAATACTGGTCTCCCAGGAGCCGCTCAAAGCACAAACTCTTAGAAGATTCACTCTTCTTGTACTTAAGTCGGCATTGTGCCTTTTGTATTTAATCCCGATACATTTTCTGTGTTTCATGGTCAATGTGAAGGTCCAAGGGATACAATAAACCTGCACTGGTGCATCGGAAGCTAATACTGGTCTCCCAGGAGCCGCTCAAAGCACAAACTCTTAGAAGATTCACTCTTCTTGTACTTCAGTCGCCATTGTGCATTTTGTATTTAATCCCGATGCAATTTCTGTGTTTCATGTTCAATGTGAAGTGCCAAGGGATACAACAAACCGGCACTGGTGCATCGGAAGCCAATACTGGTCTCCCAGGAGCCGCTCAAAACACAAACTCTTAGAAGATTCACTCTTCTTGTACTTAAGTCGAATTTGTGACTTTTGTATTCAATTCCGATACAATTTCATTGTTTCATGGTCAATGTGAAGGTCCAAGGGATACAATAAACCTGCACTGGTGCATCGGAAGCTAATACTGGTCTCCCAGGAGCCGTTCAAAGCACAAACTCTTAGAGATTCACACTTCTTGTACTTCAGTCGGCATTGTGCCGTTTGTATTTAATCCTGATGCAATTTCTGTGTTTCATGATCAATGTGAAGGTCCAAGGGATACAATAAACCTGCACTGGTGCATCGGAATCTAATACCGGTCTCCCAGGAGCCGCTCAAATCACAAACTCTTAGAAGATTCACTCTTCTTGTACTTAAGCCGGCATTGTGCCTTTTGTATTTAATCCCGATGCAATTTCTGTGTTTCATGGTCAATGTGAAGGTCCAAGGGATACAGTAACCTGCACTGGTGTATCGGAAGCTAATACTGGTCGCCCAGGAGCCTCTCAAAGCACAAACTCTTAGAAGATTCACTCTTCTTGTACTTCAGTCAGCATTGTGCCTTTTGTATTTAATCCCGATGCAATTTCTGTGTTTCATGGTCAATGTGAAGGTCCAAGGGATACAATAAACCTGCACTGGTGCATCGGAAGCTAATACTGGTCTCCCAGGAGCCGCTCAAAGCACAAACTCTTAGAAGATTCACTCTTCTTGTACTTAAGTCGGCATTGTGCCTTTTGTATTTAATCCCGATGCAATTTCTGTGTTTCATTGGTCAATGTGAAGGTCCAAGGAATACAATAAACCTGCACTGGTGCATCGGAAGCTAATACTGGTATCCCAGGAGCCGCTCAAAGCATAAACTCTTAGAAGATTCACTCTTCTTGTACTTATGTCGGCATTGTGCATTTTGTATTCAATCCCGATACAATTTCTGCGTTTCACGGTCAATGTGAAGGTCCAAGGTTTGCAGTAAACCTGCACTGGTGCATCGGAAGCTAATACTGGTCTCCCAGGAGCCGCTCAAAGCACAATTCTTAGAAGATTCCCTCTTCTTGTACTTCAGTCGCCATTGTGCCTTTTCTATTTAATCCCGATGCAATTTCTGTGTTTCATGGTCAATGTGATGGTCCAAGGGATACAATAAACCTGCACTGGTGCATCGGAAGCTAATACTGGTCTCCCAGGAGCCGCTCAAAGCACTAACTCATAGAAGATTCACTCTTCTTGTACTTCAGTCGCCATTGTGCCTTTTGTATTTAATCCCGATGCAATTTCTGTGTTTCATAGTCAATGTGAAGGTCCAAGTGATACAACAAACCTGCACTGGTGCATCGGAAGCTAATACTGGTCTCCCAGGAGCCGCTCAAAGCACAAACTCTTAGAAGATTCACTCTTCTTGTACTTATGTCGGCATTGTGCATTTTGTATTCAATCCCGATACAATTTCTGTGTTTCACGGTCAATGTGAAGGTCCAAGGGTTGCAGTAAACCTGCACTGGTGCATCGGAAGCTAATACTGGTCTCCCAGGAGCCGCTCAAAGCACAAACTCTTAGAAGATTCACTCTTCTTGTACTTACGTCGGCATTGTGCCTTTTGTATTTAATCCCGATGCAATTTCTGTGTTTCATGGTAATGGTGAACGTGCAAGGGATACAATAATCCTGCACTGGTGCATCGGAATCTAATACTGGTCTCCCAGGAGCCGCTCAAAGCACAAACTCTTAGAAGATTCACTCTTCATGTACTTCGGTCGGCATTGTGCCTATTGTATTTAATCCCGATGCAATTTCTGTGTTTAATGGTCTATGTGAAGGTCCGAGGGATACAATAAACCTGCATTGGTGCATCGGAAGCTAATACTGGTCTCCCAGGAGCCGCTCAAAGCACAAACTCTTAGAAGATTCACTCTTCTTGTACTTAAGTCGGCATTGTGCCTTTTGTATTTAATCCCGATACAATTTCTGTGTTTCATGGTCAATGTGAAGGTCCAAGGGATACAATAAACCTGCACTGGTGCATCGGAAGCTAATACTGGTCTCCCAGGAGCCGTTCAAAGCACAAACTCTTAGAAGATTCACTCTTCTTGTACTTCAGTCGCCATTGTGCATTTTGTATTTAATTCCGATGCAATTTCTGTGTTTCATGTTCAATGTGAAGTGCCAAGGGATACAACAAACCGGCACTGGTGCATCGGAAGCTAATACTGGTCTCCCAGGAGCCGCTCAAAACACAAACTCTTAGAAGATTCACTCTTCTTGTACTTAAGTCGAATTTGTGACTTTTGTATTCAATTCCGATACAATTTCAGTGTTTCATGGTCAATGTGAAGGTCCAAGGGATACAATAAACCTGCACTGGTGCATCGGAAGCTAATACTGGTCTCCCAGGAGCCGTTCAAAGCACAAACTCTTAGAGATTCACACTTCTTGTACTTCAGTCGGCATTGTGCCGTTTGTATTTAATCCTGATGCAATTTCTGTGTTTCATGATCAATGTGAAGGTCCAAGGGATACAATAAACCTGCACTGGTGCATCGGAATCTAATACCGGTCTCCCAGGAGCCGCTCAAATCACAAACTCTTAGAAGATTCACTCTTCTTGTACTTAAGCCGGCATTGTGCCTTTTGTATTTAATCCCGATGCAATTTCTGTGTTTCATGGTCAATGTGAAGGTCCAAGGGATACAATAAACCTGCACTGGTGCATCGGAAGCTAATACTGGTCTCCCAGGAGCCGTTCAAAGCACAAACTCTTAGAGATTCACACTTCTTGTACTTCAGTCGGCATTGTGCCGTTTGTATTTAATCCTGATGCAATTTCTGTGTTTCATGATCAATGTGAAGGTCCAAGGGATACAATAAACCTGCACAGGTGCATCGGAATCTAATACCGGTCTCCCAGGAGCCGCTCAAATCACAAACTCTTAGAAGATTCACTCTTCTTGTACTTAAGCCGGCATTGTGCCTTTTGTATTTAATCCCGATGCAATTTCTGTGTTTCATGGTCAATGTGAAGGTCCAAGGGATACAGTAACCTGCACTGGTGTATCGGAAGCTAATACTGGTCGCCCAGGAGCCTCTCAAAGCACAAACTCTTAGAAGATTCACTCTTCTTGTACTTCAGTCGGCATTGTGCCTTTTGTATTTAATCCCGATGCAATTTCTGTGTTTCATGGTCAATGTGAAGGTCCAAGGGATACAATAAACCTGCACTGGTGCATCGGAAGCTAATACTGGTCTCCCAGGAGCCGCTCAAAGCACAAACTCTTAGAAGATTCACTCTTCTTGTACTTAAGTCGGCATTGTGCCTTTTGTATTTAATCCCGATGCAATTTCTGTGTTTCATTGGTCAATGTGAAGGTCCAAGGGATACAATAAACCTGCACTGGTGCATCGGAAGCTAATACTGGTATCCCAGGAGCCGCTCAAAGCATAAACTCTTAGAAGATTCACTCTTCTTGTACTTATGTCGGCATTGTGCATTTTGTATTCAATCCCGATTCAATTTCTGTGTTTCACGGTCAATGTGAAGGTCCAAGGTTTGCAGTAAACCTGCACTGGTGCATCGGAAGCTAATACTGGTCTCCCAGGAGCCGCTCAAAGCACAAACTCTTAGAAGATTCACTCTTCTTGTACTTAAGTCGGCATTGTGCCTTTTGTATTTAATCCCGATGCAATTTCTGTGTTTCATGGTAATGGTGAACGTCCAAGGGATACAATAATCCTGCACTGGTGCATCGGAATCTAATACTGGTCTCCCAGGAGCCGCTCAAAGCACAAACTCTTAGAAGATTCACTCTTCTTGTACTTAAGTCGGCATTGTGCCTTTTGTATTTAATCCCGATGCAATTTATTTGTTTCATGGTCAATGTGAAGGTCCAAGGGATACAATAAACCTGCACTGGTGGATCTGAAGCTAATACTGGTCTCCCAGGAGCCGCTCAAAGCACAAACTCTTAGAAGATTCACTCTTCTTGTACTTCAGTCGGCATTGTGCCTTTTGTATTTAATCCCGATACAATTTCTCTGTTTCATGGTCAATGTGAAAGTCCAAGGGATACAGTAAACCTGCACTGGTGCATCGGAAGCTAATACTGGTCTCCCAGGAGCCGCTCAAAGCACAAACTCTTAGAAGATTCACTCTTCATGTACTTCGGTCGGCATTGTGCCTATTGTATTTAATCCCGATGCAATTTCTGTGTTTAATGGTCAATGTGAAGGTCCGAGGGATACAATAAACCTGCACTGGTGCATCGGAAGCTAATACTGGTCTCCCAGGAGCCGCTCAAAGCACAAACTCTTAGAAGATTCACTCTTCTTGTACTTAAGTCGGCATTGTGCCTTTTGTATTCAATCGCGATACAATTTCTGTGTTTCATGGTCAATGTGAAGGTCCAAGGGATACAATAAACCTGCACTGGTGCATCGGAAGCTAATACTGGTCTCCCAGGAGCCGTTCAAAGCACAAACTCTTAGAAGAATCACTCTTCTTGTACTTCAGTCGCCATTGTGCGTTTTGTATTTAATCCCGATGCAATTTCTGTGTTTCATGTTCAATGTGAAGTGCCAAGGGATACAACAAACCGGCACTGGTGCATCGGAAGCTAATACTGGTCTCCCAGGAGCCGCTCAAAACACAAACTCTTAGAAGATTCACTCTTCTTGTACTTAAGTCGAATTTGTGACTTTTGTATTCAATTCCGATACAATTTCAGTGTTTCATGGTCAATGTGAAGGTCCAAGGGATACAATAAACCTGCACTGGTGCATCGGAAGCTAATACTGGTCTCCCAGGAGCCGTTCAAAGCACAAACTCTTAGAGATTCACACTTCTTGTACTTCAGTCGGCATTGTGCCGTTTGTATTTAATCCTGATGCAATTTCTGTGTTTCATGATCAATGTGAAGGTCCAAGGGATACAATAAACCTACACTGGTGCATCGGGATCTAATACCGGTCTCCCAGGAGCCGCTCAAATCACAAACTCTTAGAAGATTCACTCTTCTTGTACTTAAGCCGGCATTGTGCCTTTTGTATTTAATCCCGATGCAATTTCTGTGTTTCATGGTCAATGTGAAGGTCCAAGGGATACAGTAACCTGCACTGGTGTATCGGAAGCTAATACTGGTCGCCCAGGAGCCTCTCAAAGCACAAACTCTTAGAAGATTCACTCTTCTTGTACTTCAGTCGGCATTGTGCCTTTTGTATTTAATCCCGATGCAATTTCTGTGTTTCATGGTCAATGTGAAGGTCCAAGGGATACAATAAACCTGCACTGGTGCATCGGAAGCTAATACTGGTCTCCCAGGAGCCGCTCAAAGCACAAACTCTTAGAAGATTCACTCTTCTTGTACTTAAGTCGGCATTGTGCCTTTTGTATTTAATCCCGATGCAATTTCTGTGTTTCATTGGTCAATGTGAAGGTCCAAGGGATACAATAAACCTGCACTGGTGCATCGGAAGCTAATACTGGTATCCCAGGAGCCGCTCAAACATAAACTCTTAGAAGATTCACTCTTCTTGTACTTATGTCGGCATTGTGCATTTTGTATTCAATCCCGATACAATTTCTGTGTTTCACGGTCAATGTGAAGGTCCAAGGTTTGCAGTAAACCTGCACTGGTGCATCGGAAGCTAATACTGGTCTCCCAAGAGCCGCTCAAAGCACAATTCTTAGAAGATTCCCTCTTCTTGTACTTCAGTCGCCATTGTGCCTTTTCTATTTAATCCCGATGCAATTTCTGTGTTTCATGGTCAATGTGATGGTCCAAGGGATACAATAAACCTGCACTGGTGCATCGGAAGCTAATACTGGTCTCCCAGGAGCCGCTCAAAGCACTAACTCTTAGAAGATTCACTCTTCTTGTACTTCAGTCGCCATTGTGCCTTTTGTATTTAATCCCGATGCAATTTCTGTGTTTCATAGTCAATGTGAAGGTCCAAGTGATACAACAAACCTGCACTGGTGCATCGGAAGCTAATACTGGTCTCCCAGGAGCCGCTCAAAGCACAAACTCTTAGAAGATTCGCTCTTCTTGTACTTATGTCGGCATTGTGCATTTTGTATTCAATCCCGATACAATTTCTGTGTTTCACGGTCAATGTGAAGGTCCAAGGGTTGCAGTAAACCTGCACTGGTGCATCGGAAGCTAATACTGGTCTCCCAGGAGCCGCTCAAAGCACAAACTCTTAGAAGATTCACTCTTCTTGTACTTAAGTCGGCATTGTGCCTTTTGTATTTAATCCCGATGCAATTTCTGTGTTTCATGGTAATGGTGAACGTCCAAGGGATACAATAATCCTGCACTGGTGCATCGGAATCTAATACTGGTCTCCCAGGAGCCGCTCAAAGCACAAACTCTTAGAAGATTCACTCTTCTTGTACTTAAGTCGGCATTGTGCCTTTTGTATTTAATCCCGATGCAATTTATTTGTTTCATGGTCAATGTGAAGGTCCAAGGGATACAATAAACCTGCACTGGTGGATCTGAAGCTAATACTGGTCTCCCAGGAGCCGCTCAAAGCACAAACTCTTAGAAGATTCACTCTTCTTGTACTTCAGTCGGCATTGTGCCTTTTGTATTTAATCCCGATACAATTTCTCTGTTTCATGGTCAATGTGAAAGTCCAAGGGATACAGTAAACCTGCACTGGTGCATCGGAAGCTAATACTGGTCTCCCAGGAGCCGCTCAAAGCACAAACTCTTAGAAGATTCACTCTTCATGTACTTCGGTCGGCATTGTGCCTATTGTATTTAATCCCGATGCAATTTCTGTGTTTAATGGTCAATGTGAAGGTCCGAGGGATACAATAAACCTGCACTGGTGCATCGGAAGCTAATACTGGTCTCCCAGGAGCCGCTCAAAGCACAAACTCTTAGAAGATTCACTCTTCTTGTACTTAAGTCGGCATTGTGCCTTTTGTATTTAATCGCGATACAATTTCTGTGTTTCATGGTCAATGTGAAGGTCCAAGGGATACAATAAACCTGCACTGGTGCATCGGAAGCTAATACTGGTCTCCCAGGAGCCGTTCAAAGCACAAACTCTTAGAAGATTCACTCTTCTTGTACTTCAGTCGCCATTGTGCGTTTTGTATTTAATCCCGATGCAATTTCTGTGTTTCATGTTCAATGTGAAGTGCCAAGGGATACAACAAACCGGCACTGGTGCATCGGAAGCTAATACTGGTCTCCCAGGAGCCGCTCAAAACACAAACTCTTAGAAGATTCACTCTTCTTGTACTTAAGTCGAATTTGTGACTTTTGTATTCAATTCCGATACAATTTCAGTGTTTCATGGTCAATGTGAAGGTCCAAGGGATACAATAAACCTGCACTGGTGCATCGGAAGCTAATACTGGTCTCCCAGGAGCCGTTCAAAGCACAAACTCTTAGAGATTCACACTTCTTGTACTTCAGTCGGCATTGTGCCGTTTGTATTTAATCCTGATGCAATTTCTGTGTTTCATGATCAATGTGAAGGTCCAAGGGATACAATAAACCTGCACTGGTGCATCGGGATCTAATACCGGTCTCCCAGGAGCCGCTCAAATCACAAACTCTTAGAAGATTCACTCTTCTTGTACTTAAGCCGGCATTGTGCCTTTTGTATTTAATCCCGATGCAATTTCTGTGTTTCATGGTCAATGTGAAGGTCCAAGGGATACAGTAACCTGCACTGGTGTATCGGAAGCTAATACTGGTCGCCCAGGAGCCTCTCAAAGCACAAACTCTTAGAAGATTCACTCTTCTTGTACTTCAGTCGGCATTGTGCCTTTTGTATTTAATCCCGATGCAATTTCTGTGTTTCATGGTCAATGTGAAGGTCCAAGGGATACAATAAACCTGCACTGGTGCATCGGAAGCTAATACTGGTCTCCCAGGAGCCGCTCAAAGCACAAACTCTTAGAAGATTCACTCTTCTTGTACTTAAGTCGGCATTGTGCCTTTTGTATTTAATCCCGATGCAATTTCTGTGTTTCATTGGTCAATGTGAAGGTCCAAGGGATACAATAAACCTGCACTGGTGCATCGGAAGCTAATACTGGTATCCCAGGAGCCGCTCAAACATAAACTCTTAGAAGATTCACTCTTCTTGTACTTATGTCGGCATTGTGCATTTTGTATTCAATCCCGATACAATTTCTGTGTTTCACGGTCAATGTGAAGGTCCAAGGTTTGCAGTAAACCTGCACTGGTGCATCGGAAGCTAATACTGGTCTCCCAGGAGCCGCTCAAAGCACAATTCTTAGAAGATTCCCTCTTCTTGTACTTCAGTCGCCATTGTGCCTTTTCTATTTAATCCCGATGCAATTTCTGTGTTTCATGGTCAATGTGATGGTCCAAGGGATACAATAAACCTGCACTGGTGCATCGGAAGCTAATACTGGTCTCCCAGGAGCCGCTCAAAGCACTAACTCTTAGAAGATTCACTCTTCTTGTACTTCAGTCGCCATTGTGCCTTTTGTATTTAATCCCGATGCAATTTCTGTGTTTCATAGTCAATGTGAAGGTCCAAGTGATACAACAAACCTGCACTGGTGCATCGGAAGCTAATACTGGTCTCCCAGGAGCCGCTCAAAGCACAAACTCTTAGAAGATTCACTCTTCTTGTACTTATGTCGGCATTGTGCATTTTGTATTCAATCCCGATACAACTTCTGTGTTTCACGGTCAATGTGAAGGTCCAAGGGTTGCAGTAAACCTGCACTGGTGCATCGGAAGCTAATACTGGTCTCCCAGGAGCCGCTCAAAGCACAATTATTAGAAGATTCCCTCATCTTGTACTTCAGTCGGCATTGTGCCTTTTCTATTTAATCCCGATGCAATTTCTGTGTTTCATGGTCAATGTGAAGGTCCAAGGGGTACAATAAACCTGCCCTGGTGCATCGGAAGCTAATACTGGTCTCCCAGGAGCCGCTCAAAGCACAAACTCTTAGAAGATTCACTGTTCTTGTACTACAGTCGGCATTGTGCCTCTTGTATTTAATCCCGATGCAATTTCTGTGTTTCATGGTCAATGTGAAGATCCAAGGGATACAATAAACCTGCACTGGTGCGTCGGAAGCTAATACTGGTCTCCCAGGAGCCGCTCAAAGCACAAACTCTTAGAAGATTCACTCTTCTTGTACTTAAGTCGGCATTGTGCCTTTTGTATTTAATCCCGATGCAATTTATTTGTTTCATGGTCAATGTGAAGGTCCAAGGGATACAATAAACCTGCACTGGTGGATCTGAAGCTAATACTGGTCTCCCAGGAGCCGCTCAAAGCACAAACTCTTAGAAGATTCACTCTTCTTGTACTTAAGTCGGCATTGTGCTTTTGTATTTAATCCCGATACAATATCTCTGTTTCATGGTCAATGTGAAAGTCCAAGGGATACAGTAAACCTTCACTGGTGCATCGGAAGCTAATACTGGTCTCCCAGGAGCCGCTCAAAGCACAAACTCTTAGAAGATACACTCTTCATGTACTTCGGTCGGCATTGTGCCTATTGTATTTAATCCCGATGCAATTTCTGTGTTTAATGGTCAATGTGAAGGTCCGAGGGATACAATAAACCTGCACTGGTGCATCGGAAGCTAATACTGGTCTCCCAGGAGCCGCTCAAAGCACAAACTCTAAGAAGTTTCACTCTTCTTGTACTTAAGTCGGCATTGTGCCTTTTGTATTTAATCCCGATACAATTTCTGTGTTTCATGGTCAATGTGAAGGTCCAAGGGATACAATAAACCTGCACTGGTGCATCGGAAGCTAATACTGGTCTCCCAGGAGCCGCTCAATGCACAAACTCTTAGAAGAATCACTCTTCTTGTTCTTCAGTCGCCATTGTGCATTTTGTATTTAATCCTGATGCAATTTCTGTGTTTCATGATCAATGTGAAGGTGCAAGGGATACAATAAACCTGCACTGGTGCATCGGAATCTAATACCGGTCTCCCAGGAGCCGCTCAAATCACAAACTCTTAGAAGATTCACTCTTCTTGTACTTAAGTCGAATTTGTGAATTTTGTATTCAATCCCGATACAATTTCAGTGTTTCATGGTCAATACGAAGGTCCAAGGGATACAATAAACCTGCACTGGTGCATCGGAAGCTAATACTGGTCTCCCAGGAGCCTTTCAAAGCACAAACTCTTAGAGATTCACACTTCTTGTACTTCAGTCGGCATTGTGCCTTTTGTATTTAATCCTGATGCAATTTCTGTGTTTCATGATCAATGTGAAGGTGCAAGGGATACAATAAACCTGCACTGGTGCAGCGGAATCTAATACCGGTCTCCCAGGAGCCGCTCAAATCACAAACTCTTAGAAGATTCACTCCTCTTGTACTTAAGCCGGCATTGTGCCTTTTGTATTTAATCCCGATGCAATTTCTGTGTTTCATGGTCAATGTGAAGGTCCAAGGGATACAGTAACCTGCACTGGTGTATCGGAAGCTAATACTGGTCTCCCAGGAGCCTCTCAAAGCACAAACTCTTAGAAGATTCACTCTTCTTGTACTTCAGTCGGCATTGTGCCTTTTGTATTTAATCGCGATGCAATTTCTGTGTTTCATGATCAATGTGAAGGCCAAGGGATACAACAAACCTGCACTGGTGCATCGGAAGCCAATACTGGTCTCCCAGGAGCCGCTCAAGCACAAACTCTTAGAAGATTCACTCTTCTTGTACTTAAGTCGGCATTGTGCCTTTTGTATTTAATCACGATGCAATTTCTGAGTTTCATGGTCAATGTGAAGGTCCAAGGGATACAATAAACCTGCACTGGTGCATCGGAAGCTAATACTGGTATCCCAGGAGCCGCTCAAAGCACAAACTCTTAGAAGATTCACTCTTCTTGTACTTATGTCGGCATTGTGCATTTTGTATTCAATCCCGACCCAATTTCTGTGTTTCACGGTCAATGTGAAGGTCCAAGATTTGCAGTAAACCTGCACTGGTGCATCGGAAGCTAATACTGGTCTCCCAGGAGCCGCTCAAAGCACAATTCTTAGAAGATTCCCTCTTCTTGTACTTCAGTCGGCATTGTGCCTTTTCTATTTAATCCCGATGCAATTTCTGTGTTTCATGGTCAATGTGAAGGTCCAAGGGGTACAATAAACCTGCACTGGTGCATCGGAAGCTAATACTGGTCTCCCAGGAGCCGCTCAAAGGACAAAGTCTTAGAAGATTCACTCTTCTTGTACTTCAGTCGGCATCGTGCCTTTTGTATTTAATCCCGATGCAATTTCTGTGTTTCATGGTCAATGTGAAGTTGAAAGGGATACAATAAACTTGCAGTGGTGCATCGGCAGCTAATACTGGTCTCCCAGGAGCCGCTCAAAGCCCAAACTCTAAGAAGATTCACTCTTCTTGTACTTAAGTCGGCATTGTGCCTTTTGTATTTAATCCCGATGCAATTTCTGTGGTTCATGGTCTATGTGAAGGTCCAAGGGATACAATGAACCTGCACTGGTGCATCGGAAGCTAATACTGATCTCCCAGGAGCCGCTCAAAGCACAAACTCTTAGAAAATTCTCTCTTCTTGTACTTAAGTCGGCATTGTGCTTTTTTTGTATTTAATCCCGATGCAATTTCTGTGTTTCATGGGAAATGTGACGGTCCAAGGGATACAATAATCCTGCACTGGTGCATCGGAATCTAATACTGGTCTCCCAGGAGCCGCTCAAAGCACAAACTCTTAGAAGATTCACTCTTCTTGTTCTTAAGTCGGCATTGTGCCTTTTGTATTTAATCCCGATGCAATTTCTGTGTTTCATGGTCAATGTGAAGGTCCAAGGGATACAATAAACCTGCACTGGTGCATCGGAAGCTAATACTGGTCCCCCAGGAGCCGCTCAAATCACAAACTCTTAGAAAATTCACTCTTCTTCTACTTAAGTCGGCATTGTGCCTTTTGTATTTAATCCCGATGCAATTTCTGTGTTTCATGGTCAATGGGAAAGTCCAAGAGATACAATAAACCTGCAGTGGTGCATCAGAAGGTAATACTGGTCTCCCAGGAGACGCTCAAAGCACAAACTCTTAGAAGATTCACTGTTCTTGTTCTATAGTCGGTATTGTGCTTTTGTATATAATCCCGATGCATTTCTGTGTTTCATGGTCAATGTGAAGGTCCAAGGGATACAATAAACCTGCACTGGTGCATCGGAAGCTAATACTGGTCTCCCAGGAGCCGCTCAAAGCACAAACTCTTAGAAGATCCAATCTTCTTGTACTACAGTCGGCATTGTGATTTTGTATTTAATACCGATGCAATTTCTTTTTTTCATGGTCAATGTGTAGGTCCAAGGGATACAGTAAACCTGCACTGGTGAACCGGAATCTAATACTTGTCTCCCAGGAGCCGCTCAAAGCACAAATTCTTAGAAGATTCACTCTTCTTTTATTTCAGTCGGCATTGTGCCTTTTGTATTTAATTCCGACGCAATTTCTGTGTTTCATGGTCAATGTGAAGGTCCAAGGGATACAATAAACCTGCACTGGTGCATCGGAAGCTAATACTGGTATCCCAGGAGCCGCTCAAAGCACAAACTCTTAGAAGATTCACTCTTCTTGTACTTCAGTCGGCATTGTGCCTTTTGTATTTAATCCCGATAAAATTTCTCTGTTTCATGGTCAATGTGAAGGGCCAAGGGATACAGTAAACCTGCACTGGTGCATCGGAAGCTAATACTGCTCTCCCAGGAGCCGCTCAAAGCACAAACTCTTAGAAGATTCACTCTTCATGTACTTCGGTCGGCATTGTGCCTATTGTATTTAATCCCGATGCAATTTCTGTGTTTTATGGTCAATGTGAAGGTCCGAGGGATACCATGAACCTGCACTGGTGCATCGGAAGCTAATACTGGTCTCCCAGGAGCCGCTCAAAGCACAAACTCTTAGAAGATTCACTCTTCTTGTACTTAAGTCGGCATTGTGCCTTTTGTATTTAATCCCGATGCAATTTCTGTGTTTCATGGTCAATGTGAAGGTCCAAGGGATACAATAAACCTGCACTGGTGAACCGGAATCTAATACTTGTCTCCCAGGAGCCGCTCAAAGCACAAATTCTTAGAAGATTCACTCTTCTTTTACTTCAGTCGGCATTGTGCCTTTTGTATTTAATTCCGACGCAATTTCTGTGTTTCATGGTCAATGTGAAGGTCCAAGGGATACAATAAACCTGCACTGGTGCATCGGAAGCTAATACTGGTATCCCAGGAGCCGCTCAAAGCACAAACTCTTAGAAGATTCACTCTTCTTGTACTTCAGTCGGCATTGTGCCTTTTGTATTTAATCCCGATACAATTTCTCTGTTTCATGGTCAATGTGAAGGTCCAAGGGATACAGTAAACCTGCACTGGTGCATCGGAAGCTAATACTGGTCTCCCAGGAGCTGCTCAAATCACAAACTCTTAGAAGATTCACTCTTCTTGTACTTATGTCGGCATTGTGCCTTTTGTATTCAATCCCGATACAATTTCTGTGTTTCACGGTCAATGTGAAGGTCCAAGGGTTGCAGTAAACCTGCACTGGTGCATCGGAATCTAATACTGGTCTCCCAGGAGCCGCTCAAAGCACAGTTCTTAGAAGATTCCCTCTTCTTGTACTTCAGTCGGCATTGTGCCTTTTCTATTTAATCCCGATGCAATTTCTGTGTTTCATGGTCAATGTGAAAATCCAAGGGATACAATAAGCCTGCACTGGTGCATCGGAAGCTAATACTTGTCTCCCAGGAGCCGCTCAAATCACAAACTCTTAGAAAATTCACTCTTCTTCTACTGAAGTCGGCATTGTGCATTTTGTATTTAATCCCGATGCAATTTCTGTGTTTCATGGTCAATGGGAAAGTCCAAATGATACAATAGACCTGCACTGGTGCATCAGAAGGTAATACTGGTCTCCCAGGAGCCGCTCAAAGCACAAACTCTTAGAAGATTCACTGTTCTTGTACTACAGTCGGCATTGTGCCTTTTGTATTTCATCCCGATGTAATTTTTGTGTTTCGTGGTCAATGTGAAGGTCCAAGGGATACAATAAACCTGCACTGGTGCATCGGAAGCTAATACTGGTCTCCCAGGAGCCGCTCAAAGCACAAACTCTTAGAAAATTCACTCTTCTTGTACTTAAGTAGGCATTGTGCCTTTTGTATTTAATCCCGATGCAATTTCTGTGTTTCATGGTAAAGGTGAACGTCCAAGGGATACAATAATCCTGCAGTTGTGCATCGCAATCTAATACTGGTCTCCCAGGAGCCGCTCAAAGCACAAACTCTTAGAAGATTCACTCTTCATGTACTTCGGTCGGCATTGTGCCTATTGTATTTAATCCCGATGCAATTTCTGTGTTTTATGGTCAATGTGAAGGTCCGAGGGATACAATGAACCTGCACTGGTGCATCGGAAGCTAATACTGGTCTCCCAGGAGCCGCTCAAAGCACAAACTCTTAGAAGATTCACTCTTCTTGTACTTAAGTCGGCATTGTGCCTTTTGTATTTAATCCCGATGCAATATCTGTGTTTCATGGTCAATGTGAAGGTCCAAGGGATACAATAAACCTGCACTGGTGAACCGGAATCTAATACTTGTCTCCCAGGAACCGCTCGAAGCACAAATTCTTAGAAGATTCACTCTTCTTTTACTTCAGTCGGCATTGTGCCTTTTGTATTTAATTCCGACGCAATTTCTGTGTTTCATGGTCAATGTGAAGGTCCAAGGGATACAATAAACCTGCACTGGTGCATCGGAAGCTAATACTGGTATCCCAGGAGCCGCTCAAAGCACAAACTCTTAGAAGTTTCACTCTTCTTGTACTTCAGTCGGCATTGTGCCTTTTGTATTTAATCCCGATACAATTTCTCTGTTTCATGGTCAATGTGAAGGTCCAAGGGATACAGTAAACCTGCACTGGTGCATCGGACGCTAATACTGGTCTCCCAGGAGCCGCTCAAAGCACAAACTCTTAGAAGATTCACTCTTCATGTACTTCGGTCGGCATTGTGCCTATTGTATTTAATCCCGATGCAATTTCTGTGTTTCATGGTCCCAGGAGCCGCTCGAAGCACAAACTCTTAGAAGATTCACTCTTCTTGTACTTCAGTCGCCATTGTGCCTTTTGTATTTAATCCCGATGCAATTTCTGTGTTTCATGGTCAATGTGAAGGTCCATGGGATACAACAAACCTGCACTGGTGCATCGGAAGCTAATACTGGTCTCCCAGGAGCTGCTCAAAGCACAAACTCTTAGAAGATTCACTCTTCTTGTACTTATGTCGGCATTGTGCCTTTTGTATTCAATCCCGATACAATTTCTGTGTTTCACGGTCAATGTGAAGGTCCAAGGGTTGCAGTAAACCTGCACTGGTGCATCGGAATCTAATACTGGTCTCCCAGGAGCCGCTCAAAGCACAGTTCTTAGAAGATTCCCTCTTCTTGTACTTCAGTCGGCATTGTGCCTTTTCTATTTAATCCCGATGCAATTTCTGTGTTTCATGGTCAATGTGAAAGTCCAAGGGATACAATAAACCTGCACTGGTGCATCGGAAGCTAATACTTGTCTCCCATGAGCCGCTCAAATCACAAACTCTTAGAAAATTCACTCTTCTTCTACTTAAGTCGGCATTGTGCATTTTGTATTTAATCCCGATGCAATTTCTGTGTTTCATGGTCAATGGGAAAGTCCAAATGATACAATAGACCTGCACTGGTGCATCAGAAGGTAATACTGGTCTCCCAGGAGCCGCTCAAAGCACAAACTCTTAGAAGATTCACTGTTCTTGTACTACAGTCGGCATTGTGCCTTTTGTATTTCATCCCGATGTAATTTCTGTGTTTCGTGGTCAATGTGAAGGTCCAAGGGATACAATAAACCTGCACTGGTGCATCGGAAGCTAATACTGGTCTCCCAGGAGCCGCTCAAAGCACAAACTCTTAGAAAATTCACTCTTCTTGTACTTAAGTAGGCATTGTGCCTTTTGTATTTAATCCCGATGCAATTTCTGTGTTTCATGGTAAAGGTGAACGTCCCAGGGATACAATAATCCTGCAGTGGTGCATCGCAATCTAATACTGGTCTCCCAGGAGCCGCTCAAAGCACAAACTCTTAGAAGATTCACTCTTCTTGTACTTAAGTCGGCATTGTGCCTTTTGTATTTAATCCCGATGCAATTTATTTGTTTCATGGTCAATGTGAAGGTCCAAGGGATACAATAAACCTGCACTGGTGGATCTGAAGCTAATACTGGTCCCCCAGGAGCCGCTCAAAGCACAAACTCTTAGAAGATTCACTCTTCTTGTACTTCAGTCGGCATTGTGCCTTTTGTATTTAATCCCGATACAATTTCTCTGTTTCATGGTCAATGTGAAAGTCCAAGGGATACAGTAAACCTGCACTGGTGCATCGGAAGCTAATACTGGTCTCCCAGGAGCCGCTCAAAGCACAAACTCTTTAGAGATTCACTCTTCATGTACTTCGGTCGGCATTGTGCCTATTGTATTTAATCCCGATGCAATTTCTGTGTTTAATGGTCAATGTGAAGGTCCGAGGGATACAATAAACCTGCACTGGTGCATCGGAAGCTAATACTGGTCTCCCAGGAGCCGCTCAAAGCACAAACTCTTAGAAGATTCACTCTTCTTGTACTTAAGTCGGCATTGTGCCTTTTGTATTTAATCCCGATACAATTTCTGTGTTTCATGGTCAATGTGAAGGTCCAAGGGATACAATACACCTGCACTGGTGCATCGGAAGCTAATACTGGTCTCCCAGGAGCCGCTCAAAGCACAAACTCTTAGAAGATTCACTCTTCTTGTACTTAAGTCGAATTTGTGACTTTTGTATTCAATCCCGATACAATTTCAGTGTTTCATGGTCAATGTGAAGGTCCAAGGGATACAATAAACCTGCACTGGTGCATCGGAAGCTAATACTGGTCTCTCAGGAGCCGTTCAAAGCACAAACTCTTAGAAGATTCACACTTCTTGTACTTCAGTCGGCATTGTGCCTTTTGTATTTAATCCTCATGCAATTTCTGTGTTTCATGGTCAATGTGAAGGTCCAAGGGATACAATAAACCTGCACTGGTGCATCGGAAGCTAATACCGGTCTCCCAGGAGCCGCTCAAATCACAAACTCTTAGAAGATTCACTCTTCTTGTACTTAAGCCGGCATTGTGCCTTTTGTATTTAATCCCGATGCAATTTCTGTGTTTCATGGTCAATGTGAAGGTCCAAGGGATACAGTAACCTGCACTGGTGTATCGGAAGCTAATACTGGTCTCCCAGGAGCCTCTCAAAGCACAAACTCTTAGAAGATTCACTCTTCTTGTACTTCAGTCGGCATTGTGCCTTTTGTATTTAATCCCGATGCAATTTCTGTGTTTCATGGTCAATGTGAAGGTCCAAGGGATACAATAAACCTGCACTGGTGCATCGGAAGCTAATACTGGTCTCCCAGGAGCCGCTCAAAGCACAAACTCTTAGAAGATTCACTCTTCTTGTACTTAAGTCGGCATTGTACCTTTTGTATTTAATCCCGATGCAATTTCTATGTTTCATGGTCAATGTGAATGTCCAAGGGATACAATAAACCTGCACTGGTGCATCGGAAGCTAATACTGGTCTCCCAGGAGCCGCTCAAAGCACAAACTCTTAGAAGATTCACTCTTCTTGTACTTATGTCGGCATTGTGCATTTTGTATTCAATCCCGATACAATTTCTGTGTTTCACGGTCAATGTGAAGGTCCAAGGTTTGCAGTAAACCTGCACTGGTGCATCGGAAGCTAATACTGGTCTCCCAGGAGCCGCTCAAAGCACAATTCTTAGAAGATTCCCTCTTCTTGTACTTCAGTCGGCATTGTGCCTTTTCTATTTAATCCCGATGCAATTTCTGTGTTTCATAGTCAATGTGAAGGTCCAAGGGATACAATAAACCTGCACTGGCGCATCGGAAGCTAATAGTAGTCTCCCAGGAGCCGCTCAAAGCACAAACTCTTAGAAGATTCACTCTTCTTGTACTTCAGTCGGCATCGTGCCTTATGTATTTAATCCCGATGCAATTTCTGTGTTTCATGGTCAATGTGAAGTTGAAAGGGATACAATAAACGTGCACTGGTGCATCGGCAGCTAATACTGGTCTCCCAAGAGCCGCTCAAAGCACAAACTCTAAGAAGATTCACTCTTCTTGTACTTAAGTCGGCATTGTGCCTTTTGTATTTAATCCCGATGCAATTTCTGTGTTTCATGGTCAATGTGAAGGTCCAAGGGATACAATGAACCTGCACTGGTGCATCGGAAGCTAATACTGGTCTCCCAGGAGCCGCTCAAAGCACAAACTCTTAGAAAATTCACTCTTGTTGTACTTAAGACGGCATTGTGCCTTTTGTATTTAATCCCGATGCAATTTCTGTGTTTCATGGGAAATGTGAAGGTCCAAGGGATACAATAATCCTGCACTGGTGCATCGGAATCTAATACTGGTCTCCCAGGAGCCGCTCAAAGCACAAACTCTTAGAAGATTCACTCATCTTGTACTTAAGTCGGCATTGTGCCTTTTGTATTTAATCCCGATGCAATTTATTTGTTTCATGGTCAATGTGAAGGTCCAATGGATACAATAAACCTGCACTGGTGGATCGGAAGCTAATACTGGTATCCCAGGAGCCGCTCAAAGCACAAACTCTTAGAAAGTTCACTCTTCTTGTACTTAAGTCGAATTTGTGCCTTTTGTATTCAATCCCGATGCAATTTCTGTGTTTCATGTTCAATGTGAAGGTCCAAGGGATACAGTAAATCTCCACTGGTGCATCGGAAGCTAATACTGGTCTCCCAGGAGCCGCTCAAAGCACAAACTCTTAGAAGATTCACTCTTCTTGTACTTCAGTCGGCATTGTGCTTTTTGTATTTAATTCCGACGCAATTTCTGTGTTTCATGGTCAATGTGAAGGTCCAAGGGATACAATAAACCTGTACTGCTGCATCGGAATCTAATACTGGTCTCCCAGGAGCCGCTCAAAGCACATACTCTTAGAAGATTCACTCTTCTTGTACTTAAGTCGGCATTGTGCCTTTTGTATTTAATCCCGATGCAATTTCTGTGTTTCGTGGTCAATGTGAAGGTCCAAGGGATACAGTAAACCTGCACTGGTGCACCGGAATCTAATACTGGTCTCCCAGGAGCCGCTCAAAGCACAAACTCTTAGAAGATTCATTCTTCTTGTACTACAGTTGGCATTGTGCCATTTGTATTTAATCCCGATGCAATTTCTGTGTTTCATGGTCAATGTGAAGGTCCATGGGATACAATAAACCTGCACTGGTGCATCGGTAGCTAATACTGGTCTCCCAGGAGCCGCTCAAAGCACAAACTCTTAGAAGATTCACTCTTCTTGTACTTCAGTCGGCATTGTGCCTTTTGTATTTAATCCCGATGCAATTTCTGTGTTTCATGTTCAATGTGAAGGTCCAAGGGATACAGTAAATCTGTACTGGTGCATCGGAAGCTAATACTGGTCTCCCAGGAGCTGCTCAAAGCACAAACTCTTAGAAGATTCACTCTTCTTGTACTTCAGTCGGCATTGTGCCTTTTGTATTTAATCCCGATGCAATCTCTGTGTTTCATGGTCAATGTGAAGGTCCAAGGGATACAATAAACCTGCACTGGTGCATCAGAAGCTAATACTTGTCTCCCAGGAGCCGCTCAAAGCACAATCTCTTAGAAGATCCAGTCATCTTGTACTTAAGTCGGCATTGTGCCTTTTGTATTTAATCCCGATACAATTTCTGTGTTTCATGGTCAATGTGAAGGTCCAAGGGATACAATAAACCTGCACTGGTGCATCGGAATCTAATTCCGGTCTCCCAGGGGCCGCTCAAAGCACAAACTCTTAGAAGATTCACTCTTCTTGTACTTAAGTCGGCATTGTGCCTTTTGTATTTAATCCCGATGCAATTTCTGTGTTTCATGGTCAATGTGAAGGTCCAAGGGGTACAGTAACCTGCACTGGTGTATCGGAAGCTAATACCGGTGTCCCAGGAGCCGCGCAAAGCACAAACTCTTAGAAGATTCACTCTTCTTGTACTTAAGTCGGCATTGTGCATTTTGTATTTAATCCCGATGCAATTTCTGTGTTTCATGGTCAATGTGAAGGTCCAAGGAATACAGTAACCTGCACTGATGTATCGGAAGCTAATACTGGTCTCCCAGGAGCCGCTCAAAGCACAAACTCTTAGAAGATTCACTCTTCATGTACTTCAGTCGGCATTGTGCCTTTTGTATTTAATCCCGATGCAATTTCTGTGTTTCATGGTCAATTTGAAGGTCCAAGGGATACAGTAAACATGCACTGGTGCATCGGAATCTAATACTGGTCTCCCAGGAGCCGCTCAAAGCACAAACTGTTAGAAGATTCAGTGTTCTTGTACTACAGTCGGCATAGTGCCTTTTGTATTTAATCCCGATGCAATGTCTGTGTGTCATGGTCCATGTGAAGGTCCAAGGGATACAGAAAACCTGCACTGGTGCATCGGAATCTAATACTGGTCTCCCAGGAGCCGCTCAAAGCACAAACTCTTAGCAGATTCACTGTTCTTGTACTTCAGTCGGCATTGTGCCTTTTGTATTTAATCCCGATTCAATTTCTGTGTTTCATGTTCAATGTGAAGGTCCAAGGGATACAGTAAACCTACACTGGTGCTTCGGAAGCTAATACTGGTCTCCCAGGAGCCGCTCAAAGCACAAACTCTTTGAATATTCACTCTTCTTGTACTTCAGTCGGCATTGTGCTTTTTGTATTTAATCCCGATGCAATTTCTGTGTTTCATGGTAAAATGTGAAGGTCCAAGGGATACAATAAACCTGCACTGGTGCATCGGAAGCTAATACTGGTCTCCCAGGAGTCGCTCAAAGCACAAACTCTTAGAAGATTCACTCTTCTTGTACTTCAGTCGGCATTGTGCCTTTTGTATTTAATCCCGATACAATTTCTGTGTTTCATGGTCAATGTGAAGGTCCAACGGATACAGTAAACCGGCACTGGTGCATCGGAAGCTAATACTGGTCTCCCAGGAGCCGCTCAAAGCAAAAACTCTTAGAGGATTCACTGTTCTTGTACTTCAGCCGGCATTGTGCTTTTTGTATTTAATCCCGATGCAATTTCTGTGTTTCATGGTCAATGTGAAGGTCCAAGGGATACAATAAACCTGCACTGGTGCATCGGAAGCTATTACTGGTATCCCAGGAGCCGCTCAAAGCACAAACTCTTAGAAGATTCACTCTTCTTGTACTTCAGTCGGCATTGTGCCGATTGTATTTAATCCCGATGCAATTTCTGTGTATCATGGGAAATGTGAAGGTCCAAGGGATACAATAAACCTGCACTGGTGCATCGGAAGCTAATACTGGTCTCCCAGGAGCCGCTCAAAGCACAAACTCTTAGAAGATTCACTCTTCTTGTACATCAGTCGCCATTGTGCCTTTTGTATTTAATCCCGATGCAATTTCTGTGTTTCATGGTCAATGTGAAGGTCCAAGGGATACAATAAACCTGCACTGGTGCATCGGAAGCTAACACTTGTCTCCCAGGAGCCGCTCAAAGCACAAACTCTTAGAAGATCCAGTCATCTTGTACTTAAGTCGGCATTGTGCCTTTTGTATTTAATCCCGATACAATTTCTGTTTTTCATGGGAAATGTGAAGGTCCAAGGGATACAATAAACCTGCATTGGTGCATCGGAATCTAATACCGGTCTCCCAGGGGCCGCCAAAGCACAAACTCTTAGAAGATTCACTCTTCTTGTACTTAAATCGGCATTGTGCCTTTTGTATTTAATCCCGATGCAATTTCTGTGTTTCATGGTCAATCTGAAGGTCCAAGGGGAACAGTAACCTGCACTGGTGTATCGGAAGCTAATACCGGTGTCCCAGGAGCCGCGCAAAGCACAAACTCTTAGAAGATTCACTCTTCTTGTACTTAAGTCGGCATTGTGCCTTTTGTATTTAATCCCGATGCAATTTCTGTGTTTCATGGTCAATGTGAAGGTCCAAGGAATACAGTAACCTGCACTGATGTATCGGAAGCTAATACTGGTCTCCCAGGAGCCGCTCAAAGCACAAACTCTTAGAAGATTCACTCTTCATGTACTTCAGTTGGCATTGTGCCTATTGTATTTAATCCCGATGCAATTTCTGTGTTTAATGGTCAACGTGAAGGTCCATGGGATACAATAAACCAGCACTGGTGCATCGGTAGCTAATACTGGTCTCCCAGGAGCCGCTCAAAGCACAAACTCTTAGAAGATTCACTCTTCATGTACTTCAGTCGGCATTGTGCCTTTTGTATTGAATCCCGATGCAATCTCTGTGTTTCATGGTCAATGTGAAGGTCCAAGGGATACAATAAGCCTGCACTGGTGCATCAGAAGCTAATACTTGTCTCCCAGGAGCCGCTCAAAGCACAATCTCTTAGAAGATCCAGTCATCTTGTACTTAAGTCGGCATTGTGCCTTTTGTATTTAATCCCGATACAATTTCTGTGTTTCATGGTCAATGTGAAGGTCCAAGGGATACAATAAACCTGCACTGGTGCATCGGAATCTAATTCCGGTCTCCCAGGGGCCGCTCAAAGCACAAACTCTTAGAAGATTCACTCTTCTTGTACTTAAGTCGGCATTGTGCCTTTTGTATTTAATCCCGATGCAATTTCTGTGTTTCATGGTCAATTTGAAGGTCCAAGGGATACAGTAAACATGCACTGGTGCATCGGAATCTAATACTGGTCTCCCAGGAGCCGCTCAAAGCACAAACTGTTAGAAGATTCAGTGTTCTTGTACTACAGTCGTCATAGTGCCTTTTGTATTTAATCCCGATGCAATGTCTGTGTGTCATGGTCCATGTGAAGGTCCAAGGGATACAGAAAACCTGCACTGGTGCATCGGAATCTAATACTGGTCTCCCAGGAGCCGCTCAAAGCACAAACTCTTAGCAGATTCTCTGTTCTTGTACTTCAGTCGTCATTGTGCCTTTTGTATTTAATCCGGATGCAATTTCTGTGTTTCATGTTCAATGTGAAGGTCCATGGGATACAGTAAACCTACACTGGTGCTTCGGAAGCTAATACTGGTCTCCCAGGAGCCGCTCAAAGCACAAACTCTTTGAAGATTCACTCTTCTTGTACTTCAGTCGGCATTGTGCTTATTGTATTTAATATCGATGCAATTTCTGTGTTTCATGGTAAAATGTGAAGGTCCAAGGGATACAATAAACCTGCTCTGGTGCATCGGAAGCTAATACTGGTCTCCCAGGAGCCGCTCAAAGCACAAACTCTAAGAAGATTCACTCTTCTTGTACTTCAGTCGGCATTGTGCCTTTTGTATTTAATCCCGATACAATTTCTGTGTTTCATGGTCAATGTGAAGGTCCAACGGATACAGTAAACCGGCACTGGTGCATCGGAAGCTAATACTGGTCTCCCAGGAGCCGCTCAAAGCAAAAACTCTTAGAGAATTCACTGTTCTTGTACTTCAGTCGGCATTGTGCTTTTTGTATTTAATCCCGATGCAATTTCTGTGTTTCATGGTCAATGTGAAGGTCCAAGGGATACAATAAACCTGCACTGGTGCATCGGAAGCTAATACTGGTATCCCAGGAGCCGCTCAAAGCACAAACTCTTAGAAGATTCACTGTTCTTGTACTTCAGTCGGCATTGTGCCTATTGTATTTAATCCCGATGCAATATCTGTGTTTCATGGTCAATGTGAAGGTCCAAGGGATACAATAAACCTGCACTGGTGCATCGGAAGCTAATACTGGTCTCCCAGGAGCCGCTCAAAGCACAAACTCTTAGAAGATTCACTCTTCTTGTACATCAGTCGCCATTGTGCCTTTTGTATTTAATCCCGATGCAATTTCTGTGTTTCATGGTCAATGTGAAGGTCCAAGGGATACACTAAACCTGCACTGGTGCATCGGAAGCTAATACTGGTCTCCCAGGAGCCGCTCAAAGCACAAACTCTTAGAAGATTCACTCTTCTTGTACATCAGTCGCCATTGTGCCTTTTGTATTTAATCCCGATGCAATTTCTGTGTTTCATGGTCAATATGAAGGTCCAAGGAATACAATAAACCTGCACTGGTGCATCGGAAGCTAATACTTGTCTCCCAGGAGCCGCTCAAAGCACAAACTTTTAGAAGATCCAGTCATCATGTACTTAAGTAGGCATTGTGCCTTTTGTGTTTAATCCCGATACAATTTCTGTGTATCATGGGAAATGTGAAGGTTCAAGCGATACAATAAACCTGCACTGGTGCATCGGAATCTAATACCGGTCTCCCAGGGGCCGCTCAAAGCACAAACTCTTAGAAGATTCACTCTTCTTGTACTTCAGTCGGCATTGTGCCTTTTGTATTTAATCCCGTTGCAATTTCTGTGTTTCATGGTCAATCTGAAGGTCCAAGGGGTACAGTAACCTGCACTGGTGTATCGGAAGCTAATACTGGTCTCCCAGGAGCCGCTCAAAGCACAAACTCTTAGAAGATTCACTCTTCATGTACTTCAGTCGGCATTGAGCCTATTGTATTTAATCCCGATGCAATTTCTGTGTTTAATGGTCAATGTGAAGGTCCGAGGGATACAATAAACCTGCACTGGTGCATCGGAAGCTAATACTGGTCTCCCAGAAGCCGCTCAAAGCACAGCTCTTTGAAGATTCACTCTTCTTGTACTTAAGTAGGCATTGTGCCTTTTGTATTTAATCCCGATGCAATGTCTGTGTTTCATGTTCAATGTGAAGGTCCAAGGGATACAATAAACCTGCACTGGTGCATCGGAAGCTTATACTGGTCTCCCAGGAGCTTCTCAAAGCACAAACTCTTAGAAGATTCACTCTTCTTGTACTTCAGTCGGCATTGTGCCTTTTGTATTTAATCCCGATACAATTTCTGTGTTTCATGGGAAATGTGAAGGTTCAAGGGATACAATAAACCTGCACTGGTGCATCGGAATCTAATACCGGTCTCCCAGGGGCCGCTCAAAGCACAAACTCTTAGAAGATTCACTCTTCTTGTACTTAAGTCGGCATTGTGCCTTTTGTATTTAATCCCGATGCAATTTCTGTGTTTCATGGTCAATCTGAAGGTCCAAGGGGAACAGTAACCTGCACTGGTGTATCGGAAGCTAATACCGGTGTCCCAGGAGCCGCGCAAAGCACAAACTCTTAGAAGATTCACTCTTCTTGTACTTAAGTCGGCATTGTCCCTTTTGTATTTAATCCCGATGCAATTTCTGTGTTTCATGGTCAATGTGAAGGTCCAAGGAATGCAGTAACCTGCACTGATGTATCGGAAGCTAATACTGGTCTCCCAGGAGCCGCTCAAAGCACAAACTCTTAGAAGATTCACTCTTCATGTACTTCGGTAGGCATTGTGCCTATTGTATTTAATCCCGATGCAATTTCTGTGTTTAATGGTCAATGTGAAGGTCCGAGGGATACAATAAACCTGCACTGGTGCATCGGAAGCTAATACTGGTCTTCCAGGAGCCGCTCAAAGCACAGCTCTTAGAAGATTCACTCTTCTTGTACATCAGTCGCCATTGTGCCTTTTGTATTTAATCCCGATGCAATTTCTGTGTTTCATGGTCAATGTGAAGGTCCAAGGGATACACTAAACCTGCACTGGTGCATCGGAAGCTAATACTGGTCTCCCAGGAGCCGCTCAAAGCACAAACTCTTAGAAGATTCACTCTTCTTGTACATCAGTCGCCATTGTGCCTTTTGTATTTAATCCCGATGCAATTTCTGTGTTTCATGGTCAATATGAAGGTCCAAGGAATACAATAAACCTGCACTGGTGCATCGGAAGCTAATACTTGTCTCCCAGGAGCCGCTCAAAGCACAAACTTTTAGAAGATCCAGTCATCATGTACTTAAGTAGGCATTGTGCCTTTTGTGTTTAATCCCGATACAATTTCTGTGTATCATGGGAAATGTGAAGGTTCAAGCGATACAATAAACCTGCACTGGTGCATCGGAATCTAATACCGGTCTCCCAGGGGCCGCTCAAAGCACAAACTCTTAGAAGATTCACTCTTCTTGTACTTCAGTCGGCATTGTGCCTTTTGTATTTAATCCCGTTGCAATTTCTGTGTTTCATGGTCAATCTGAAGGTCCAAGGGGTACAGTAACCTGCACTGGTGTATCGGAAGCTAATACTGGTCTCCCAGGAGCCGCTCAAAGCACAAACTCTTAGAAGATTCACTCTTCATGTACTTCAGTCGGCATTGAGCCTATTGTATTTAATCCCGATGCAATTTCTGTGTTTAATGGTCAATGTGAAGGTCCGAGGGATACAATAAACCTGCACTGGTGCATCGGAAGCTAATACTGGTCTCCCAGAAGCCGCTCAAAGCACAGCTCTTTGAAGATTCACTCTTCTTGTACTTAAGTAGGCATTGTGCCTTTTGTATTTAATCCCGATGCAATGTCTGTGTTTCATGTTCAATGTGAAGGTCCAAGGGATACAATAAACCTGCACTGGTGCATCGGAAGCTTATACTGGTCTCCCAGGAGCTTCTCAAAGCACAAACTCTTAGAAGATTCACTCTTCTTGTACTTCAGTCGGCATTGTGCCTTTTGTATTTAATCCCGATACAATTTCTGTGTTTCATGGGAAATGTGAAGGTTCAAGGGATACAATAAACCTGCACTGGTGCATCGGAATCTAATACCGGTCTCCCAGGGGCCGCTCAAAGCACAAACTCTTAGAAGATTCACTCTTCTTGTACTTAAGTCGGCATTGTGCCTTTTGTATTTAATCCCGATGCAATTTCTGTGTTTCATGGTCAATCTGAAGGTCCAAGGGGAACAGTAACCTGCACTGGTGTATCGGAAGCTAATACCGGTGTCCCAGGAGCCGCGCAAAGCACAAACTCTTAGAAGATTCACTCTTCTTGTACTTAAGTCGGCATTGTCCCTTTTGTATTTAATCCCGATGCAATTTCTGTGTTTCATGGTCAATGTGAAGGTCCAAGGAATGCAGTAACCTGCACTGATGTATCGGAAGCTAATACTGGTCTCCCAGGAGCCGCTCAAAGCACAAACTCTTAGAAGATTCACTCTTCATGTACTTCGGTAGGCATTGTGCCTATTGTATTTAATCCCGATGCAATTTCTGTGTTTAATGGTCAATGTGAAGGTCCGAGGGATACAATAAACCTGCACTGGTGCATCGGAAGCTAATACTGGTCTTCCAGGAGCCGCTCAAAGCACAGCTCTTAGAAGATTCACTCTTCTTGTACATCAGTCGCCATTGTGCCTTTTGTATTTAATCCCGATGCAATTTCTGTGTTTCATGGTCAATGTGAAGGTCCAAGGGATACAATAAACCTGCAATGGTGCATCGGAAGCTAATACTGGTCTCCCAGGAGCCGCTCAAAGCACAAACTCTTAGAAGATTCACTCTTCTTGTACATCAGTCGCCATTGTGCCTTTTGTATTTAATCCCGATGCAATTTCTGTGTTTCATGGTCAATATGAAGGTCCAAGGAATACAATAAACCTGCACTGGTGAATCGGAAGCTAATACTGGTCTCCCAGAAGCCGCTCAAAGCACAGCTCTTAGAAGATTCACTCTTCTTGTACTTAAGTCGTCATTGTGCCTTTTGTATTTAATCCCGATGCAATGTCTGTGTTTCATGTTCAATGTGAAGGTCCAAGGGATACAATAAACCTGCACTGGTGCATCGGAAGCTTATACTGGTCTCCCAGGAGCTTCTCAAAGCACAAACTCTTAGAAGATTCACTCTTCTTGTACTTCAGTCGGCATTGTGCCTATTGTATTTAATCCCGATGCGATTTCTGTGTTTAATGGTCAATGTGAAGGTCCGAGGGATACAATAAACCTGCACTGGTGCATCGGAAGCTAATACTGGTCTCCCAGGAGCCGCTCAAAGCACAGCTCTTAGAAGATTCACTCTTCTTTTACTTAAGTCGGCATTGTGCGTTTTGTATTTAATCCCGATGCAATTTCTGTGTTTCATGGTCAATGTGAAGGTCCAAGGGATACAATAAACCTGCACTGGTGCATCGGAATCTAATACTGGTCTCCCAGGAGCCGCTCAAAGCACAAACGCTTAGAAGATTCATTCTTCTTGTACTACAGTCGGCATTGTGCTTTTGTAATTAATCCCGATGCAATTTCTGTGTTTCATGGTCAATGTGAAGGTCCAAGGGATACAGTAAACCTGCACTGATGCACCGGAAGCTATTACTGGTCTCCCAGGAGCCGCTCAAAGCACAAACTCTTAGAAGATTCACTCTTCTTGTACTTAAGTCGGCATTGTTGCTTTTGTATTTAATCCCGATGCAATTTCTGTGTCTCATGGTCAATGTGAAGGTCCAAGGGATACAATAAACCTGCACTGGTGCATCGGAAGCTAATACTGGTCTCCCAGGAGCCGCTCAAAGCACAAACTCTTAGAAAATTCACTCTTCTTGTACTTAAGTCGGCATTGTGCCTTTTGTATTTAATCCCGATGCAATTTCTGTGTTTCATGGTCAATGTGAAGGTCCAAGGGATACAATAAACCTGCACTGGTGCATCAGAAGCTAATACTGGTCTCCCAGGAGCCGCTCAAAGCACAAACTCTTAGAAGATTCACTGTTCTTGTACTACAGTCGGCATTGTGGCTTTTGTATTTAATCCCGATGCAATTTCTGTGTCTCATGGTCAATGTGAAGGTCCAAGGGATACAATAAACCTGCACTGGTGCATCGGAAGCTAATACTGGTCTCCCAGGAGCCGCTCAAAGCACAAACTCTTAGAAGATTCACTGTTCTTGTACTTCAGTCGGCATTGTGCCGTTTGTATTTAATCAAGATGCAATTACATTGTTTCGAGGCCAATGTGAAGGTCCAAGGAATACAATAAACCTGCACTGGTGAATCGGAAGCTAATACTGGTCTCCCAGAAGCCGCTCAAAGCACAGCTCTTAGAAGATTCACTCTTCTTGTACTTAAGTCGTCATTGTGCCTTTTGTATTTAATCCCGATGCAATGTCTGTGTTTCATGTTCAATGTGAAGGTCCAAGGGATACAATAAACCTGCACTGGTGCATCGGAAGCTTATACTGGTCTCCCAGGAGCTTCTCAAAGCACAAACTCTTAGAAGATTCACTCTTCTTGTACTTCAGTCGGCATTGTGCCTATTGTATTTAATCCCGATGCAATTTCTGTGTTTCATGGTCAATATGAAGGTCCAAGGAATACAATAAACCTGCACTGGTGAATCGGAAGCTAATACTGGTCTCCCAGAAGCCGCTCAAAGCACAGCACTTAGAAGATTCACTCTTCTTGTACTTAAGTCGTCATTGTGCCTTTTGTATTTAATCCCGATGCAATGTCTGTGTTTCATGTTCAATGTGAAGGTCCAAGGGATACAATAAACCTGCACTGGTGCATCGGAAGCTTATACTGGTCTCCCAGGAGCTTCTCAAAGCACAAACTCTTAGAAGATTCACTCTTCTTGTACTTCAGTCGGCATTGTGCCTATTGTATTTAATCCCGATGCGATTTCTGTGTTTAATGGTCAATGTGAAGGTCCGAGGGATACAATAAACCTGCACTGGTGCATCGGAAGCTAATACTGGTCTCCCAGGAGCCGCTCAAAGCACAGCTCTTAGAAGATTCACTCTTCTTTTACTTAAGTCGGCATTGTGCGTTTTGTATTTAATCCCGATGCAATTTCTGTGTTTCATGGTCAATGTGAAGGTCCAAGGGATACAATAAACCTGCACTGGTGCATCGGAATCTAATACTGGTCTCCCAGGAGCCGCTCAAAGCACAAACGCTTAGAAGATTCATTCTTCTTGTACTACAGTCGGCATTGTGCTTTTGTAATTAATCCCGATGCAATTTCTGTGTTTCATGGTCAATGTGAAGGTCCAAGGGATACAGTAAACCTGCACTGGTGCACCGGAAGCTATTACTGGTCTCCCAGGAGCCGCTCAAAGCACAAACTCTTAGAAGATTCACTCTTCTTGTACTTAAGTCGGCATTGTTGCTTTTGTATTTAATCCCGATGCAATTTCTGTGTCTCATGGTCAATGTGAAGGTCCAAGGGATACAATAAACCTGCACTGGTGCATCGGAAGCTAATACTGGTCTCCCAGGAGCCGCTCAAAGCACAAACTCTTAGAAAATTCACTCTTCTTGTACTTAAGTCGGCATTGTGCCTTTTGTATTTAATCCCGATGCAATTTCTGTGTTTCATGGTCAATGTGAAGGTCCAAGGGATACAATAAACCTGCACTGGTGCATCAGAAGCTAATACTGGTCTCCCAGGAGCCGCTCAAAGCACAAACTCTTAGAAGATTCACTGTTCTTGTACTACAGTCGGCATTGTGGCTTTTGTATTTAATCCCGATGCAATTTCTGTGTCTCATGGTCAATGTGAAGGTCCAAGGGATACAATAAACCTGCACTGGTGCATCGGAAGCTAATACTGGTCTCCCAGGAGCCGCTCAAAGCACAAACTCTTAGAAGATTCACTGTTCTTGTACTTCAGTCGGCATTGTGCCGTTTGTATTTAATCAAGATGCAATTACATTGTTTCGAGGCCAATGTGAAGGTCCAAGGCATACAAAAAACTTGCACTGGTGCATCGGAATCTAATACTGGTCTCCCAGGAGCCGCTCAAAGCACAAACGCTTAGAAGATTCATTCTTCTTGTACTACAGTCGGCATTGTGCTTTTGTAATTAATCCCGATGCAATTTCTGTGTTTCATGGTCAATGTGAAGGTCCAAGGGATACAGTAAACCTGCACTGGTGCACCGGAAGCTATTACTGGTCTCCCAGGAGCCGCTCAAAGCACAAACTCTTAGAAGATTCACTCTTCTTGTACTTAAGTCGTCATTGTGCCTTTTGTATTTAATCCCGATGCAATTTCTGTGCTTCATGGTCAATGTGAAGGTCCAAGGGATACAATAAACCTGCACTGGTGCATCGGAAGCTAATACTGGTCTCCCAGGAGCCGCTCAAAGCACAAACTCTTAGAAGATTCACTCTTCTTGTACTTAAGTCGGCATTGTTGCTTTTGTATTTAATCCCGATGCAATTTCTGTGTCTCATGGTCAATGTGAAGGTCCAAGGGATACAATAAACCTGCACTGGTGCATCGGAAGCTAATACTGGTCTCCCAGGAGCCGCTCAAAGCACAAACTCTTAGAAAATTCACTCTTCTTGTACTTAAGTCGGCATTGTGCCTTTTGTATTTAATCCCGATGCAATTTCTGTGTTTCATGGTCAATGTGAAGGTCCAAGGGATACAATAAACCTGCACTGGTGCATCAGAAGCTAATACTGGTCTCCCAGGAGCCGCTCAAAGCACAAACTCTTAGAAGATTCAGTGTTCTTGTACTACAGTCGGCATTGTGCCTTTTGTATTTAATCCCGATGCAATTTCTGTGCTTCATGGTCAATGTGAAGGTCCAAGGGATACAATAAACCTGCACTGGTGCATCGGAATCTAATACTGGTCTCCCAGGAGCCGCTCAAAGCACAAACTCTTAGAAGATTCACTCTTCATGTACTTAAGTCGGCATTGTGCCTTTTGTATTTAATCACGATGCAATTTCTGTGCTTCATGGTCAATGTGAAGGTAGAAGGGATACTGTAAACCTGCACTAGTGCACCGGAAGCTATTACTGGTCTCCCAGGAAACGCTCAAAGCACATACTCTTAGAAGATTCACTCTTCATGTACTTAAGTCGGCATTGTGCCTTTTGTATTTAATCCCGATGCAATTTCTGTGCTTCATGGTCAATGTGAAGGTCCAAGGGATACAATAAACCTGCACTGGTGCATCGGAAGCTAATACTGGTTTCTCAGGAGCCGCTTAAAGCACAAACTCTTAGAAGATTCACTCTTCTTGTACTTAAGTCGGCATTGTGCCTTTTGTATTTAATCCCGATGCAATTTCTGTGTTTCATGGTCAATGTGAAGGTCCAAATGGTACAGTAACCTGCACTGGTGTATCGGAAGCTAATACCGGTGTCCCAGGAGCCGCGCAAAACACAAACTCTTAGATGATTCACTCTTCATGTACTTCAGTCGGCATTGTGCCTATTGTATTTAATCCCGATGCAATTTCTGTGTTTAATGGTCAATGTGAAGGTCCGACGGATACAATAAACCTGCACTGGTGCATCGGAAGCTAGTACTGGTCTCCCAGGAGCCGCTCAAAGCACAAACTCTTAGAAGATTCACTCTTCTTGTACTTCAGTCGCCATTGTGCCTTTTGTATTTAATCCCGATGCAATTTCTGTGTTTCATGGGCAATGTGAAGGTCTAAGGGATACAATGAACCTGCACTGATGCATCTGAAACTAATACTGGTCTCCCAGAAGCCGCTCAAAGCACAAACTCTTAGAAAATTCACTCTTCTTGTACTTAAGTCGGCATTGTGCCTTTTGTATTTAATCCCGATGCAATTTCTGTGTTTCATGGTCAATGTGAAGGACCAAGGGATACAGTAAACCTGCACTGGTGCACCGGAAGCTATTACTGCTCTCCCAGGAGCCGCTCAAAGCACAAACTCTTAGAAGATTCACTCTTCTTGTACTTAAGTCGGCATTGTGCCTTTTGTATTTAATCCCGATGCAATTTCTGTGCTTCATGGTCAATGTGAAGGTCCAAGGGATACAATAAACCTGCACTGGTGCATCGGAAGCTAATACTGGTCTCCCAGGAGCCGCTAAAAGCACAAACTCTTAGAAGATTCACTCTTCTTGTACTTAAGTCGGCATTGTTGCTTTTGTATTTAATCCCGATGCAATTTCTGTGTCTCTTGGTCTATGTGAAGGTCCAAGGGATACAATAAACCTGCACTGGTGCATCGGAAGGTAATACTGGTCTCCCAGGAGCCGCTCAAAGCACAAACTCTTAGAAAATTCACTCTTCTTGTACTTAAGTCGGCATTGTGCCTTTTGTATTTAATCCCGATGCAATTTCTGTGTTTCATGGTCAATGTGAAGGTCCAAGGGATACAATTAACCTGCTTGGTGCATCGGAAGCTAATACTTTTCTCCCAGGAGCCGCTCAAAGCTCAAACTCTTATAAGATTCACTATTCTTGTACTTCAGTCGGCATTGTGCCTTTTGTATTTAATCCCGATGCAATTTCATAGTTTCGTGGCCAATGTGAAGGTCCAAGGCATACAAAAAACTTATACTGGTGCATCGGAATCTAATACTGGTCTCCCAGGAGCCGCTCAAAGCACAAACGCTTAGAAGATTCATTCTTCTTTTACTACAGTCGGCATTGTGCTTTTGTAATTAATCCCGATGCAATTTCTGTGTTTCATGGTCAATGTGAAGGTCCAAGGGATACATTAAACCTGCACTGGTGCACCGGAAGCTATTACTGGTCTCCCAGGAGCCGCTCAAAGCACAAACTCTTAGAAGATTCACTCTTCTTGTACTTAAGAGGCATTGTGCCTTTTGTATTTAATCCCGATGCAATTTCTGTGCTTCATGGTCATTGTGAAGGTCCAAGGGATACAATAAACCTGCACTGGTGCATCGGAAGCTAATACTGGTCTCCCAGGAGCCGCTCAAAGCACAAACTCTTAGAAGATTCACTCTTCTTGTACTTAAGTCGGCATTGTGCCTTTTGTATTTAATCCCGATGCAATTTCTGTGTTTCATGGTCAATGTGAAGGACCAAGGGGTACAGTAACCTGCACTGGTGTATCGGAAGCTAATACCGGTGTCCCAGGAGCCGCGCAAAGCACAAACTCTTAGAAGATTCACTCTTCATGTACTTCAGTCGGCATTGTGCCTATTGTATTTAATCCAGATGCAATTTCTGTGTTTAATGGTCAATGTGAAGGTCCGAGGGATACACTAAACCTACACTGGTGCATCGGAAGCTAATACTGGTCTCCCAGGAGCCGCTCAATCCACAGCTCTTAGAAGATTCACTCTTCTTGCACTTAAGTCGGCATTGTGCCTTTTGTATTTAATCCCGATGCAATTTCTGTGTGTCATGGTCAATGAAAAGGTCCAAGGGATACAATAAACCTGCACTGGTGCATCGGAAGCTAATACTGGTCTCCCAGGAGCCGCTCAAAGCACAAACTCTTAGAAGATTCACTCTTCTTGTACTTCAGTCGCCATTGTGCCTTTTGTATTTAATCCCGATGCAATTTCTATGTTTCATGGGCAATGTGAAGGTCCAAGGGATACAATAAACCTGCACTGGTGCATCGGAAGCTAATACTGGTCTCCCAGGAGCCGCTCAAAGCACAAACTCTTAGAAGATTCACTCTTCTTGTACTTAAGTCGGCATTGTGCCTTTTGTATTTAATCCCGATGCAATTTCTGTGTTTCATGGTCAATGTGAAGGACCAAGGGGTACAGTAACCTGCACTGGTGTATCGGAAGCTAATACCGGTGTCCCAGGAGCCGCGCAAAGCACAAACTCTTAGAAGATTCACTCTTCATGTACTTCAGTCGGCATTGTGCCTATTGTATTTAATCCCGATGCTATTTCTGTGTTTAATGGTCAATGTGAAGGTCCGAGGGATACACTAAACCTACACTGGTGCATCGGAAGCTAATACTGGTCTCCCAGGAGCCGCTCAATCCACAGCTCTTAGAAGATTCACTCTTCTTGTACTTAAGTCGGCATTGTGCCTTTTGTATTTAATCCCGATGCAATTTCTGTGTGTCATGGTCAATGAGAAGGTCCAAGGGATACAATAAACCTGCACTGGTGCATCGGAAGCTAATACTGGTCTCCCAGGAGCCGCTCAAAGCACAAACTCTTAGAAGATTCACTCTTCTTGTACTTCAGTCGCCATTGTGCCTTTTGTATTTAATCCCGATGCAATTTCTGTGTTTCATGGTCAATCTGAAGGTCCAAGGGGTACAGTAACCTGCACTGGTGTATCGGAAGCTAATACTGGTCTCCCAGGAGCCGCTCAAAGCACAAACTCTTAGAAGATTCACTCTTCATGTACTTCAGTCGGCATTGAGCCTATTGTATTTAATCCCGATGCAATTTCTGTGTTTAATGGTCAATGTGAAGGTCCGAGGGATACAATAAACCTGCACTGGTGCATCGGAAGCTAATACTGGTCTCCCAGAAGCCGCTCAAAGCACAGCTCTTAGAAGATTCACTCTTCTTGTACTTAAGTAGGCATTGTGCCTTTTGTATTTAATCCCGATGCAATGTCTGTGTTTCATGTTCAATGTGAAGGTCCAAGGGATACAATAAACCTGCACTGGTGCATCGGAAGCTTATACTGGTCTCCCAGGAGCTTCTCAAAGCACAAACTCTTAGAAGATTCACTCTTCTTGTACTTCAGTCGGCATTGTGCCTTTTGTATTTAATCCCGATACAATTTCTGTGTTTCATGGGAAATGTGAAGGTTCAAGGGATACAATAAACCTGCACTGGTGCATCGGAATCTAATACCGGTCTCCCAGGGGCCGCTCAAAGCACAAACTCTTAGAAGATTCACTCTTCTTGTACTTAAGTCGGCATTGTGCCTTTTGTATTTAATCCCGATGCAATTTCTGTGTTTCATGGTCAATCTGAAGGTCCAAGGGGAATAGTAACCTGCACTGGTGTATCGGAAGCTAATACCGGTGTCCCAGGAGCCGCGCAAAGCACAAAAACTTAGAAGATTCACTCTTCTTGTACTTAAGTCGGCATTGTGCCTTTTGTATTTAATCCCGATGCAATTTCTGTGTTTCATGGTCAATGTGAAGGTCCAAGGAATGCAGTAACCTGCACTGATGTATCGGAAGCTAATACTGGTCTCCGAGGAGCCGCTCAAAGCACAAACTCTTAGAAGATTCACTCTTCATGTACTTCAGTCGGCATTGTGCCTATTGTATTTAATCCCGATGCAATTTCTGTGTTTAATGGTCAATGTGAAGGTCCGAGGGATACAATAAACCTGCACTGGTGCATCGGAAGCTAATACTGGTCTTCCAGGAGCCGCTCAAAGCACAGCTCTTAGAAGATTCACTCTTCTTGTACATCAGTCGCCATTGTGCCTTTTGTATTTAATCCCGATGCAATTTCTGTGTTTCATGGTCAATGTGAAGGTCCAAGGGATACAAAAAACCTGCACTGGTGCATCGGAAGCTAATACTGGTCTCCCAGGAGCCGCTCAAAGCACAAACTCTTAGAAGATTCACTCTTCTTGTACATCAGTCGCCATTGTGCCTTTTGTATTTAATCCCGATGCAATTTCTGTGTTTCATGGTCAATATGAAGGTCCAAGGAATACAATAAACCTGCACTGGTGAATCGGAAGCTAATACTGGTCTCCCAGAAGCCGCTCAAAGCACAGCTCTTAGAAGATTCACTCTTCTTGTACTTAAGTCGTCATTGTGCCTTTTGTATTTAATCCCGATGCAATGTCTGTGTTTCATGTTCAATGTGAAGGTCCAAGGGATACAATAAACCTGCACTGGTGCATCGGAAGCTTATAATGGTCTCCCAGGAGCTTCTCAAAGCACAAACTCTTAGAAGATTCACTCTTCTTGTACTTCAGTCGGCATTGTGCCTATTGTATTTAATCCCGATGCGATTTCTGTGTTTAATGGTCAATGTGAAGGTCCGAGGGATACAATAAACCTGCACTGGTGCATCGGAAGCTAATACTGGTCTCCCAGGAGCCGCTCAAAGCACAGCTCTTAGAAGATTCACTCTTCTTTTACTTAAGTCGGCATTGTGCGTTTTGTATTTAATCCCGATGCAATTTCTGTGTTTCATGGTCAATGTGAAGGTCCAAGGGATACAATAAACCTGCACTGGTGCATCGGAATCTAATACTGGTCTCCCAGGAGCCGCTCAAAGCACAAACGCTTAGAAGATTCATTCTTCTTGTACTACAGTCGGCATTGTGCTTTTGTAATTAATCCCGATGCAATTTCTGTGTTTCATGGTCAATGTGAAGGTCCAAGGCATACAGTAAACCTGCACTGGTGCACCGGAAGCTATTACTGGTCTCCCAGGAGCCGCTCAAAGCACAAACTCTTAGAAGATTCACTCTTCTTGTACTTAAGTCGGCATTGTTGCTTTTGTATTTAATCCCGATGCAATTTCTGTGTCTCATGGTCAATGTGAAGGTCCAAGGGATACAATAAACCTGCACTGGTGCATCGGAAGCTAATACTGGTCTCCCAGGAGCCGCTCAAAGCACAAACTCTTAGAAAATTCACTCTTCTTGTACTTAAGTCGGCATTGTGCCTTTTGTATTTAATCCCGATGCAATTTCTGTGTTTCATGGTCAATGTGAAGGTCCAAGGGATACAATAAACCTGCACTGGTGCATCAGAAGCTAATACTGGTCTCCCAGGAGCCGCTCAAAGCACAAACTCTTAGAAGATTCACTGTTCTTGTACTACAGTCGGCATTGTGGCTTTTGTATTTAATCCCGATGCAATTTCTGTGTCTCATGGTCAATGTGAAGGTCCAAGGGATACAATAAACCTGCACTGGTGCATCGGAAGCTAATACTGGTCTCCCAGGAGCCGCTCAAAGCACAAACTCTTAGAAGATTCACTGTTCTTGTACTTCAGTCGGCATTGTGCCGTTTGTATTTAATCAAGATGCAATTACATTGTTTCGAGGCCAATGTGAAGGTCCAAGGCATACAAAAAACTTGCACTGGTGCATCGGAATCTAATACTGGTCTCCCAGGAGCCGCTCAAAGCACAAACGCTTAGAAGATTCATTCTTCTTGTACTACAGTCGGCATTGTGCTTTTGTAATTAATCCCGATGCAATTTCTGTGTTTCATGGTCAATGTGAAGGTCCAAGGGATACAGTAAACCTGCACTGGTGCACCGGAAGCTATTACTGGTCTCCCAGGAGCCGCTCAAAGCACAAATTCTTAGAAGATTCACTCTTCTTGTACTTAAGTCGTCATTGTGCCTTTTGTATTTAATCCCGATGCAATTTCTGTGCTTCATGGTCAATGTGAAGGTCCAAGGGATACAATAAACCTGCACTGGTGCATCGGAAGCTAATACTGGTCTCCCAGGAGCCGCTCAAAGCACAAACTCTTAGAAGATTCACTCTTCTTGTACATAAGTCGGCATTGTTGCTTTTGTATTTAATCCCGATGCAATTTCTGTGTCTCATGGTCAATGTGAAGGTCCAAGGGATACAATAAACCTGCACTGGTGCATCGGAAGCTAATACTGGTCTCCCAGGAGCCGCTCAAAGCACAAACTCTTAGAAAATTCACTCTTCTTGTACTTAAGTCGGCATTGTGCCTTTTGTATTTAATCCCGATGCAATTTCTGTGTTTCATGGTCAATGTGAAGGTCCAAGGGATACAATAAACCTGCACTGGTGCATCAGAAGCTAATACTGGTCTCCCAGGAGCCGCTCAAAGCACAAACTCTTAGAAGATTCACTGTTCTTGTACTACAGTCGGCATTGTGCCTTTTGTATTTAATCCCGATGCAATTTCTGTGCTTCATGGTCAATGTGAAGGTCCAAGGGATACAATAAACCTGCACTGGTGCATCGGAAGCTAATACTGGTTTCTCAGGAGCCGCTTAAAGCACAAACTCTTAGAAGATTCACTCTTCTTGTACTTAAGTCGGCATTGTGCCTTTTGTATTTAATCCCGATGCAATTTCTGTGTTTCATGGTCAATGTGAAGGTCCAAATGGTACAGTAACCTGCACTGGTGTATCGGAAGCTAATACCGGTGTCCCAGGAGCCGCGCAAAACACAAACTCTTAGATGATTCACTCTTCATGTACTTCAGTCGGCATTGTGCCTATTGTATTTAATCCCGATGCAATTTCTGTGTTTAATGGTCAATGTGAAGGTCCGACGGATACAATAAACCTGCACTGGTGCATCGGAAGCTAGTACTGGTCTCCCAGGAGCCGCTCAAAGCACAAACTCTTAGAAGATTCACTCTTCTTGTACTTCAGTCGCCATTGTGCCTTTTGTATTTAATCCCGATGCAATTTCTGTGTTTCATGGGCAATGTGAAGGTCTAAGGGATACAATGAACCTGCACTGGTGCATCTGAAACTAATACTGGTCTCCCAGAAGCCGCTCAAAGCACAAACTCTTAGAAAATTCACTCTTCTTGTACTTAAGTCGGCATTGTGCCTTTTGTATTTAATCCCGATGCAATTTCTGTGTTTCATGGTCAATGTGAAGGACCAAGGGATACAGTAAACCTGCACTGGTGCACCGGAAGCTATTACTGCTCTCCCAGGAGCCGCTCAAAGCACAAACTCTTAGAAGATTCACTCTTCTTGTACTTAAGTCGGCATTGTGCCTTTTGTATTTAATCCCGATGCAATTTCTGTGCTTCATGGTCAATGTGAAGGTCCAAGGGATACAATAAACCTGCACTGGTGCATCGGAAGGTAATACTGGTCTCCCAGGAGCCGCTCAAAGCACAAACTCTTAGAAAATTCACTCTTCTTGTACTTAAGTCGGCATTGTGCCTTTTGTATTTAATCCCGATGCAATTTCTGTGTTTCATGGTCAATGTGAATGTCCAAGGGATACAATAAACCTGCACTGGTGCATCGGAAGCTAATACTGGTCTCCCAGGAGCCGCTCAAAGCACAAACTCTTAGAAGATTCACTCTTCTTGTACTTAAGTCGGCATTGTTGCTTTTGTATTTAATCCCGATGCAATTTCTGTGTCTCATGGTCAATGTGAAGGTCCAAGGGATACAATAAACCTGCACTGGTGCATCGGAAGCTAATACTGGTCTCCCAGGAGCCGCTCAAAGCACAAACTCTTAGAAAATTCACTCTTCTTGTACTTAAGTCGGCATTGTGCCTTTTGTATTTAATCCCGATGCAATTTCTGTGTTTCATGGTCAATGTGAAGGTCCAAGGGATACAATAAACCTGCACTGGTGCATCAGAAGCTAATACTGGTCTCCCAGGAGCCGCTCAAAGCACAAACTCTTAGAAGATTCACTGTTCTTGTACTACAGTCGGCATTGTGCCTTTTGTATTTAATCCCGATGCAATTTCTGTGCTTCATGGTCAATGTGAAGGTCCAAGGGATACAATAAACCTGCACTGGTGCATCGGAAGCTAATACTGGTCTCCCAGGAGCCGCTCAAAGCACAAACTCTTAGAAGATTCACTCTTCATGTACTTAAGTCGGCATTGTGCCTTTTGTATTTAATCACGATGCAATTTCTGTGCTTCATGGTCAATGTGAAGGTAGAAGGGATACTGTAAACCTGCACTAGTGCACCGGAAGCTATTACTGGTCTCCCAGGAAACGCTCAAAGCACATACTCTTAGAAGATTCACTCTTCATGTACTTAAGTCGGCATTGTGCCTTTTGTATTTAATCCCGATGCAATTTCTGTGCTTCATGGTCAATGTGAAGGTCCAAGGGATACAATAAACCTGCACTGGTGCATCGGAAGCTAATACTGGTTTCTCAGGAGCCGCTTAAAGCACAAACTCTTAGAAGATTCACTCTTCTTGTACTTAAGTCGGCATTGTGCCTTTTGTATTTAATCCCGATGCAATTTCTGTGTTTCGTGGTCAATGTGAAGGTCCAAATGGTACAGTAACCTGCACTGGTGTATCGGAAGCTAATACCGGTGTCCCAGGAGCCGCGCAAAACACAAACTCTTAGATGATTCACTCTTCATGTACTTCAGTCGGCATTGTGCCTATTGTATTTAATCCCGATGCAATTTCTGTGTTTAATGGTCAATGTGAAGGTCCGACGGATACAATAAACCTGCACTGGTGCATCGGAAGCTAGTACTGGTCTCCCAGGAGCCGCTCAAAGCACAAACTCTTAGAAGATTCACTCTTCTTGTACTTCAGTCGCCATTGTGCCTTTTGTATTTAATCCCGATGCAATTTCTGTGTTTCATGGGCAATGTGAAGGTCTAAGGGATACAATGAACCTGCACTGGTGCATCTGAAACTAATACTGGTCTCCCAGAAGCCGCTCAAAGCACAAACTCTTAGAAAATTCACTCTTCTTGTACTTAAGTCGGCATTGTGCCTTTTGTATTTAATCCCGATGCAATTTCTGTGTTTCATGGTCAATGTGAAGGACCAAGGGATACAGTAAACCTGCACTGGTGCACCGGAAGCTATTACTGCTCTCCCAGGAGCCGCTCAAAGCACAAACTCTTAGAAGATTCACTCTTCTTGTACTTAAGTCGGCATTGTGCCTTTTGTATTTAATCCCGATGCAATTTCTGTGCTTCATGGTCAATGTGAAGGTCCAAGGGATACAATAAACCTGCACTGGTGCATCGGAAGCTAATACTGGTCTCCCAGGAGCCGCTAAAAGCACAAACTCTTAGAAGATTCACTCTTCTTGTACTTAAGTCGGCATTGTTGCTTTTGTATTTAATCCCGATGCAATTTCTGTGTCTCTTGGTCTATGTGAAGGTCCAAGGGATACAATAAACCTGCACTGGTGCATCGGAAGGTAATACTGGTCTCCCAGGAGCCGCTCAAAGCACAAACTCTTAGAAAATTCACTCTTCTTGTACTTAAGTCGGCATTGTGCCTTTTGTATTTAATCCCGATGCAATTTCTGTGTTTCATGGTCAATGTGAAGGTCCAAGGGATACAATAAACCTGCTTGGTGCATCGGAAGCTAATACTTTTCTCCCAGGAGCCGCTCAAAGCTCAAACTCTTATAAGATTCACTATTCTTGTACTTCAGTCGGCATTGTGCCTTTTGTATTTAATCCCGATGCAATTTCATAGTTTCGTGGCGAATGTGAAGGTCCAAGGCATACAAAAAACTTATACTGGTGCATCGGAATCTAATACTGGTCTCCCAGGAGCCGCTCAAAGCACAAACGCTTAGAAGATTCATTCTTCTTTTACTACAGTCGGCATTGTGCTTTTGTAATTAATCCCGATGCAATTTCTGTGTTTCATGGTCAATGTGAAGGTCCAAGGGATACATTAAACCTGCACTGGTGCACCGGAAGCTATTACTGGTCTCCCAGGAGCCGCTCAAAGCACAAACTCTTAGAAGGTTCACTCTTCTTGTACTTAAGAGGCATTGTGCCTTTTGTATTTAATCCCGATGCAATTTCTGTGCTTCATGGTCAATGTGAAGGTCCAAGGGATACAATAAACCTGCACTGGTGCATCGGAAGCTAATACTGGTCTCCCAGGAGCCGCTCAAAGCACAAACTCTTAGAAGATTCACTCTTCTTGTACTTAAGTCGGCATTGTGCCTTTTGTATTTAATCCCGATGCAATTTCTGTGTTTCATGGTCAATGTGAAGGACCAAGGGGTACAGTAACCTGCACTGGTGTATCGGAAGCTAATACCGGTGTCCCAGGAGCCGCGCAAAGCACAAACTCTTAGAAGATTCACTCTTCATGTACTTCAGTCGGCATTGTGCCTATTGTATTTAATCCCGATGCAATTTCTGTGTTTAATGGTCAATGTGAAGGTCCGAGGGATACACTAAACCTACACTGGTGCATCGGAAGCTAATACTGGTCTCCCAGGAGCCGCTCAATCCACAGCTCTTAGAAGATTCACTCTTCTTGTACTTAAGTCGGCATTGTGCCTTTTGTATTTAATCCCGATGCAATTTCTGTGTGTCATGGTCAATGAGAAGGTCCAAGGGATACAATAAACCTGCACTGGTGAATCGGAAGCTAATACTGGTCTCCCAGGAGCCGCTCAAAGCACAAACTCTTAGAAGATTCACTCTTCTTGTACTTCAGTCGCCATTGTGCCTTTTGTATTTAATCCCGATGCAATTTCTGTGTTTCATGGGCAATGTGAAGGTCCAAGGGATACAATAAACCTGCACTGGTGCATCGGAAGCTAATACTGGTCTCCCAGGAGCCGGTCAAAGCACAAACTCTTAGAAGATTTACTCTTCTTGTACTTAAGTCGGCATTGTGCCTTTTGTATTTAATCCCAATGCAATTTCTGTGCTTCATGGTCAATGTGAAGGTCCAAGGGATACAATAAACCAGCACTGGTGCATCGGAAGCTAATAATGGTCTCCCAGGAGCCGCTCAAAGCACAAACTCTTAGAAGATTCACTCTTCTTGTACTTAAGTCGGCATTGTGCCTTTTGTATTTAATCCCGATGCAATTTCTGTGTCTCATGGTCAATGTGAAGGTCCAAGGGTTACAATAAACCTGCACTGGTGCATCGGAAGCCAATACTGGTCTCCCAGGAGCCGCTCAAAGCACAAACTCTTAGAAAATTCACTCTTCTTGTACTTAAGTCGGCATTGTGCCTTTTGTATTTAATCCCGATGCAATTTCTGTGTTTCATGGTCAATGTGAAGGTCCAAGGGATACAATAAACCTGCACTGGTGCATCAGAAGCTAATACTGGTCTCCCAGGAGCCGCTCAAAGCACAAACTCTTAGAAGATTCGCTGTTCTTGTACTACAGTCGTTATTGTGCTTTTTGTATTTAATCCCGATGCAATTTCTGTGTTCATGGTCAATGTGAAGGTCCAAGGGATACAATAAACCTGCACTGGTGCATCGGAATCTAATACTGGTCTCCCAGGACCCGCTCAAAGCACAAACTCTTAGAAGATTCACTCTTATTGTACTTAAGTCGGCATTGTGCCTTTTGTATTTAATCCCGATGCAATTTCATTGTTTTGTGGCCAATGTGAAGGTCCAAGGCATACAAAAAACTTGCACTGGTGCATCGGAATCTAATACTGGTCTCCCAGGAGCCGCTCAAAGCACAAACGCTTAGAAGATTCATTCTTCTTGTACTACAGTCGGCATTGTGCTTTTGTATTTAATCCCGATGCAATTTCTGTGTTTCATGTTCAATGTGAAGGTCCAAGGGATACAGTAAATCTGCACTGGTGCATCGGAAGCTAATACTGGTCTCCCAGGAGCCGCTCAAAGCACAAACTCTTAGAAGATTCACTCTTCATGTACTTCAGTCGCCATTGTGCTTTTTGTATTTAATTCCGACGCAATTTCTGTGTTTCATGGTTAATGTGAAGGTCCAAGGGATACAATAAACCTGCACTGGTGCATCGGAATCTTATACTGGTCTCCCAGGAGCCGCTCAAAGCACAAACTCTTAGAAGATTCACTCTTCTTGTACTTAAGTCGGCATTGTGCCTTTTGTATTTAATCCCGATGCAATTTCTGTGTTTCGTGGCCAATGTGAAGATCCAAGGGATACAGTAAACCTGCACTGGTGCACCGGAAGCTAATACTGGTCTCCCAGGAGCCGCTCAAAGCACAAACTCTTAGAAGATTCACTCTTCTTGTACTTAAGTCGGCATTGTGCCTTTTGTATTTAATCCCGATGCAATTTCTGTGCTTCATGGTCAATGTGAAGGTCCAAGGGATACAATAAACCTGCACTGGTGCATCGGAAGCTAATAATGGTCTCCCAGGAGCCGCTCAAAGCACAAACTCTTAGAAGATTCACTCTTCTTGTACTTAAGTCGGCATTGTGCCTTTTGTATTTAATCCCGATGCAATTTCTGTGTCTCATGGTCTATGTGAAGGTCCAAGGGATTCAATAAACCTGCACTGGTGCATCGGAAGCCTATACTGGTCTCCCAGGAGCCGCTCAAAGCACAAACTCTTAGAAAATTCACTCTTCTTGTACTTAAGTCGGCATTGTGCCTTTTGTATTTAATCCCGATGCAATTTCTGTGTTTCATGGTCAATGTGAAGGTCCAAGGGATACAATAAACCTGCACTGGTGCATCAGAAGCTAATACTGGTCTCCCAGGAGCCGCTCAAAGCACAAACTCTTAGAAGATTCACTGTTCGTGTACTACAGTCGGCATTGTGCATTTTGTATTTAATCCCGATGCAATTTCTGTGTTTCATGGTCAATGTGAAGGTCCAAGGGATACAATAAACCTGCACTGGTGCATCGGAAGCTAATACTGGTCTCCCAGGAGCCGCTCAAAGCACAAACTCTTAGAAGATTCACTCTTCTTGTACTTAAGTCGGCATTGTTGCTTTTGTATTTAATCCCGATGCAATTTCTGTGTCTCATGGTCAATGTGAAGGTCCAAGGGATACAATAAACCTGCACTGGTGCATCGGAAGCTAATACTGGTCTCCCAGGAGCCGCTCAAAGCACAAACTCTTAGAAAATTCACTCTTCTTGTACTTAAGTCGGCATTGTGCCTTTTGTATTTAATCCCGATGCAATTTCTGTGTTTCATGGTCAATGTGAAGGTCCAAGGGATAAAATAAACCTGCACTGGTGCATCGGAAGCTAATACTGGTCTCCCAGGAGCCGCTCAAAGCACAAACTCTTAGAAGATTCACTATTCTTGTACTTCAGTCGGCATTGTGCCTTTTGTATTTAATCCCGATGCAATTTCATAGTTTCGTGGCCAATGTGAAGGTCCAAGGCATACAAAAAACTTGTACTGGTGCATCGGAATCTAATACTGGTCTCCCAGGAGCCGCTCAAAGCACAAACGCTTAGAAGATTCATTCTTCTTGTACTACAGCCGGCATTGTGCTTTTGTAATTAATCCCGATGCAATTTCTGTGTTTCATGGTCAATGTGAAGGTCCAAGGGATACAGTAAACCTGCACTGGTGCACCGGAAGCTATTACTGGTCTCCCAGGAGCCGCTCAAAGCACAAACACTTAGAAGATTCACTCTTCTTGTACTTAAGTCGGCATTGTGCATTTTGTATTTAATCCCGATGCAATTACTGTGCTTCATGGTCAATGTGAAGGTCCAAGGGATACAATAAACCTGCACTGGTGCATCGGAAGCTAATACTGGTCTCCCAGGAGCCGCTCAAAGCACAGCTCTTAGAAGATTCACTCTTCTTGTACTTAAGTCGGCATTGTGCCTTTTGTATTTAATCCCGATGCAATTTCTGTGTTTCATGGTCAATGTGAAGGTCCAAGGGATACAATAAACCTGCACTGGTGCATCAGAAGCTAATCTGGTCTCCCAGGAGCCGCTCAAAGCACAAACTCTTAGAAGATTCGCTGTTCTTGTACTAGCGTCGGCATTGTGCCTTTTGTATTTAATGGCGATGCAATTTCTGTGTTTCATGGTCAATGTGAAGGTCCAAGGGATACAATAAACCTGCACTGGTGCATCGGAAGCTAATACTGGTCTCCCAGGAGCCGCTCAAAGCACAAACTCTTAGAAGATTCGCTGTTCTTGTACTACAGTCGGCATTGTGCTTTTTGTATTTAATCCCGATGCAATTTCTGTGTTTCATGGTCAATGTGAAGGTCCAAGGGATACAATAAACCTGCACTGGTGCATCGGAATCTAATACTGGTCTCCCAGGACCCGCTCAAAGCACAAACTCTTAGAAGATTCACTCTTATTGTACTTAAGTCGGCATTGTGCCTTTTGTATTTAATCCCGATGCAATTTCATTGTTTTGTGGCCAATGTGAAGGTCCAAGGCATACAAAAAACTTGCACTGGTGCATCGGAATCTAATACTGGTCTCCCAGGAGCCGCTCAAAGCACAAACGCTTAGAAGATTCATTCTTCTTGTACTACAGTCGGCATTGTGCTTTTGTATTTAATCCCGATGCAATTTCTGTGTTTCATGTTCAATGTGAAGGTCCAGGGGATACAGTAAATCTGCACTGGTGCATCGGAAGCTAATACTGGTCTCCCAGGAGCCGCTCAAAGCACAAACTCTTAGAAGATTCACTCTTCATGTACTTCAGTCGCCATTGTGCTTTTTGTATTTAATTCCGACGCAATTTCTGTGTTTCATGGTTAATGTGAAGGTCCAAGGGATACAATAAACCTGCACTGGTGCATCGGAATCTTATACTGGTCTCCCAGGAGCCGCTCAAAGCACAAACTCTTAGAAGATTCACTCTTCTTGTACTTAAGTCGGCATTGTGCCTTTTGTATTTAATCCCGATGCAATTTCTGTGTTTCGTGGCCAATGTGAAGATCCAAGGGATACAGTAAACCTGCACTGGTGCACCGGAATCTAATACTGGTCTCCCAGGAGCCGCTCAAAGCACAAACTCTTAGAAGATTCACTCTTCTTGTACTTAAGTCGGCATTGTGCCTTTTGTATTTAATCCCGATGCAATTTCTGTGCTTCATGGTCAATGTGAAGGTCCAAGGGATACAATAAACCTGCACTGGTGCATCGGAAGCTAATAATGGTCTCCCAGGAGCCGCTCAAAGCACAAACTCTTAGAAGATTCACTCTTCTTGTACTTAAGTCGGCATTGTGCCTTTTGTATTTAATCCCGATGCAATTTCTGTGTCTCATGGTCAATGTGAAGGTCCAAGGGATTCAATAAACCTGCACTGGTGCATCGGAAGCTTATACTGGTCTCCCAGGAGCCGCTCAAAGCACAAACTCTTAGAAAATTCACTCTTCTTGTACTTAAGTCGGCATTGTGCCTTTTGTATTTAATCCCGATGCAATTTCTGTGTTTCATGGTCAATGTGAAGGTCCAAGGGATACAATAAACCTGCACTGGTGCATCAGAAGCTAATACTGGTCTCCCAGGAGCCGCTCAAAGCACAAACTCTTAGAAGATTCACTGTTCTTGTACTACAGTCGGCATTGTGCATTTTGTATTTAATCCCGATGCAATTTCTGTGTTTCATGGTCAATGTGAAGGTCCAAGGGATACAATAAACCTGCACTGGTGCATCGGAAGCTAATACTGGTCTCCCAGGAGCCGCTCAAAGCACAAACTCTTAGAAGATTCACCCTTCTTGTACTTCAGTCGGCATTGTACCTTTTGTATTTAATCCCGATGCAATTTCTGTGCTTCATGGTCAATGTGAAGGTCCAAGGGATACAATAAACCTGCACTGGTGCATCGGAAGCTAATACTGGTCTCCCAGGAGCCGCTCAAAGCACAAACTCTTAGAAGATTCACTCTTCTTGTACTTAAGTCGGCATTGTTGCTTTTGTATTTAATCCCGATGCAATTTCTGTGTCTCATGGTCAATGTGAAGGTCCAAGGGATACAATAAACCTGCACTGGTGCATCGGAAGCTAATACTGGTCTCCCAGGAGCCGCTCAAAGCACAAACTCTTAGAAAATTCACTCTTCTTGTACTTAAGTCGGCATTGTGCCTTTTGTATTTAATCCCGATGCAATTTCTGTGTTTCATGGTCAATGTGAAGGTCCAAGGGATAAAATAAACCTGCACTGGTGCATCGGAAGCTAATACTGGTCTCCCAGGAGCCGCTCAAAGCACAAACTCTTAGAAGATTCACTCTTCTTGTACTTCAGTCGGCATTGTGCCTTTTGTATTTAATCCCGATGCAATTTCATAGTTTCGTGGCCAATGTGAAGGTCCAAGGCATACAAAAAACTTGTACTGGTGCATCGGAATCTAATACTGGTCTCCCAGGAGCCGCTCAAAGCACAAACGCTTAGAAGATTCATTCTTCTTGTACTACAGCCGGCATTGTGCTTTTGTAATTAATCCCGATGCAATTTCTGTGTTTCATGGTCAATGTGAAGGTCCAAGGGATACAGTAAACCTGCACTGGTGCACCGGAAGCTATTACTGGTCTCCCAGGACCCGCTCAAAGCACAAACACTTAGAAGATTCACTCTTCTTGTACTTAAGTCGGCATTGTGCATTTTGTATTTAATCCCGATGCAATTACTGTGCTTCATGGTCAATGTGAAGGTCCAAGGGATACAATAAACCTGCACTGGTGCATCGGAAGCTAATACTGGTCTCCCAGGAGCCGCTCAAAGCACAGCTCTTAGAAGATTCACTCTTCTTGTACTTAAGTCGGCATTGTGCCTTTTGTATTTAATCCCGATGCAATTTCTGTGTTTCATGGTCAATGTGAAGGTCCAAGGGATACAATAAACCTGCACTGGTGCATCAGAAGCTAATCTGGTCTCCCAGGAGCCGCTCAAAGCACAAACTCTTAGAAGATTCGCTGTTCTTGTACTAGCGTCGGCATTGTGCCTTTTGTATTTAATGGCGATGCAATTTCTGTGTTTCATGGTCAATGTGAAGGTCCAAGGGATACAATAAACCTGCACTGGTGCATCGGAAGCTAATACTGGTCTCCCAGGAGCCGCTCAAAACACAAACTCTTAGAAGATTCACTCTTCTTGTACTTCAGTCGGCATTATGCCTTTTGTATTTAATCCCGATGCAATTTCAGTGTTTCGTGGCCAATGTGAAGGTCCAAGGCATACAAAAAACTTGCACTGGTGCATCGGAATCTAATACTGGTCTCCCAGGAGCCGCTCAAAGCACAAACGCTAAGAAGATTCATTCTTCTTGTACTACAGTCGGCATTGTGCTTTTGTATTTAATCCCGATGCAATTTCTGCGGTTCATGTTCAATGTGAAGGTCCAAGGGATACAGTAAATCTGCACTGGTGCATCGGAAGCTAATACTCGTCTCCCAGGAGCCGCTCAAAGCACAAACTCTTAGAAGATTCACTCTTCATGTACTTCAGTCGCCATTGTGCTTTTTGTATTTAATTCCGACGCAATTTCTGTGTTTCATGGTTAATGTGAAGGTCCAAGGGATACAATAAACCTGCACTGGTGCATCGGAATCTTATACTGGTCTCCCAGGAGCCGCTCAAAGCACAAACTCTTAGAAGATTCACTCTTCTTGTACTTAAGTCGGCATTGTGCCTTTTGTATTTAATCCCGATGCAATTTCTGTGTTTCGTGGTCAATGTGAAGATCCAAGGGATACAGTAAACCTGCACTGGTGCACCGGAATCTAATACTGGTCTCCCAGGAGCAGCTCAAAGCACAAACTCTTAAAAGATTCACTCTTCTTGTACTTCAGTCGGCATTGTGCCTTTTGTATTTAATCCCGATGCAATTTCTGTGCTTCATGGTCAATGTGAAGGTCCAAGGGATACAATAAACCTGCACTGGTGCATCGGAAGCTAATAATGGTCTCCCAGGAGCCGCTCAAAGCACAAACTCTTAGAAGATTCACTCTTCTTGTACTTAAGTCGGCATTGTGCCTTTTGTATTTAATCCCGATGCAATTTCTGTGTCTCATGGTCAATGTGAAGGTCCAAGGGATTCAATAAACCTGCACTGGTGCATCGGAAACTAATACTGGTCTCCCAGGAGCCGATCAAAGCACAAACTCTTAGAAAATTCACTCTTCTTGTACTTAAGTCGGCATTGTGCCTTTTGTATTTAATCCCGATGCAATTTCTCTGTTTCATGGTCAATGTGAAGGTCCAAGGGATACAATAAACCTGCACTGGTGCATCAGAAGCTAATACTGGTCTCCCAGGAGCCGCTCAAAGCACAAACTCTTAGAAGATTCACTGTTCTTGTACTACAGTCGGCATTGTGCCTTTTGTATTTAATCCCGATGCAATTTCTGTGTTTCATGGTCAATGTGAAGGTCCAAGGGATACAATAAACCTGCACTGGTGCATCGGAAGCTAATACTGGTCTCCCAGGAGCCGCTCAAAGCACAAACTCTTAGAAGATTCACTCTTCTTGACTTCAGTCGGCATTGTGCCTTTTGTATTTAATCCCGATGCAATTTCTGTGCTTCATGGTCAATGTGAAGGTCCAAGGGATACAATAAACCTGCACTGGTGCATCGGAAGCTAATACTGGTCTCCCAGGAGCCGCTCAAAGCACAAACGCTTAGAAAATTCACTCTTCTTGTACTTAAGTCGGCATTGTGCCTTTTGTATTTAATCCCGATGCAATTTCTGTGTTTCATGGTCAATGTGAAGGTCCAAGGGATACAGTAAATCTGCACTGGTGCATCGGAAGCTAATACTGGTCTCCCAGGAGCCGCTCAAAGCACAAACTCTTAGAAGATTCACTCTTCATGTACTTCAGTCGCCATTGTGCTTTTTGTATTTAATTCCGACGCAATTTCTGTGTTTCATGGTTAATGTGAAGGTCCAAGGGATACAATAAACCTGCACTGGTGCATCGGAATCTTATACTGGTCTCCCAGGAGCCGCTCAAAGCACAAACTCTTAGAAGATTCACTCTTCTTGTACTTAAGTCGGCATTGTGCCTTTTGTATTTAATCCCGATGCAATTTCTGTGTTTCGTGGTCAATGTGAAGATCCAAGGGATACAGTAAACCTGCACTGGTGCACCGGAATCTAATACTGGTCTCCCAGGAGCCGCTCAAAGCACAAACTCTTAAAAGATTCACTCTTCTTGTACTTCAGTCGGCATTGTGCCTTTTGTATTTAATCCCGATGCAATTTCTGTGCTTCATGGTCAATGTGAAGGTCCAAGGGATACAATAAACCTGCACTGGTGCATCGGAAGCTAATAATGGTCTCCCAGGAGCCGCTCAAAGCACAAACTCTTAGAAGATTCACTCTTCTTGTACTTAAGTCGGCATTGTGCCTTTTGTATTTAATCCCGATGCAATTTCTGTGTCTCATGGTCAATGTGAAGGTCCAAGGGATTCAATAAACCTGCACTGGTGCATCGGAAACTAATACTGGTCTCCCAGGAGCCGCTCAAAGCACAAACTCTTAGAAAATTCACTCTTCTTGTACTTAAGTCGGCATTGTGCCTTTTGTATTTAATCCCGATGCAATTTCTCTGTTTCATGGTCAATGTGAAGGTCCAAGGGATACAATAAACCTGCACTGGTGCATCAGAAGCTAATACTGGTCTCCCAGGAGCCGCTCAAAGCACAAACTCTTAGAAGATTCACTGTTCTTGTACTACAGTCGGCATTGTGCCTTTTGTATTTAATCCCGATGCAATTTCTGTGTTTCATGGTCAATGTGAAGTTCCAAGGGATACAATAAACCTGCACTGGTGCATCGGAAGCTAATACTGGTCTCCCAGGAGCCGCTCAAAGCACAAAATCTTAGAAGATTCACTCTTCTTGACTTCAGTCGGCATTGTGCCTTTTGCATTTAATCCCGATGCAATTTCTGTGCTTCATGGTCAATGTGAAGGTCCAAGGGATACAATAAACCTGCACTGGTGCATCGGAAGCTATTACTGGTCTCCCAGGAGCCGCTCAAAGCACAAACTCTTAGAAGATTCACTCTTCTTGTACTTTAGAGGCATTGTGCCTTTTGTATTTAACCCCGATGCAATTTCTGTGCTTCATGGTCAATGTGAAGGTCCAAGGGATACAATAAACCTGCACTGGTGTATCGGAAGCTAATACTGGTCTCCCAGGAGCCGCTCAAAGCACAAACTCTTAGAAGATTCACTCTTCTTGTACTTAAGTCGGCATTGTGCCTCTTGTATTTAATCCCGATGCAATTTCTGTGTTTCATGGTCAATGTGAAGGACCAAGGGGTACAGTAACCTGCACTGGTGTATCGGAAGCTAATACCGGTGTCCCAGGAGCCGCGCAAAGCACAAACTCTTAGAAGATTCACTCTTCATGTACTTCAGTCGGCATTATGCCTATTGTATTTAATCCCGATGCAATTTCTATGTTTAATGGTCAATGTGAAGGTCCGAGGGATACAATAAAGCCACACTGGTGCATCGGAAGCTAATACTGGTCTCCCAGGAGCCGCTCAATCCACAGCTCTTAGAAGATTCACTCTTCTTGTACTTAAGTCGGCATTGTGCCTTTTGTATTTAATCCCGATGCAATGTCTGTGTTTCATGGTCAATGTGAACTTCCAAGGGATACAATAAACCTGCACTCGTGCATCGAAAGCTAATACTGGTCTCCCAGGAGCCGCTCAAAGCACAAACTCTTAGAAGATTCACTCTTCTTGTACTTCAGTCGCCATTGTGCCTTTTGTATTTAATCCCGATGCAATTTCTGTGTTTCAGGGGCAATGTGAAGGTCCAAGGGATACAATAAACCTGCACTGGTGCATCGGAAGCTAATACTGGTCTCCCAGGAGCCGGTCAAAGCACAAACTCTTAGAAGATTCACTCTTCTTGTACTTAAGTCGGCATTGTGCCTTTTGTATTTAATCCCAATGCAATTTCTGTGCTTCATGGTCAATGTGAAGGTCCAAGGGATACAATAAACCTGCACTGGTGCATCGGAAGCTAATAATGGTCTCCCAGGAGCCGCTCAAAGCACAAACTCTTAGAAGATTCACTCTTCTTGTACTTAAGTCGGCATTGTGCCTTTTGTATTTAATCCCGATGCAATTTCTGTGTCTCATGGTCAATGTGAAGGTCCAAGGGATACAATAAACCTGCACTGGTGCATCGGAAGCTAATACTGGTCTCCCAGGAGCCGCTCAAACCACAAACTCTTAGAAAATTCACTCTTCTTGTACTTAAGTCGGCATTGTGCCTTTTGTATTTAATCCCGATGCAATTTCTGTGTTTCATGGTCAATGTGAAGGTCCAAGGGATACAATAAACCTGCACTGGTGCATCAGAAGCTAATACTGGTCTCCCAGGAGCCGCTCAAAGCACAAACTCTTAGAAGATTCGCTGTTCTTGTACTACAGTCGGCATTGTGCCTTTTGTATTTAATCCCGATGCAATTTCTGTGTTTCATGGTCAATGTGAAGGTCCAAGGGATACAATAAACCTGCACTGGTGCATCGGAAGCTAATACTGGTCTCCCAGGAGCCGCTCAAAGCACAAACTCTTAGAAGATTCACTCTTATTGTACTTAAGTCGGCATTGTGCCTTTTGTATTTAATCCCGATGCAATTTCATTGTTTCGTGGCCAATGTGAAGGTCCAAGGCATACAAAAAACTTGCACTGGTGCATCGGAATCTAATACTGTTCTCCTAGGAGCCGCTCAAAGCACAAACGCTTAGAAGATTCATTCTTCTTGTACTACAGTCGGCATTGTGCTTTTGTATTTAATCCCGATGCAATTTCTGTGTTTCATGTTCAATGTGAAGGTCCAAGGGATACAGTAAATCTGCACTGGTGCATCGGAAGCTAATACTGGTCTCCCAGGAGCCGCTCAAAGCACAAACTCTTAGAAGATTCACTCTTCATGTACTTCAGTCGCCATTGTGCTTTTTGTATTTAATTCCGACGCAATTTCTGTGTTTCATGGTTAATGTGAAGGTCCAAGGGATACAATAAACCTGCACTGGTGCATCGGAATCTTATACTGGTCTCCCAAGAGCCGCTCAAAGCAGAAACTCTTAGAAGATTCACTCTTCTTGTACTTAAGTCGGCATTGTGCCTTTTGTGTTTAATCCCGATGCAATTTCTGTGTTTCGTGGCCAATGTGAAGATCCAAGGGATACAGTAAACCTGCACTGGTGCACCGGAATCTAATACTGGTCTCCCAGGAGCCGCTCAAAGCACAAACTCTTAGAAGATTCACTCTTCTTGTACTTAAGTCGGCATTGTGCCTTTTGTATTTAATCCCGATGCAATTTCTGTGCTTCATGGTCAATGTGAAGGTCCAAGGGATACAATAAACCTGCACTGGTGCATCGGAAGCTAATAATGGTCTCCCAGGAGCCGCTCAAAGCACAAACTCTTAGAAGATTCACTCTTCTTGTACTTAAGTCGGCATTGTGCCTTTTGTATTTAATCCCGATGCAATTTCTGTGTTTCATGGTCAATGTGAAGGTCCAAGGGATACAATAAACCTGCACTGGTGCATCAGAAGCTAATACTGGTCTCCCAGGAGCCCCACAAAGCACAAACTCTTAGAAGATTCACTGTTCTTGTACTACAGTCGGCATTGTGCATTTTGTATTTAATCCCGATGCAATTTCTGTGTTTCATGGTCAATGTGAAGGTCCAAGGGATACAATAAACCTGCACTGGTGCATCGGAAGCTAATACTGGTCTCCCAGGAGCCGCTCAAAGCACAAACTCTTAGAAGATTCACCCTTCTTGTACTTCAGTCGGCATTGTGCCTTTTGTATTTAATCCCGATGCAATTTCTGTGCTTCATGGTCAATGTGAAGGTCCAAGGGATACAATAAACCTGCACTGGTGCATCGGAATCTAATACTGGTCTCCCAGGAGCCGCTCAAAGCACAAACTCTTAGAAGATTCACTCTTCTTGTACCTAAGTCGGCATTGTTGCTTTTGTATTTAATCCCGATGCAATTTCTGTGTCTCATGGTCAATGTGAAGGTCCAAGGGATACAATAAACCTGCACTGGTGCATCGGAAGCTAATACTGGTCTCCCAGGAGCCGCTCAAAGCACAAACTCTTAGAAAATTCACTCTTCTTGTACTTAAGTCGGCATTGTGCCTTTTGTATTTAATCCCGATGCAATTTCTGTGTTTCATGGTCAATGTGAAGGTCCAAGGGATACAATAAACCTGCACTGGTGCATCGGAAGCTAATACTGGTCTCCCAGGAGCCGCTCAAAGCACAAACTCTTAGAAGATTCACTATTCTTGTACTTCAGTCGGCATTGTGCTTTTTGTATTTAATCCCGATGCAATTTCATAGTTTCGTGGCCAATGTGAAGGTCCAAGGCATACAAAAAACTTGTACTGGTGCATCGGAATCTAATACTGGTCTCCCAGGAGCCGCTCAAAGCACAAACGCTTAGAAGATTCATTCTTCTTGTACTACAGTCGGCATTGTGCTTTTGTAATTAATCCCGATGCAATTTCTGTGTTTCATGGTCAATGTGAAGGTCCAAGGGATACAGTAAACCTGCACTGGTGCACCGGAAGCTATTACTGGTCTCCCAGGAGCCGCTCAAAGCACAAACACTTAGAAGATTCACTCTTCTTGTACTTAAGTCGGCATTGTGCATTTTGTATTTAATCCCGATGCAATTACTGTGCTTCATGGTCAATGTGAAGGTCCAAGGGATACAATAAACCTGCACTGGTGCATCGGAAGCTAATACTGGTCTCCCAGGAGCCGCTCAAAGCACAAACTCTTAGAAGATTCACTCTTCTTGTACTTAAGTCGGCATTGTGCCTTTTGTATTTAATCCCGATGCAATTTCTGTGTTTAATGGTCAATGTGAAGGTCCGAGGGATACAATAAACCTGCACTGGTGCATCGGAAGCTAATACTGGTCTCCCAGGAGCCGCTCAAAGCACAGCTCTTAGAAGATTCACTCTTCTTGTACTTATGTCGGCATTGTGCCTTTTGTATTTAATCCCGATGCAATTTCTGTGTTTCATGGTCAATGTGAAGGTCCAAGGGATACAATAAACCAGCACTGGTGCATCAGAAGCTAATACTGGTCTCCCAGGAGCCGCTCAAAGCACAAACTCTTAGAAGATTCGCTGTTCTTGTACTACAGTCGGCATTGTGCTTTTGTATTTAATCCCGATGCAATTTCTGTGTTTCATGGTCAATGTGAAGGTCCAAGGGATACAATAAACCTGCACTGGTGCATCGGAAGCTAATACTGGTCTCCCAGGAGCCGCTCAAAGCACAAAATCTTAGAAGATTCACTCTTCTTGACTTCAGTCGGCATTGTGCCTTTTGTATTTAATCCCGATGCAATTTCTATGCTTCATGGTCAATGTGAAGGTCCAAGGGATACAATAAACCTGCACTGGTGCATCGGAAGCTATTACTGGTCTCCCAGGAGCCGCTCAAAGCACAAACTCTTAGAAGATTCACTCTTCTTGTACTTAAGGGGCATTGTGCCTTTTGTATTTAACCCCGATGCAATTTCTGTGCTTCATGGTCAATGTGAAGGTCCAAGGGATACAATAAACCTGCACTGGTGTATCGGAAGCTAATACTGGTCTCCCAGGAGCCGCTCAAAGCACAAACTCTTAGAAGATTCACTCTTCTTGTACTTAAGTCGGCATTGTGCCTCTTGTATTTAATCCCGATGCAATTTCTGTGTTTCATGGTCAATGTGAAGGACCAAGGGGTACAGTAACCTGCACTGGTGTATCGGAAGCTAATACCGGTGTCCCAGGAGCCGCGCAAAGCACAAAGTCTTAGAAGATTCACTCTTCATGTACTTCAGTCGGCATTATGCCTATTGTATTTAATCCCGATGCAATTTCTATGTTTAATGGTCAACGTGAAGGTCCGAGGGATACAATAAACCCACACTGGTGCATCGGAAGCTAATACTGGTTTCCCAGGAGCCGCTCAATCCACAGCTCTTAGAAGATTCACTCTTCTTGTACTTAAGTCGGCATTGTGCCTTTTGTATTTAATCCCGATGGAATGTCTGTGTTTCATGGTCAATGTGAACTTCCAAGGGATACAATAAACCTGCACTCGTGCATCGAAAGCTAATACTGGTCTCCCAGGAGCCGCTCAAAGCACAAACTCTTAGAAGATTCACTCTTCTTGTACTTCAGTCGCCATTGTGCCTTTTGTATTTAATCCCGATGCAATTTCTGTGTTTCATGGGCAATGTGAAGGTCCAAGGGATACAATAAACCTGCACTGGTGCATCGGAAGCTAATACTGGTCTCCCAGGAGCCGGTCAAAGCACAAACTCTTAGAAGATTCACTCTTCTTGTACTTAAGTCGGCATTGTGCCTTTTGTATTTAATCCCAATGCAATTTCTGTGCTTCATGGTCAATGTGAAGGTCCAAGGGATACAATAAACCTGCACTGGTGCATCGGAAGCTAATAATGGTCTCCCAGGAGCCGCTCAAAGCACAAACTCTTAGAAGATTCACTCTTCTTGTACTTAAGTCGGCATTGTGCCTTTTGTATTTAATCCCGATGCAATTTCTGTGTCTCATGGTCAATGTGAAGGTCCAAGGGATACAATAAACCTGCACTGGTGCATCGGAAGCTAATACTGGTCTCCCAGGAGCCGCTCAAAGCACAAACTCTTAGAAAATTCACTCTTCTTGTACTTAAGTCGGCATTGTGCCTTTTGTATTTAATCCCGATGCAATTTCTGTGTTTCATGGTCAATGTGAAGGTCCAAGGGATACAATAAACCTGCACTGGTGCATCAGAAGCTAATACTGGTCTCCCAGGAGCCGCTCAAAGCACAAACTCTTAGAAGATTCGCTGTTCTTGTACTACAGTCGGCATTGTGCCTTTTGTATTTAATCCCGATGCAATTTCTGTGTTTCATGGTCAATGTGAAGGTCCAAGGGATACAATAATCCTGCACTGGTGCATCGGAAGCTAATACTGGTCTCCCAGGAGCCGCTCAAAGCACAAACTCTTAGAAGATTCACTCTTATTGTACTTAAGTCGGCATTGTGCCTTTTGTATTTAATCCCGATGCAATTTCATTGTTTCGTGGCCAATGTGAAGGTCCAAGGCATACAAAAAACTTGCACTGGTGCATCGGAATCTAATACTGTTCTCCTAGGAGCCGCTCAAAGCACAAACGCTTAGAAGATTCATTCTTCTTGTACTACAGTCGGCATTGTGCTTTTGTATTTAATCCCGATGCAATTTCTGTGTTTCATGTTCAATGTGAAGGTCCAAGGGATACAGTAAATCTGCACTGGTGCATCGGAAGCTAATACTGGTCTCCCAGGAGCCGCTCAAAGCACAAACTCTTAGAAGATTCACTCTTCATGTACTTCAGTCGCCATTGTGCTTTTTGTATTTAATTCCGACGCAATTTCTGTGTTTCATGGTTAATGTGAAGGTCCAAGGGATACAATAAACCTGCACTGGTGCATCGGAATCTTATACTGGTCTCCCAGGAGCCGCTCAAAGCAGAAACTCTTAGAAGATTCACTCTTCTTGTACTTAAGTCGGCATTGTGCCTTTTGTGTTTAATCCCGATGCAATTTCTGTGTTTCGTGGCCAATGTGAAGATCCAAGGGATACAGTAAACCTGCACTGGTGCACCGGAATCTAATACTGGTCTCCCAGGAGCCGCTCAAAGCACAAACTCTTAGAAGATTCACTCTTCTTGTACTTAAGTCGGCATTGTGCCTTTTGTATTTAATCCCGATGCAATTTCTGTGCTTCATGGTCAATGTGAAGGTCCAAGGGATACAATAAACCTGCACTGGTGCATCGGAAGCTAATAATGGTCTCCCAGGAGCCGCTCAAAGCACAAACTCTTAGAAGATTCACTCTTCTTGTACTTAAGTCGGCATTGTGCCTTTTGTATTTAATCCCGATGCAATTTCTGTGTCTCATGGTCAATGTGAAGGTCCAAGGGATTCAATAAACCTGCAGTGGTGCATCGGAAGCTAATACTGGTCTCCCAGGAGCCGCTCAAAGCACAAACCCTTAGAAAATTCACTCTTCTTGTACTTAAGTCGGCATTGTGCCTTTTGTATTTAATCCCGATGCAATTTCTGTGTTTCATGGTCAATGTGAAGGTCCAAGGGATACAATAAACCTGCACTGGTGCATCAGAAGCTAATACTGGTCTCCCAGGAGCCCCACAAAGCACAAACTCTTAGAAGATTCACTGTTCTTGTACTACAGTCGGCATTGTGCATTTTGTATTTAATCCCGATGCAATTTCTGTGTTTCATGGTCAATGTGAAGGTCCAAGGGATACAATAAACCTGCACTGGTGCATCGGAAGCTAATACTGGTCTCCCAGGAGCCGCTCAAAGCACAAACTCTTAGAAGATTCACCCTTCTTGTACTTCAGTCGGCATTGTGCCTTTTGTATTTAATCCCGATGCAATTTCTGTGCTTCATGGTCAATGTGAAGGTCCAAGGGATACAATAAACCTGCACTGGTGCATCGGAAGCTAATACTGGTCTCCCAGGAGCCGCTCAAAGCACAAACTCTTAGAAGATTCACTCTTCTTGTACCTAAGTCGGCATTGTTGCTTTTGTATTTAATCCCGATGCAATTTCTGTGTCTCATGGTCAATGTGAAGGTCCAAGGGATACAATAAACCTGCACTGGTGCATCGGAAGCTAATACTGGTCTCCCAGGAGCCGCTCAAAGCACAAACTCTTAGAAAATTCACTCTTCTTGTACTTAAGTCGGCATTGTGCCTTTTGTATTTAATCCCGATGCAATTTCTGTGTTTCATGGTCAATGTGAAGGTCCAAGGGATACAATAAACCTGCACTGGTGCATCGGAAGCTAATACTGGTCTCCCAGGAGGCGCTCAAAGCACAAACTCTTAGAAGATTCACTATTCTTGTACTTCAGTCGGCATTGTGCTTTTTGTATTTAATCCCGATGCAATTTCATAGTTTCGTGGCCAATGTGAAGGTCCAAGGCATACAAAAAACTTGTACTGGTGCATCGGAATCTAATACTGGTCTCCCAGGAGCCGCTCAAAGCACAAACGCTTAGAAGATTCATTCTTCTTGTACTACAGTCGGCATTGTGCTTTTGTAATTAATCCCGATGCAATTATGTGTTTCATGGTCAATGTGAAGGTCCAAGGGATACAGTAAACCTGCACTGGTGCACCGGAAGCTATTACTGGTCTCCCAGGAGCCGCTCAAAGCACAAACACTTAGAAGATTCACTCTTCTTGTACTTAAGTCGGCATTGTGCATTTTGTATTTAATCCCGATGCAATTACTGTGCTTCATGGTCAATGTGAAGGTCCAAGGGATACAATAAACCTGCACTGGTGCATCGGAAGCTAATACTGGGCTCCCAGGAGCCGCTCAAAGCACAAACTCTTAGAAGATTCACTCTTCTTGTACTTAAGTCGGCATTGTGCCTTTTGTATTTAATCCCGATGCAATTTCTGTGCTTCATGGTCAATGTGAAGGTCCGAGGGATACAATAAACCTGCACTGGTGCATCGGAAGCTAATACTGGTCTCCCAGGAGCCGCTCAAAGCACAGCTCTTAGAAGATTCACTCTTCTTGTACTTATGTCGGCATTGTGCCTTTTGTATTTAATCCCGATGCAATTTCTGTGTTTCATGGTCAATGTGAAGGTCCAAGGGATACAATAAACCAGCACTGGTGCATCAGAAGCTAATACTGGTCTCCCAGGAGCCGCTCAAAGCACAAACTCTTAGAAGATTCACTGTTCTTGTACTAGCGTCGGCATTGTGCCTTTTGTATTTAATGGCGATGCAATTTCTGTGTTTCATGGTCAATGTGAAGGTCCAAGGGATACAATAAACCTGCACTGGTGCATCGGAAGCTAATACTGGTCTCCCAGGAGCCGCTCAAAGCACAAACTCTTAGAAGATTCACTCTTCTTGTACTTAAGTCGGCATTGTGCCTTTTGTATTTAATCCCGATGCAATTTCTGTGTTTCGTGGTCAATGTGAAGATCCAAGGGATACAGTAAACCTGCACTGGTGCACCGGAATCTAATACTGCTTTCCAAGGAGCCGCTCAAAGCACAAACCCTTAGAAGATTCACTCTTCTTGTACTTAAGTCGGCATTGTGCCTTTTGTATTTAATCCCGATGCAATTTCTGTGCTTCATGGTCAATGTGAAGGTCCAAGGGATACAATAAACCTGCACTGGTGCATCGGAAGCTAATAATGGTCTCCCAGGAGCCGCTCAAAGCACAAACTCTTAGAAGATTCACTCTTCTTGTACTTAAGTCGGCATTGTGCCTTTTGTATTTAATCCCGATGCAATTTCTGTGTCTCATGGTCAATGTGGAGGTCCAAGGGATTCAATAAACCTGCACTGGTGCATCGGAAGCTAATACTGGTCTCCCAGGAGCCGCTCAAAGCACAAACTCTTAGAAGATTCACTCTTCTTGTACTTAAGTCGGCATTGTGCCTTTTGTATTTAATCCCGATGCAATTTCTGTGCTTCATGGTCAATGTGAAGGTCCAAGGGATACAATAAACCTGCACTGGTGCATCGGAAGCTAATAATGGTCTCCCAGGAGCCGCTCAAAGCACAAAATCTTAGAAGATTCACTCTTCTTGTACTTAAGTCGGCATTGTGCCTTTTGTATTTAATCCCGATGCAATTTCTGTGTCTCATGGTCAATGTGAAGGTCCAAGGGATTCAATAAACCTGCACTGGTGCATCGGAATCTAATACTGGTCTCCCAGGAGCCGCTCAAAGCACAAACTCTTAGAAAATTCACTCTTCTTGTACTTAAGTCGGCATTGTGCCTTTTGTATTTAATCCCGATGCAATTTCTGTGTTTCATGGTCAATGTGAAGGTCCAAGGGATACAATAAACCTGCACTGGTGCATCAGAAGCTAATACTGGTCTCCCAGGAGCCGCTCAAAGCACAAACTCTTAGAAGATTCACCCTTCTTGTACTTCAGTCGGCATTGTGCCTTTTGTATTTAATCCCGGTGCAATTTCTGTGCTTCATGGTCAATGTGAAGGTACAAGGGATACAATAAACCTGCACTGGTGCATCGGAAGCTAATACTGGTCTCCCAGGAGCCGCTCAAAGCACAAACTTTTAGAAGATTCACTCTTCTTGTACTTAAGTCGGCATTGTTGCTTTTGTATTTAATCCCGATGCAATTTCTGTGTCTCATGGTCAATGTGAAGGTCCAAGGGATACAATAAACCTGCACTGGTGCATCGGAAGCTAATACTGGTCTCCCAGGAGCCGCTCAAAGCACAAACTCTTAGAAAATTCACTCTTCTTGTACTTAAGTCGGCATTGTGCCTTTTGTATTTAATCCCGATGCAATTTCTGTGTTTCATGGTCAATGTGAAGGTCCAAGGGATACAATAAACCTGCACTGGTGCATCGGAAGCTAATACTGGTCTCCCAGGAGCCGCTCAAAGCACAAACTCTTAGAAGATTCACTATTCTCGTACTTCAGTCGGCATTGTGCCTTTTGTATTTAATCCCGATGCAATTTCATAGTTTCGTGGACAATGTGAAGGTCCAAGGCATACAAAAAACTTGTACTGGTGCATCGGAATCTAATACTGGTCTCCCAGGAGCCGCTCAAAGCACAAACGCTTAGAACATTCATTCTTCTTGTACTACAGTCGGCATTGTGCTTTTGTAATTAATCCCGATGCAATTTCTGTGTTTCATGGTCAATATGAAGGTCCAAGGGATACAGTAAACCTGCACTGGTGCACTGGAAGCTATTACTGGTCTCCCAGGAGCCGCTCAAAGCACAAACACTTAGAAGATTCACTCTTCTTGTACTTAAGTCGGCATTGTGCATTTTGTATTTAATCCCGATGCAATTACTGTGCTTCATGGTCAATGTGAAGGTCCAAGGGATACAATAAACCTGCACTGGTGCATCGGAAGCTAATACTGGTCTCCCAGGAGCCGCTCAAAGCACAAACTCTTAGAAGATTCACTCTTCTTGTACTTAAGTCGGCATTGTGCCTTTTGTATTTAATCCCGATGCAAGTTCTGTGTTTAATGGTCAATGTGAAGGTCCGAGGGATACAATAAACCTGCACTGGTGCATCGGAAGCTAATACTGGTCTCCCAGGAGCCGCTCAAAGCACAGCTCTTAGAAGATTCACTCTTCTTGTACTTATGTCGGCATTGTGCCTTTTGTATTTAATCCCGATGCAATTTCTGTGTTTCATGGTCAATGTGAAGGTCCAAGGGATACAATAAACCAGCACTGGTGCATCAGAAGCTAATACTGGTCTCCCAGGAGCCGCTCAAAGCACAAACTCTTAGAAGATTCGCTGTTCTTGTACTAGCGTCGGCATTGTGCATTTTGTATTTAATGGCGATGCAATTTCTGTGTTTCATGGTCAATGTGAAGGTCCAAGGGATACAATTAACCTGCACTGGTGCATCGGAAGCTAATACTGGTCTCCCAGGAGCCGCTCAAAACACAAACTCTTAGAAGATTCACTCTTCTTGTACTTCAGTCGGCATTGTGCCTTTTGTATTTAATCCCGATGCAATTTCAGTGTTTCGTGGCCAATGTGAAGGTCCAAGGGATACAAAAAACTTGCACTGGTGCATCGGAATCTAATACTGGTCTCCCAGGAGCCGCTCAAAGCACAAACGCTAAGAAGATTCATTCTTCTTGTACTACAGTCGGCATTTTGCTTTTGTATTTAATCCCGATGCAATTTCTGTGTTTCATGTTCAATGTGAAGGTCCAAGGGATACAGTAAATCTGCACTGGTGCATCGGAAGCTAATACTGGTCCCCCAGGAGCCGCTCAAAGCACAAACTCTTAGAAGATTCACTCTTCATGTACTTCAGTCGCCATTGTGCTTTTTGTATTTAATTCCGACGCAATTTCTGTGTTTCATGGTTAATGTGAAGGTCCAAGGGATACAATAAACCTGCACTGGTGCATCGGAATCTTATACTGGTCTCCCAGGAGCCGCTCAAAGCACAAACTCTTAGAAGATTCACTCTTCTTGTACTTAAGTCGGCATTGTGCCTTTTGTATTTAATCCCGATGCAATTTCTGTGCTTCATGGTCAATGTGAAGGTCCAAGGGATACAATAAACCTGCACTGGTGCATCTGAAGCTAATAATGGTCTCCCAGGAGCCGCTCAAAGCACAAACTCTTAGAAGATTCACTCTTCTTGTACTTAAGCCGGCATTGTGCCTTTTGTATTTAATCCCGATGCAATTTCTGTGTCTCATGGTCAATGTGAAGGTCCAAGGGATTCAATAAACCTGCACTGGTGCATCGGAAGCTAATACTGGTCTCCCAGGAGCCGCTCAAAGCACAAACTCTTAGAAAATTCACTCTTCTTGTACTTAAGTCGGCATTGTGCCTTTTGTATTTAATCCCGATGCAATTTCTCTGTTTCATGGTCAATGTGAAGGTCCAAGGGATACAATAAACCTGCACTGGTGCATCAGAAGCTAATACTGGTCTCCCAGGAGCCGCTCAAAGCACAAACTCTTAGAAGATTCACTGTTCTTGTACTACAGTCAGCATTGTGCCTTTTGTATTTAATCCCGATGCAATTTCTGTGTTTCATGGTCAATGTGAAGGTCCAAGGGATACAATAAACCTGCACTGGTGCATCGGAAGCTAATACTGGTCCCACAGGAGCCGCTCAAAGCACAAACTCTTAGAAGATTCACTCTTCTTGTACTTCAGTCGGCATTGTGCCTTTTGTATTTAATCCCGATGCAATTTCTGTGCTTCATTGTCAATGTGAAGGTCCAATGGATACAATAAACCTGCACTGGTGCATCGGAAGCTAATACTGGTCTCCCAGGAGGCGCTCAAAGCACAAGCTCTTAGAAGATTCACTCTTCTTGTACTTAAGTCGGCATTGTTGCTTTTGTATTTAATCCCGATGCAATTTCTGTGTGTCATGGTCAATGTGAAGGTCCAAGGGGTACAGTAACCTGCACTGGTGTATCGGAAGCGAATACCGGTGTCCCAGGAGCCGCGCAAAGCACAAACTCTTAGAAGATTCACTCTTCATGTACTTCAGACGGCATTGTGCCTATTGTATTTAATCCCGATGCAATTTCTGTGTTTCATGGTCAATGTGAAGGTCCGAGGGATACAATAAACCTGCACTGGTGCATCGGAAGCTAATACTGGTCTCCCAGGAGCCGCTCAAAGCACAGCTCTTAGAAGATTCACTCTTCTTGTACTTAAGTCGGCATTGTGCCTTTTGTATTTAATCCCGATGCAATGTCTGTGTTTCAAGGTCAATGTGAAGGTCCAAGGGATACAATAAACCTGCACTGGTGCATCGGAAGCTAATACTGTTCTCCCAGGAGCCGCTCAAAGCACAAACTCTTAGAAGATTCACTCTTCTTGTACTTAAGTCGGCATTGTGCCTTTTGTATTTAATCCCGATGCAATTTCTGTGTTTCATGGGCAATGTGAAGGTCCAAGGGATACAATAAACCTGCACTGGTGCATCGGAAGCTTATACTGGTCTCTCAGGAGCCGCTCAAAGCACAAACTCTTAGAAGATTCACTCTTCTTATACTTCAGTCGGCATTGTGCCTTTTGTATTTAATCCCGATGCAATTTCATTGTTTCGTGGCCAATGTGAAGGTCCAAGGCATACAAAAAACTTGCACTGGTGCATCGGAATCTAATACTGGTCTCCTAGGATCCGCTCAAAGCACAAACGCTTAGAAGATTCATTCTTCTTGTACTACAGTCGGCATTGTGCTTTTGTATTTAATCCCGATGCAATTTCTGTGTTTCATATTCAATGTGAAGGTCCAAGGGATACAGTAAATCTGCACTGGTGCATCGGAAGCTAATACTGGTCTCCCAGGAGCAGCTCAAAGCACAAACTCTTAGAAAATTCACTCTTCTTGTACTTAAGTCGGCATTGTGCCTTTTGTATTTAATCCCGATGCAATTTCTGTGTTTCATGGTCAATGTGAAGGATTAAGGGATACAATGAACCTGCACTGGTGCATCAGAAGCTAATACTGGTCTCCCAGGAACCGCTCAAAGCACAAACTCTTAGAAGATTCGCTGTTCTTGTACTACAGTCGGCATTGTGCCTTTTGTATTTAATGGCGATGCAATTTCTGTGTTTCATGGTCAATGTGAAGGTGCAAGGGATACAATAAACCTGCACTGGTGCATCGGAATCTTATACTGGTCTCCCAGGAGCCGCTCAAAGCACAAACTCTTAGAAGATTCAGTCTTCTTGTACTTAAGTCGGCATTGTGCCTTTTGTATTTAATCCCGATGCAATTTCTGTGTTTCGTGGTCAATGTGAAGATCCAAGGGATACAGTAAACCTGCACTGGTGCACCGGAATCTAATACTGGTCTCCCAGGAGCCGCTCAAAGCACAAACTCTTAGAAGATTCACTCTTCTTGTACTTAAGTCGGCATTGTGCCTTATGTATTTAATCACGATGCAATTTCTGTGTTTCATGGTCAATGTGAAGGTCCAAGGGATACAATAAACCTGCACTGGTGCATCGGAAGCTAATAATGGTCTCCCAGGAGCCGCTCAAAGCACAAACTCTTAGAAGATTCACTCTTCTTGTACTTAAGTCGGCATTGTGCCTTTTGTATTTAATCCCGATGCAATTTCTGTGCCTCATGGTCAATGTGAAGGTCCAAGGGATACAATAAACCTGCACTGGTGCATCGGAAGCTAATACTGGTCTCCCAGGAGCCGCTCAAAGCACAAACTCTTAGAAAATTCACTCTTCGTGTACTTAAGTCGGCATTGTGCCTTTTGTATTTAATCCCGATGCAATTTCTGTGTTTCATGGTCAATGTGAAGGTCCAAGGGATACAATAAACCTGCACTGGTGCATCAGAAGCTAATACTGGTCTCCCAGGAGACGCTCAAAGCACAAACTCTTAGAAGATTCACTGTTCTTGTACTGCAGTCGGCATTGTGCCTTTTGTATTTAATCCCGATGCAATTTCTGTGTTTCATGGTCAATGTGAAGGTCCAAGCGATACAATAAACCTGCACTGGTGCATCGGAAGCTAATACTGGTCTCCCAGGAGCCGCTCAAAGTACAAACTCTTAGAAGATTCACTCTTCTTGTACTTAAGTCGGCATTGTGCATTTTGTATTTAATCCCGATGCAATTTCATTGTTTCGTGGCCAATGTGAAGGTCCAAGGCATACAAAAATCTTGCACTGGTGCATCGGAATCTAATACTGGTCTCCCAGGAGCCGCTCAAAGCACAAACGCTTAGAAGATTCATTCTTCTTGTACTACAGTCGGCATTGTGCTTTTGTATTTAATCCCGATGCAATTTCTGTGTTTCATGTTCAATGTGAAGGTCCAAGGGATGCAGTAAATCTGCACTGGTGCATCGGAAGCTAATACTGGTCTCCCAGGAGCCGCTCAAAGCACAAACTCTTAGAAGATTCACTCTTCATGTACTTCAGTCGCCATTGTGCTTTTTGTATTTAATTCCGACGCAATTTCTGTGTTTCATGGTCAATGTGAAGGTCCAAGGGATACAATAAACCTGCACTGGTGCATCTTAATCTTATACTGGTCTCCCAGGAGCCGCCTAAAGCACAAACTCTTAGAAGATTCACTCTTCTTGTACTTAAGTCGGCATTGTGCCTTTTGTATTAAATCCCGATGCAATTTCTGTGTTTCGTGGTCAATGGGAAGGTCCAAGTGATACAGTAAACCTGCACTGGTGCACCGGAATCTAATACTGGTCTCCCAGGAGACGCACAAAGCACAAACTCTTAGAAGATTCACTCTTCTTGTAATTCAGTCGGCATTGTGCCATTTGTATTTAATCCCGATGCAATTTCTATGTTTCATGGTCAATGTGAAGGTCCAAGGGATACAATAAAACTGCATTGGTGCATCGGAAGCTAATACTGGTCTCCCAGGAGCCGCTCAAAGCACAAACTCTTAGAAGATTCACTGTTCTTGTACTTCAGTCGGCATTGTGCCTTTTGTATTTAATCCCGATGCAATTTGTGTGTTTCATGGTCAATGTGAAGGTCCAAGGGATACAATAAACCTGCACTGGTGCATCGGAAGCTAATACTGGTCTCCCAGGAGCCGCTCAAAGCACAAACTCTTAGAAGATTCACTCTTCTTGTACTTAAGTCGGCATTGTGCCTTTTGTATTTAATCCCGATGCAATTTCTGTGTTTCATGCTCAATGTGAAGGTCCAAGGGATACAATAAACCTGCACTGGTGCATCGGAAGCTAATACTGGTCTCCCAGGAGCCGCTCAAAGCACAAACTCTTAGAAGATTCACTCTTCTTGTACTTCAGTCGCCATTGTGCATTTGGATTCAATCCCGATGCAATTTCTGTGTTTCATGGTCAATGTGAAGGTCCAAGGGATACAATAAACTTGCACTGGTGTATCGCAAGATAATACCGGTGTCCCAGGAGCCGCCCAAAGCACAAACTCTTAGAAGATTCACTCTTCTTGTACTTAAGTCGGCATTGTGCATTTTGTGTTTAATCCCGATGCAATATCTGTGCTTCATGGTCAATGTGAAGGTCCAAGGAATACAGTAACCTGCACTGATGTATCGGAAGCTAATACTGGTCTCCCAGGAGCCGCTCAAAGCACAAACTCTTAGAAGATTCACTCTTCATGTACTTCAGTCGGCATTGTGCCTATTGTATTTAATCCCAATGCAATTTCTGTGTTTAATGGTCAATGTGAAGGTCCGAGGGATACAATAAACCTGCACTGGTGCATCGGAAGCTAATACTGGTCTCCCAGGAGCCTTTCAAAGCACAGCTATTAGAAGATTCACTCTTCTTGTACTTAAGTCGGCATTGTGCCTTTTGTATTTAATCCCGATGCAATGTCTGTGTTTCATGGTCAATGTGAAGGTCCAAGGGATACAATAAACCTGCACTGGTGCATCGGAAGCTAATACCGGTCTCCCAGGAGCCGCTCAAAGCACAAACTCTTAGAAGATTCACTCTTCTTGTACTTCAGTCGCCATTGTGCCTTTTGTATTTAATCCAGATGCAATTTCTGTGTTTCATGGTCAATTTGAAGGTCCAAGGGATACAATAAACCTGCACTGGTGCATCGGAAGCTAATACTGGTCTCCCAGGAGTCGCTCAAAGCACAAACTCTTAGAAGATTCACTCTTCTTGTACTTAAGTCGGCATTGTGCCTTTTGTATTTAATCCCGATGCAATATCTGTGCTTCATGGTCAATGTGAAGGTCCAAGGGATACAATAAACCTGCACTGGTGCATCGGAAGCTAATACTGGTCCCCCAGGAGCCGCTCAAAAACACAAACTCTTAGAAGATACACTCTTCTTGTACTTAAGTCGGCATTGTTGTTTTTGTATTTAATCCCGATGCAATTTCTGTGTCTCATGGTCAATGTGAAGGTCCAAGGGATACAATAAACCTGCACTGGTGCATCGGAAACTAATACTGGTGTCCCAGGAGCCGCTCAAAGCACAAACTCTTAGAAAATTCACTCTTCTTGTACTTAAGTCGGCATTGTGCCTTTTGTATTTAATCCCGATGCAATTTCTGTGTTTCATGTTCAATGTGAAGGTCCAAGGGATACAGTAAATCTGCACTGGTGCATCGGAAGCTGATACTGGTCTCCCAGGAGCCGCTCAAAGCACAAACTCTTAGAAGATTCACTCTTCTTGTACTTCAGTCGGCATTGTGCTTTTTGTATTTAATTCCGACGCAATTTCTGTGTTTCATGGTCAATGTGAAGGTCCAAGGGATACAATAAACCTGCACTGGTGCATCGGAATCTAATACTGGTCTCCCAGGAGCCGCTCAAAACACAAACTCTTAGAAGATTCACTCTTCTTGTACTTAAGTCGGCATTGTGCCTATTGTATTTAATCCCGATGCAATTTCTGTGTTTCGTGGTCAATGTGAAGGTCCAAGGGATACAGTAAACCTGCACTGGTGCACCGGAATCTAATACTGGTCTCCCAGGAGCCGCTCAAAGCACAAACTCTAAGAACATTCACTCTTCTTGTACTTCAGTCGGCATTGTGCCATTTGTATTTAATCCCGATGCAATTTCTGTGTTTCATGGTCAATGTGAAGGTTCAAGGGATACAATAAACCTGCACTGGTGCATCGGAAGCTAATACTGGTCTCCCAGGAGCCGCTCAAAGCACAAACTCTTCGAAGATTCACTGTTCTTGTACTTCAGTCGGCATTGTGCCTATTGTATTTAATCCCGATGCAATTTCTGTGTTTCATGGTCAATGTGAAGGTCCAAGGAGTACAATAAACCTGCACTGGTGCATCGGAAGCTAATACTGGTCTCCCAGGAGCCGCTCAAAGCACAAACTCTTAGAAGATTCACTCTTCTTGTACTTCAGTCGGCATTGTGCCTTTTGTATTTAATCCCGATGCAATTTCTGTGTTTCATGGTCAATGTGAAGGTCCAAGGGATACAATAAACCTGCACTGGTGCATCGGAAGCTAATACTGGTCTCCCAGGAGCCGCTCAAAGCACAAACTCTTAGAAGATTCACTCTTCTTGTACTTAAGTCAGCATTGTGCCTTTTGTATTAAATCCCGATACAATTTCTGCGTTTCATGGTCAATGTGAAGGTCCAAGGGATACAATAAACCTGCACTGGTGCATCGGAATCTAATACCGGTCTCCCAGGGGCCGCTCAAAGCACAAACTCTTAGAAGATTCACTCTTCTTGTACTTAAGTCGGCATTGTGCATTTTGTATTTAATCCCGATGCAATTTCTGTGTTTCATGGTCAATCTGAAGGTCCAAGGGGTACAGTAACCTGCACTGGTGTATCGGAAGCTAATACCGGTGTCCCAGGAGCCGCGCAAAGCACAAACTCTTAGAAGATTGACTCTTCTTGTACTTAAGTCGGCATTGTGCATTTTGTATTTAATCCCGATGCAATTTCTGTGTTTCATGGTCAATGTGAAGGTCAAAGGAATGCAGTAACCTGCACTGATGTATCGGAAGCTAACACTGGTCTCCCAGGAGCCGCTCAAAGCACAAACTCTTAGAAGATTCACTCTTCATGTACTTCAGTTGGCATTGTGCCTATTGTATTTAATCCCGATGCAATTTCTGTGTTTAATGGTCAATGTGAATGTCCGAGGGTTACAATAAACCTGCACTGGTGCATCGGAAGCTAATACTGGTCTCCCAGGAGCCGCTCAAAGCACAGCTATTAGAAGATTCACTCTTCTTGTACTTAAGTCGGCATTGTGCCTTTTGTAATTAATCCCGATGCAATGTCTGTGTTTCATGGTCAATGTGAAGGTCCAAGGGATACAATAAACCTGCACTGGTGCATCGGAAGCTAATACTGGTCTCTCAGGAGCCGCTCAAAGCACAAACTCTTAGAAGATTCACTCTTCTTGTACTTAAGTCGGCATTGTGCCTTTTGTATTTAATCCCGATGCAATTTCTGTGTTTCATGGTCAATGTGAAGGTCCAAGGGATACAATAAACCTGCACTGGTGCATCGGAAGCTAATACTGGTCTCCCAGGAGCCGCTCAAAGCACAAACTTTTAGAAGATTCACTCTTCTTGTACTTCAGTCGCCATTGTGCATTTGGATTTAATCCCGATGCAATTTCTGTATTTCATGGTCCATGTGAAGGTCCAAGGGATACAATAAACCTGCACTGGTGCATCGGAAGCTAATACTTGTCTCCCAGGAGCCGCTCAAAGCACAAACTCTTAGAAGATCCAGTCATCTTGTACTTAAGTCGGCATTGTGCCTTTTGTATTTAATCCCGATGCAATTTCTGTGTTTCATGGTCATTCTGAAGGTCCAAGTGATACAGTAACCTGCACTGGTGTATCGCAAGCTAACACTGGTCTCCCAGGAGCCGCGCAAAGCACAAACTCTTAGAAGATTCACTCTTCTTGTACTTCAGTCGCCATTGTGCCTTTTGTATTTAATCCCAATGGAATTTCTGTGTTTCATGGTCAATGTGAAGGTCCAAGGGATACAATAAACCTGCACTGGTGCATCGGAAGCTAATACTTGTCTCCCAGGAGCCGCTCAAAGCACAAACTCTTAGAAGATCCAGTCATCTTGTACTTAAGTCGGCATTGTGCCCTTTGTATTAAATCCCGATACAATTTCTGCGTTTCATGGTCAATGTGAAGGTCCAAGGGATACAATAAACCTGCACTGGTGCATCGGAATCTAATACCGGTCTCCCAGGGGCCGCTCAAAGCACAAACTCTTAGAAGATTCACTCTTCTTGTACTTCAGTCGGCATTGTGCCTTTTGTATTTAATCCCGATGCAATTTCATTGTTTCGTTGCCAATGTGAAGGTCCAAGGCATACAAAAAACTTGCACTGGTGCATCGGAATCTAATACTGGTCTCCCAGGAGCCGCTCAAAGCACAAACGCTTAGAAGATTCATTCTTCTTGTACTACAGTCGGCATTGTGCTTTTGTATTTAATCCCGATGCAATTTCTGTGTTTCATGTTCAATGTGAAGGTCCAAGGGATACAGTAAATCTGCACTGGTGCATCGGAAGCTAATACTGGTCTCCCAGGAGCCGCTCAAACCACAAACTCTTAGAAAATTCACTCTTCTTGTACTTAAGTCGGCATTGTGCCTTTTGTATTTAATCCCGATGCAATTTCTGTGTTTCATGGTCAATGTGAAGGTCCAAGGGATACAAGAAACCTGCACTGGTGCATCAGAAGCTAATACTGGTCTCCCAGGAGCCGCTCAAAGCACAAACTCTTAGAAGATTCGCTGTTCTTGTACTACAGTCGGCATTGTGCCTTTTGTATTTAATCCCGATGCAATTTCTGTGTTTCATGGTCAATGTGAAGGTCCAAGGGATACAATAAACCTGCACTGGTGCATCGGAAGCTAATACTGGTCTCCCAGGAGCCGCTCAAAGCACAAACTCTTAGAAGATTCACTGTTCTTGTACTGCAGTCGGCATTGTGCCTTTTGTATTTAATCCCGATGCAATTTCTGTGTTTCATGGTCAATGTGAAGGTCCACGGGATACAATAAACCTGCACTGGTGCATCGGAAGCTAATACTGGTCTCCCAGGAGCCGCTCAAAGCACAAACTCTTAGAAGATTCACTCTTCTTGTACTTCAGTCGGCATTGTGCCTTTTGTATTTAATCCCGATGCAATTTCATTGTTTCGTGGCCAATGTGAAGGTCCAAGGCATACAAAAAACTTGCACTGGTGCATCGGAATCTAATACTGGTCTCCCAGGAGCCGCTCAAAGCACAAACGCTTAGAAGATTCATTCTTCTTGTACTACAGTCGGCATTGTGATTTTGTATTTAATCCCGATGCAATTTCTGTGTTTCATGTTCAATGTGAAGGTCCAAGGGATACAGTAAATCTGCACTGGTGCATCGGAAGCTAATACTGGTCTCCCAGGAGCCGCTCAAAGCACAAACTCATAGAAGATTCACTCTTCATGTACTTCAGTCGCCATTGTGCTTTTGTATTTAATTCCGACGCAATTTCTGTGTTTCATGGTCAATGTGAAGGTCCAAGGGATACAATAAACCTGCACTGGTGCATCTTAATCTTATACTGGTCTCCCAGGAGCCGCTCAAAGCACAAACTCTTAGAAGATTCACTCTTCTTGTACTTAAGTCGGCATTGTGCCTTATGTATTTAATCCCGATGCAATTTCTGTGTTTCATGGTCAATCTGAAGGTCCAAGGGATACAGTAACCTGCACTGGTGTATCGCAAGATAATACCGGTGTCTCAAGAGCCGCGCAAAGCACAAACTCTTAGAAGATTCACTCTTCTTGTACTTAAGTCGGCATTGTGCATTTTGTATTTAATCCCGATGCAATTTCTGTGTTTCATGGTCAATGTGAAGGTCCAAGGAATACAGTAACCTGCACTGATGTATCGGAAGCTAATACTGGTCTCCCAGGAGCCGCTCAAAGCACAAACTCTTAGAAGACTCACTCTTCATGTACTTCAGTCGGCATTGTGCCTTTTGTATTTAATCCCAATGCAATTTCTGTGCTTCATGGTCAATGTGAAGGTCCAAGGGATACAATAAACCTGCACTGGTGCATCGGAAGCTAATAATGGTCTCCCAGGAGCCGCTCAAAGCACAAACTCTTAGAAGATTCACTCTTCTTGTACTTAAGTCGGCATTGTGCCTTTTGTATTTAATCCCGATGCAATTTCTGTGTCTCATGGTCAATGTGAAGGTCCAAGGGATACAATAAACCTGCACTGGTGCATCGGAAGCTAATACTGGTCTCCCAGGAGCCGCTCAAAGCACAAACTCTTAGAAAATTCACTCTTCTTGTACTTAAGTCGGCATTGTGCCTTTTGTATTTAATCCCGATGCAATTTCTGTGTTTCATGGTCAATGTGAAGGTCCAAGGGATACAATAAACCTGCACTGGTGCATCAGAAGCTAATACTGGTCTCCCAGGAGCCGCTCAAAGCACAAACTCTTAGAAGATTCGCTGTTCTTGTACTACAGTCGGCATTGTGCCTTTTGTATTTAATCCCGATGCAATTTCTGTGTTTCATGGTCAATGTGAAGGTCCAAGGAATACAATAAACCTGCACTGGTGCATCGGAAGCTAATACTGGTCTCCCAGGACCCGCTCAAAGCACAAACTCTTAGAAGATTCACTCTTATTGTACTTAAGTCGGCATTGTGCCTTTTGTATTTAATCCCGATGCAATTTCATTGTTTCGTGGCCAATGTGAAGGTCCAAGGCATACAAAAAACTTGCACTGGTGCATCGGAATCTAATACTGTTCTCCTAGGAGCCGCTCAAAGCACAAACGCTTAGAAGATTCATTCTTCTTGTACTACAGTCGGCATTGTGCTTTTGTATTTAAACCCGATGCAATTTCTGTGTTTCATGTTCAATGTGAAGGTCCAAGGGATACAGTAAATCTGCACTGGTGCATCGGAAGCTAATACTGGTCTCCCAGGAGCCGCTCAAAGCACAAACTCTTAGAAGATTCACTCTTCATTTACTTCAGTCGCCATTGTGCTTTTTGTATTTAATTCCGACGCAATTTCTGTGTTTCATGGTTAATGTGAAGGTCCAAGGGATACAATAAACCTGCACTGGTGCATCGGAATCTTATACTGGTCTCCCAGGAGCCGCTCAAAGCACAAACTCTTAGAAGATTCACTCTTCTTGTACTTAAGTCGGCATTGTGCCTTTTGTGTTTAATCCCGATGCAATTTCTGTGTTTCGTGGCCAATGTGAAGATCCAAGGGATACAGTAAACCTGCACTGGTGCACCGGAATCTAATACTGGTCTCCCAGGAGCCGCTCAAAGCACAAACTCTTAGAAGATTCACTCTTCTTGTACTTAAGTCGGCATTGTGCCTTTTGTATTTAATCCCGATAAAATTTCTGTGCTTCATGGTCAATGTGAAGGTCCAAGGGATACAATAAACCTGCACTGGTGCATCGGAAGCTAATAATGGTCTCCCAGGAGCCGCTCAAAGCACAAACTCTTAGAAGATTCACTCTTCTTGTACTTAAGTCGGCATTGTGCCTTTTGTATTTAATCCCGATGCAATTTCTGTGTCTCATGGTCAATGTGAAGGTCCAAGGGATTCAATAAACCTGCACTGGTGCATCGGAAGCTAATACTGGTCTCCCAGGAGCCGCTCAAAGCACAAACTCTTAGAAAATTCACTCTTCTTGTACTTAAGTCGGCATTGTGCCTTTTGTATTTAATCCCGATGCAATTTCTGTGTTTCATGGTCAATGTGAAGGTCCAAGGGATACAATAAACCTGCACTGGTGCATCAGAAGCTAATACTGGTCTCCCAGGAGCCCCACAAAGCACAAACTCTTAGAAGATTCACTGTTCTTGTACTACAGTCGGCATTGTGCATTTTGTATTTAATCCCGATGCAATTTCTGTGTTTCATGGTCAATGTGAAGGTCCAAGGGATACAATAAACCTGCACTGGTGCATCGGAAGCTAATACTGGTCTCCCAGGAGCCGCTCAAAGCACAAACTCTTAGAAGATTCACCCTTCTTGTACTTCAGTCGGCATTGTGCCTTTTGTATTTAATCCCGATGCAATTTCTGTGCTTCATGGTCAATGTGAAGGTCCAAGGGATACAATAAACCTGCACTGGTGCATCGGAAGCTAATACTGGTCTCCCAGGAGCCGCTCAAAGCACAAACTCTTAGAAGATTCACTCTTCTTGTACTTAAGTCGGCATTGTTGCTTTTGTATTTAATCCCGATGCAATTTCTGTGTCTCATGGTCAATGTGAAGGTCCAAGGGATACAATAAACCTGCACTGGTGCATCGGAAGCTAATACTGGTCTCCCAGGAGCCGCTCAAAGCACAAACTCTTAGAAAATTCACTCTTCTTGTACTTAAGTCGGCATTGTGCCTTTTGTATTTAATCCCGATGCAATTTCTGTGTTTCATGGTCAATGTGACGGTCCAAGAGATACAATAAACCTGCACTGGTGCATCGGAAGCTAATACTGGTCTCCCAGGAGCCGCTCAAAGCACAAACTCTTAGAAGATTCACTATTCTTGTACTTCAGTCGGCATTGTGCCTTTTGTATTTAATCCCGATGCAATTTCATAGTTTCGTGGCCAATGTGAAGGTCCAAGGCATACAAAAAACTTGTACTGGTGCATCGGAATCTAATACTGGTCTCCCATGAGCCGCTCAAAGCACAAACGCTTAGAAGATTCATTCTTCTTGTACTACAGTCGGCATTGTGCTTTTGTAATTAATCCCGATGCAATTTCTGTGTTTCATGGTCAATGTGAAGGTCCAAGGGATACAGTTAACCTGCACTGGTGCACCGGAAGCTATTACTGGTCTCCCAGGAGCCGCTCAAAGCACAAACACTTAGAAGATTCACTCTTCTTGTACTTAAGTCGGCATTGTGCATTTTGTATTTAATCCCGATGCAATTACTGTGCTTCATGGTCAATGTGAAGGTCCAAGGGATACAATAAACCTGCACTGGTGCATCGGAAGCTAATACTGGTCTCCCAGGAGCCGCTCAAAGCACAAACTCTTAGAAGATTCACTCTTCTTGTACTTAAGTCGGCATTGTGCCTTTTGTATTTAATCCCGATGCAATTTCTGTGTTTAATGGTCAATGTGAAGGTCTGAGGGATACAATAAACCTGCACTGGTGCATCGGAAGCTAATACTGGTCTCCCAGGAGCCGCTCAAAGCACAGCTCTTAGAAGATTCACTCTTCTTGTACTTAAGTCGGCATTGTGCCTTTTGTATTTAATCCCGATGCAATTTCTGTGTTTCATGGTCAATGTGAAGGTCCAAGGGATACAATAAACCAGCACTGGTGCATCAGAAGCTAATACTGGTCCCCCAGGAGCCGCTCAAAGCACAAACTCTTAGAAGATTCACTATTCTTGTACTTCAGTCGGCATTGTGCCTTTTGTATTTAATCCCGATGCAATTTCATAGTTTCGTGGACAATGTGAAGGTCCAAGGCATACAAAAAACTTGTACTGGTGCATCGGAATCTAATACTGGTCTCCCAGGAGCCGCTCAAAGCACAAACGCTTAGAAGATTCATTCTTCTTGTACTACAGTCGGCATTGTGCTTTTGTAATTAATCCCGATGCAATTTCTGTGTTTCATGGTCAATGTGAAGGTCCAAGGGATACAGTAAACCTGCACTGGTGCACCGGAAGCTATTACTGGTCTCCCAGGAGCCGCTCAAAGCACAAACACTTAGAAGATTCACTCTTCTTGTACTTAAGTCGGCATTGTGCATTTTGTATTTAATCCCGATGCAATTACTGTGCTTCATGGTCAATGTGTAGGTCCAAGGGATACAATAAACCTGCACTGGTGCATCGGAAGCTAATACTGGTCTCCCAGGAGCCGCTCAAAGCACAAACTCTTAGAAGATTCACTCTTCTTGTACTTAAGTCGGCATTGTGCCTTTTGTATTTAATCCCGATGCAATTTCTGTGTTTAATGGTCAATGTGAAGGTCCGAGGGATACAATAAACCTGCACTGGTGCATCGGAAGCTAATACTGGTCTCCCAGGAGCCGCTCAAATCACAGCTCTTAGAAGATTCACTCTTCTTGTACTTAAGTCGGCATTGTGCCTTTTGTATTTAATCCCGATGCAATTTCTGTGTTTCATGGTCAATGTGAAGGTCCAAGGGATACAATAAACCAGCACTGGTGCATCAGAAGCTAATACTGGTCTCCCAGGAGCCGCTCAAAGCACAAACTCTTAGAAGATTCGCTGTTCTTGTACTAGCGTCGGCATTGTGCCTTTTGTATTTAATGGCGATGCAATTTCTGTGTTTCATGGTCAATGTGAAGGTCCAAGGGATACAATTAACCTGCACTGGTGCATCGGAAGCTAATACTGGTCTCCCAGGAGCCGCTCAAAACACAAACTCTTAGAAGATTCACTCTTCTTGTACTTCAGTCGGCATTGTGCCTTTTGTATTTAATCCCGATGCAATTTCAGTGTTTCGTGGCCAATGTGAAGGTCCAAGGCATACAAAAAACTTGCACTGGTGCATCGGAATCTAATACTGGTCTCCCAGGAGCCGCTCAAAGCACAAACGCTAAGAAGATTCATTCTTCTTGTACTACAGTCGGCATTTTGCTTTTGTATTTAATCCCGATGCAATTTCTGTGTTTCATGTTCAATGTGAAGGTCCAAGGGATACAGTAAATCTGCACTGGTGCATCGGAAGCTAATACTGGTCTCCCAGGAGCCGCTCAAAGCACAAACTCTTAGAAGATTCACTCTTCATGTACTTCAGTCGCCATTGTGCTTTTTGTATTTAATTCCGACGCAATTTCTGTGTTTCATGGTTAATGTGAAGGTCCAAGGGATACAATAAACCTGCACTGGTGCATCGGAATCTTATACTGGTCTCCCAGGAGCCGCTCAAAGCACAAACTCTTAGAAGATTCACTCTTCTTGTACTTAAGTCGGCATTGTGCCTTTTGTATTTAATCCCGATGCAATTTCTGTGTTTCGTGGTCAATGTGAAGATCCAAGGGATACAGTAAACCTGCACTGGTGCACCGGAATCTAATACTGCTCTCCCAGGAGCCGCTCAAAGCACAAACTCTTAGAAGATTCACTCTTCTTGTACTTAAGTCGGCATTGTGCCTTTTGTATTTAATCCCGATGCAATTTCTGTGCTTCATGGTCAATGTGAAGGTCCAAGGGATACAATAAACCTGCACTGGTGCATCTGAAGCTAATAATGGTCTCCCAGGAGCCGCTCAAAGCACAAACTCTTAGAAGATTCACTCTTCTTGTACTTAAGCCGGCATTGTGCCTTTTGTATTTAATCCCGATGCAATTTCTGTGTCTCATGGTCAATGTGAAGGTCCAAGGGATTCAATAAACCTGCACTGGTGCATCGGAAGCTAATACTGGTCTCCCAGGAGCCGCTCAAAGCACAAACTCTTAGAAAATTCACTCTTCTTGTACTGAAGTCGGCATTGTGCCTTTTGTATATAATCCCGATGCAATTTCTCTGTTTCTATATCAATGTGAAGGTCCAAGGGATACAATAAACCTGCACTGGTGCATCAGAAGCTAATACTGGTCTCCCAGGAGCCGCTCAAAGCACAAACTCTTAGAAGATTCACTGTTCTTGTACTACAGTCGGCATTGTGCCTTTTGTATTTAATCCCGATGCAATTTCTGTGTTTCATGGTCAATGTGAAGGTCCAAGGGATACAATAAACCTGCACTGGTGCATCGGAAGCTAATACTGGTCTCCCAGGAGCCGCTCAAAGCACAAACTCTTAGAAGATTCACTCTTCTTGTACTTCAGTCGGCATTGTGCCTTTTGTATTTAATCCCGATGCAATTTCTGTGCTTCATTGTCAATGTGAAGGTCCAAGGGATACAATAAACCTGCACTGGTGCATCGGAAGCTAATACTGGTCTCCCAGGAGCCGCTCAAAGCACAAACTCTTAGAAGATTCACTCTTCTTGTACTTAAGTCGGCATTGTTGCTTTTGTATTTAATCCCGATGCAATTTCTGTGTGTCATGGTCAATGTGAAGGTCCAAGGGGTACAGTAACCTGCACTGGTGTATCGGAAGCGAATACCGGTGTCCCAGGAGCCGGGCAAAGCACAAACTCTTAGAAGATTCACTCTTCATGTACTTCAGACGGCATTGTGCCTATTGTAATTAATCCCGATGCAATTTCTGTGTTTCATGGTCAATGTGAAGGTCCGAGGGATACAATAAACCTGCACTGGTGCATCGGAAGCTAATACTGGTCTCCCAGGAGCCGCTCAAAGCACAGCTCTTAGAAGATTCACTCTTCTTGTACTTAAGTCGGCATTGTGCCTTTTGTATTTAATCTCGATGCAATCTCTGTGTTTCAAGGTCAATGTGAAGGTCCAAGGGATACAATAAACCTGCACTGGTGCATCGGAAGCTAATACTGGTCTCCCAGGAGCCGCTCAAAGCACAAACTCTTAGAAGATTCACTCTTCTTGTACTTAAGTCGGCATTGTGCCTTTTGTATTAAATCCCGATGCAATTTCTGTGTTTCGTGGTCAATGGGAAGGTCCAAGTGATACAGTAAACCTGCACTGGTGCACCGGAATCTAATACTGGTCTCCCAGGAGACGCACAAAGCACAAACTCTTAGAAGATTCACTCTTCTTGTAATTCAGTCGGCATTGTGCCATTTGTATTTAATCCCGATGCAATTTCTATGTTTCATGGTCAATGTGAAGGTCCAAGGGATACAATAAACCTGCATTGGTGCATCGGAAGCTAATACTGGTCTCCCAGGAGCCGCTCAAAGCACAAACTCTTAGAAGATTCACTGTTCTTGTACTTCAGTCGGCATTGTGCCTATTGTATTTAATCCCGATGAAATTTGTGTGTTTCATGGTCAATGTGAAGGTCCAAGGGATACAATAAACCTGCACTGGTGCATCGGAAGCTAATACTGGTCTCCCAGGAGCCGCTCAAAGCACAAACTCTTAGAAGATTCACTCTTCTTGTACTTAAGTCGGCATTGTGCCTTTTGTATTTAATCCCGATGCAATTTCTGTGTTTCATGCTCAATGTGAAGGTCCAAGGGATACAATAAACCTGCACTGGTGCATCGGAAGCTAATACTGGTCTCCCAGGAGCCGCTCAAAGCACAAACTCTTAGAAGATTCACTTTTCTTGTACTTCAGTCGCCATTGTGCATTTGGATTCAATCCCGATGCAATTTCTGTGTTTCATGGTCAATGTGAAGGTCCAAGGGATACAATAAACCTGCACTGGTGTATCGCAAGATAATACCGGTGTCCCAGGAGCCACGCAAAGCACAAACTCTTAGAAGATTCACTCTTCTTGTACTTAAGTCGGCATTGTGCATTTTGTATTTAATCCCGATGCAATATCTGTGCTTCATGGTCAATGTGAAGGTCCAAGGAACACAGTAACCTGCACTGATGTATCGGAAGCTAATACTGGTCTCCCAGGAGCCGCTCAAAGCACAAACTCTTAGAAGATTCACTCTTCATGTACTTCAGTCGGCATTGTGCCTATTGTATTTAATCCCAATGCAATTTCTGTGTTTAATGGTCAATGTGAAGGTCCGAGGGATACAATAATCCTGCACTGGTGCATCGGAAGCTAATACTGGTCTCCCAGGAGCCGCTCAAAGCACAGCTATTAGAAGATTCACTCTTCTTGTACTTAAGTCGGCATTGTGCCTTTTGTATTTAATCCCGATGCAATTTCTGTGTTTCATGTTCAATGTGAAGGTCCAAGGGATACAGTAAATCTGCACTGGTGCATCGGAAGCTAATACTGGTCTCCCAGGAGCCGCTCAAAGCACAAACTCTTAGAAGATTCACTCTTCTTGTACTTCAGTCGGCATTGTGCTTTTTGTATTTAATTCCGACGCAATTTCTGTGTTTCATGGTCAATGTGAAGGTCCAAGGGATACAATAAACCTGCACTGGTGCATCGGAATCTAATACTGGTCTCCCAGGAGCCGCTCAAAACACAAACTCTTAGAAGATTCACTCTTCTTGTACTTAAGTCGGCATTGTGCCTTTTGTATTTAATCCCGATGCAATTTCTGTGTTTCGTGGTCAATGTGAAGGTCCAAGGGATACAGTAAACCTGCACTGGTGCACCGGAATCTAATACTGGTCTCCCAGGAGCCGATCAAAGCACAAACTCTAAGAACATTCACTCTTCTTGTACTTCAGTCGGCATTGTGCCATTTGTATTTAATCCCGATGCAATTTCTGTGTTTCATGGTCAATGTGAAGGTTCAAGGGATACAATAAACCTGCACTGGTGCATCGGAAGCTAATACTGGTCTCCCAGGAGCCGCTCAAAGCACAAACTCTTCGAAGATTCACTGTTCTTGTACTTCAGTCGGCATTGTGCCTATTGTATTTAATCCCGATGCAATTTCTGTGTTTCATGGTCAATGTGAAGGTCCAAGGAGTACAATAAACTTGCACTGGTGCATCGGAAGCTAATACTGGTCTCCCAGGAGCCGCTCAAAGCACAAACTCTTAGAAGATTCACTCTTCTTGTACTTCAGTCGGCATTGTGCCTTTTGTATTTAATCCCGATGCAATTTCTGTGTTTCATGGTCAATGTGAAGGTCCAAGGGATACAATAAACCTGCACTGGTGCATCGGAAGCTAATACTGGTCTCCCAGGAGCCGCTCAAAGCACAAACTCTTAGAAGATTCACTCTTCTTGTACTTAAGTCAGCATTGTGCCTTTTGTATTAAATCCCGATACAATTTCTGCGTTTCATGGTCAATGTGAAGGTCCAAGGGATACAATAAACCTGCACTGGTGCATCGGAATCTAATACCGGTCTCCCAGGGGCCGCTCAAAGCACAAACTCTTAGAAGATTCACTCTTCTTGTACTTAAGTCGGCATTGTGCATTTTGTATTTAATCCCGATGCAATTTCTGTGTTTCATGGTCAATCTGAAGGTCCAAGGGGTACAGTAACCTGCACTGGTGTATCGGAAGCTAATACCGGTGTCCCAGGAGCAGCGCAAAGCACAAACTCTTAGAAGATTGACTCTTCTTGTACTTAAGTCGGCATTGTGCATTTTGTATTTAATCCCGATGCAATTTCTGTGTTTCATGGTCAATGTGAAGGTCAAAGGAATACAGTAACCTGCACTGATGTATCGGAAGCTAACACTGGTCTCCCAGGAGCCGCTCAAAGCACAAACTCTTAGAAGATTCACTCTTCATGTACTTCAGTTGGCATTGTGCCTATTGTATTTAATCCCGATGCAATTTCTGTGTTTAATGGTCAATGTGAATGTCCGAGGGTTACAATAAACCTGCACTGGTGCACCGGAATCTAATACTGGTCTCCCAGGAGCCGATCAAAGCACAAACTCTAAGAACATTCACTCTTCTTGTACTTCAGTCGGCATTGTGCCATTTGTATTTAATCCCGATGCAATTTCTGTGTTTCATGGTCAATGTGAAGGTTCAAGGGATACAATAAACCTGCACTGTTGCATCGGAAGCTAATACTGGTCTCTCAGGAGCCGCTCAAAGCACAAACTCTTAGAAGATTCACTCTTCTTGTACTTAAGTCGGCATTGTGCCTTTTGTATTTAATCCCGATGCAATTTCTGTGTTTCATGGTCAATGTGAAGGTTCAAGGGATACAATAAACCTGCACTGGTGCATCGGAAGCTAATACTGGTCTCCCAGGAGCCGCTCAAAGCACAAACTCTTCGAAGATTCACTGTTCTTGTACTTCAGTCGGCATTGTGCCTATTGTATTTAATCCCGATGCAATTTCTGTGTTTCATGGTCAATGTGAAGGTCCAAGGAGTACAATAAACTTGCACTGGTGCATCGGAAGCTAATACTGGTCTCCCAGGAGCCGCTCAAAGCACAAACTCTTAGAAGATTCACTCTTCTTGTACTTCAGTCGGCATTGTGCCTTTTGTATTTAATCCCGATGCAATTTCTGTGTTTCATGGTCAATGTGAAGGTCCAAGGGATACAATAAACCTGCACTGGTGCATCGGAAGCTAATACTGGTCTCCCAGGAGCCGCTCAAAGCACAAACTCTTAGAAGATTCACTCTTCTTGTACTTAAGTCAGCATTGTGCCTTTTGTATTAAATCCCGATACAATTTCTGCGTTTCATGGTCAATGTGAAGGTCCAAGGGATACAATAAACCTGCACTGGTGCATCGGAATCTAATACCGGTCTCCCAGGGGCCGCTCAAAGCACAAACTCTTAGAAGATTCACTCTTCTTGTACTTAAGTCGGCATTGTGCATTTTGTATTTAATCCCGATGCAATTTCTGTGTTTCATGGTCAATCTGAAGGTCCAAGGGGTACAGTAACCTGCACTGGTGTATCGGAAGCTAATACCGGTGTCCCAGGAGCAGCGCAAAGCACAAACTCTTAGAAGATTGACTCTTCTTGTACTTAAGTCGGCATTGTGCATTTTGTATTTAATCCCGATGCAATTTCTGTGTTTCATGGTCAATGTGAAGGTCAAAGGAATACAGTAACCTGCACTGATGTATCGGAAGCTAACACTGGTCTCCCAGGAGCCGCTCAAAGCACAAACTCTTAGAAGATTCACTCTTCATGTACTTCAGTTGGCATTGTGCCTATTGTATTTAATCCCGATGCAATTTCTGTGTTTAATGGTCAATGTGAATGTCCGAGGGTTACAATAAACCTGCACTGGTGCATCGGAAGCTAATACTGGTCTCCCAGGAGCCGCTCAAAGCACAGCTATTAGAAGATTCACTCTTCTTGTACTTAAGTCGGCATTGTGCCTTTTGTAATTAATCCCGATGCAATGTCTGTGTTTCATGGTCAATGTGAAGGTCCAAGGGATACAATAAACCTGCACTGTTGCATCGGAAGCTAATACTGGTCTCTCAGGAGCCGCTCAAAGCACAAACTCTTAGAAGATTCACTCTTCTTGTACTTAAGTCGGCATTGTGCCTTTTGTATTTAATCCCGATGCAATTTCTGTGTTTCATGGTCAATGTGAAGGTCCAAGGGATACAATAAACCTGCACTGGTGCATCGGAAGCTAATACTGGTCTCCCAGGAGCCGCTCAAAGCACAAACTTTTAGAAGATTCACTCTTCTTGTACTTCAGTCGCCATTGTGCATTTGGATTTAATCCCGATGCAATTTCTGTGTTTCATGGTCCATGTGAAGGTCCAAGGGATACAATAAACCTGCACTGGTGCATCGGAAGCTAATACTTGTCTCCCAGGAGCCGCTCAAAGCACAAACTCTTAGAAGATCCAGTCATCTTGTACTTAAGTCGGCATTGTGCCTTTTGTATTTAATCCCGATGCAATTTCTGTGTTTCATGGTCATTCTGAAGGTCCAAGTGATACAGTAACCTGCACTGCTGTATCGCAAGCTAATACCGGTGTCCCAGGAGCCGCGCAAAGCACAAACTCTTAGAAGATTCACTCTTCTTTTACTTAAGTCGGCATTTGGCATTTTGTATTTAATCCCGATGCAATTTCTGTGTTTCATGGTCAATGTGAAGGTCCAAGGAATACAGTAACCTGCACTGATGTATCGGAAGCTAATACTGGTCTCCCAGGAGCCGCTCAAAGCACAAACTGTTAGAAGATTCACTCTTCATGTACTTCAGTCGGCATTGTGCTTATTGTATTTAATCCCGATGCAATTTCTGTGTTTAATGGTCAATGTGAAGGTCCGAGGGATACAATAAACCTGCACTGGTGCATCGGAAGCTAATACTGGTCTCCCAGGAGCCGCTCAAAGCACAGCTATTAGAAGATTCACTCTTCTTGTACTTAAGTCGGCATTGTGCCTTTTGTATTTAATCCCGATGCAATGTCTGTGTTTCATGGTCAATGTGAAGGTCCAAGGGATACAATAAACCTGCACTGGTGCATCGGAAGCTAATACTGGTCTCCCAGCAGCCGCTCAAAGCACAAACTCTTAGAAGATTCACTCTACTTGTACTTCAGTCGCCATTGTGCCTTTTGTATTTAATCCAGATGCAATTTCTGTGTTTCATGGTCAATGTGAAGGTCCAAGGGATACAATAAACCTGCACTGGTGCATCGGAAGCTAATACTGGTCTCCCAGGAGCCGCTCAAAGCACAAACTCTTAGAAGATTCACTCTTCTTGTACTTAAGTCGGCATTGTGCCTTTTGTATTTAATCCCGATGCAATATCTGTGTCTCATGGTCAATGTGAAGGTCCAAGGGATACAATAAACCTGCACTGGTGCATCGGAAGCTAATACTGGTCTCCCAGGAGCCGCTCAAAAACACAAACTCTTAGAAGATACACTCATCTTGTACTTAAGTCGGCATTGTGCCTTTTGTATTTAATTCCGATGCAATCTCTGTGTCTCATGGTCAATGTGAAGGTCCAAGGGATACAATAAACCTGCACTGGTGCATCGGAAGCTAATACTGGTCTCCCAGGAGCCGCTCAAAACACAAACTTTTAGAAAATTCACTCTTCTTGTACTTAAGTCGGCATTGTGCCTTTTGTATTTAATCCCGATGCAATTTCTGTGTTTCGTGGTCAATGTGAAGGTCCAAGGGATACAGTAAACCTGCACTGGTGCACCGAAATCTAATACTGGTCTCCCAGGAGCCGCTCAAAGCACAAACTCTAAGAACATTCACTCTTCTTGTACTTCAGTCGGCATTGTGCCATTTGTATTTAATCCCGATGCAATTTCTGTGTTTCATGGTCAATGTGAAGGTCCAAGGGATACAATAAACCTGCACTGGTGCATCGGAAGCTAATACTGGTCTCCCAGGAGCCGCTCAAAGCACAAACTCTTAGAAGATTCACTGTTCTTGTACTTCAGTCGGCATTGTGCCTATTGTATTTAATCCCGATGCAATTTCAGTGTTTCATGGTCAATGTGAAGGTCCAAGGGATACAATAAACCTGCACTGGTGCATCGGAAGCTAATACTGGTCTCCCAGGAGCCGCTCAAAGCACAAACTCTTAGAAGATTCACTCTTCTTGTACTTAAATCGGCATTGTGGCTTTTGTATTTAATCCCGATGCAATTTCTGTGTTTCATGGTCAATGTGAAGCTCCAAGGGATACAACAAACCTGCACTGGTGCATCGGAAGCTAATACTGGTCTCCCAGGAGCCGCTCAAAGCACAAACTCTTAGAAGATTCACTCTTCTTGTACTTCAGTCGGCAGTGTGCTTTTTGTATTTAATCCCGATGCAATTTCTGTGTTTCGTGGTCAATGTGAAGGTCCAAGGGATACAGTAAACCTGCACTGGTGCACCGAAATCTAATACTGGTCTCCCAGGAGCCGCTCAAAGCACAAACTCTAAGAACATTCACTCTTCTTGTACTTCAGTCGGCATTGTGCCATTTGTATTTAATCCCGATGCAATTTCTGTGTTTCATGGTCAATGTGAAGGTCCAAGGGATACAATAAACCTGCACTGGTGCATCGGAAGCTAATACTGGTCTCCCAGGAGCCGCTCAAAGCACAAACTCTTAGAAGATTCACTGTTCTTGTACTTCAGTCGGCATTGTGCCTATTGTATTTAATCCCGATGCAATTTCTGTGTTTCATGGTCAATGTGAAGGTCCAAGGGATACAATAAACCTGCACTGGTGCATCGGAAGCTAATACTGGTCTCCCAGGAGCCGCTCAAAGCACAAACTCTTAGAAGATTCACTCTTCTTGTACTTAAATCGGCATTGTGGCTTTTGTATTTAATCCCGATGCAATTTCTGTGTTTCATGGTCAATGTGAAGGTCCAAGGGATACAACAAACCTGCACTGGTGCATCGGAAGCTAATACTGGTCTCCCAGGAGCCGCTCAAAGCACAAACTCTTAGAAGATTCACTCTTCTTGTACTTCAGTCGGCAGTGTGCTTTTTGTATTTAATTCCGACGCAATTTCTGTGTTTCATGGTCAATGTGAAGGTCCAAGAGATACAATAAACCTGCACTGGTGCATCGGAATCTAATACTGGTCTCCCAGGAGCCGCTCAAAGCACAAACTCTTCGAAGATTCACTCTTCTTGTACTTAAGTCGGCATTGTGCCTTTTGTATTTAATCCCGATGCAATTTCTGTGTTTAGTGGTCAATGTGAAGGTCCAAGGGATACAGTAAACCTGCACTGGTGCACCGTAATCTAATACTGGTCTCCCAGGAGCCGCTCAAAGCACAAACTCTAAGAACATTCACTCTTCTTGTACTTCAGTCGGCATTGTGCCATTTGTATTTAATCCCGATGCAATTTCTGTGTTTCATGGTCAATGTGAAGGTCCAAGGGATACAATAAACCTGCACTGGTGCATCGGAAGCTAATACTGGTCTCCCAGGAGCCGCTCAAAGCACAAACTCTTAGAAGATTCACTGTTCTTGTACTTCAATCGGCATTGTCTCTATTGTATTTAATCCCGATGCAATTTGTGTGTTTCATGGTCAATGTGAAGGTCCAAGGGATACAATAAACCTGCACTGGTGCATCGGAAGCTAATACTGGTCTCCTAGGAGCCGCTCAAAGCACAAACTCTTAGAAGATTCACTCTTCTTGTACTTAAGTCGGCATTGTGCCTTTTGTATTTAATCCCGATGCAATTTCTGTGTTTCATGGTCAATGTGAAGGTCCAAGGGATACAATAAACCTGCACTGGTGCATCGGAAGCTAATACTGGTCTCCCAGGAGCCGCTCAAAGCACAAACTCTTAGAAGATTCACTCTTCTTGTACTTCAGTCGCCATTGTGCCTTTTGTATTTAATCCCAATGGAATTTCTGTGTTTCATGGTCAATGTGAAGGTCCAAGGGATACAATAAACCTGCACTGGTGCATCGGAAGCTAATACTTGTCTCCCAGGAGCCGCTCAAAGCACAAACTCTTAGAAGATCCAGTCATCTTGTACTTAAGTCGGCATTGTGCCCTTTGTATTAAATCCCGATACAATTTCTGTGTTTCATGGTCAATGTGAAGGTCCAAGGGATACAATAAACCTGCACTGGTGCATCGGAATCTAATACCGGTCTCCCAGGGGCCGCTCAAAGCACAAACTCTTAGAAGATTCACTCTTCTTGTACTTCAGTCGGCATTGTGCCTTTTGTATTTAATCCCGATGCAATTTCATTGTTTCGTTGCCAATGTGAAGGTCCAAGGCATACAAAAAACTTGCACTGGTGCATCGGAATCTAATACTGGTCTCCCAGGAGCCGCTCAAAGCACAAACGCTTAGAAGATTCATTCTTCTTGTACTACAGTCGGCATTGTGCTTTTGTATTTAATCCCGATGCAATTTCTGTGATTCATGTTCAATGTGAAGGTCCAAGGGATACAGTAAATCTGCACTGGTGCATCGGAAGCTAATACTGGTCTCCCAGGAGCCGCTCAAAGCACAAACTCTTAGAAAATTCACTCTTCTTGTACTTAAGTCGGCATTGTGCCTTTTGTATTTAATCCCGATGCAATTTCTGTGTTTCATGGTCAATGTGAAGATCCAAGGGATACAATAAACCTGCACTGGTGCATCAGAAGCTAATACTGGTCTCCCAGGAGCCGCTCAAAGCACAAACTCTTAGAAGATTCGCTGTTCTTGTACTACAGTCGGCATTGTGATTTTTGTATTTAATCCCGATGCAATTTCTGTGTTTCATGGTCAATTTGAAGGTCCAAGGGATACAATAAACCTGCACTGGTGCATCGGAAGCTAATACTGGTCTCCCAGGAGCCGCTCAAAGCACAAACTCTTAGAAGATTCACTGTTCTTGTACTTCAGTCGGCATTGTGCCTATTGTATTTAATCCCGATGCAATTTCTGTGTTTCATGGTCAATGTGAAGGTCCAAGGGATACAATAAACCTGCACTGGTGCATCGGAAGCTAATACTGGTCTCCCAGGAGCCGCTCAAAGCACAAACTCTTAGAAGATTCACTCTTCTTGTACTTAAATCGGCATTGTGGCTTTTGTATTTAATCCCGATGCAATTTCTGTGTTTCATGGTCAATGTGAAGCTCCAAGGGATACAACAAACCTGCACTGGTGCATCGGAAGCTAATACTGGTCTCCCAGGAGCCGCTCAAAGCACAAACTCTTAGAAGATTCACTCTTCTTGTACTTCAGTCGGCAGTGTGCTTTTTGTATTTAATCCCGATGCAATTTCTGTGTTTCGTGGTCAATGTGAAGGTCCAAGGGATACAGTAAACCTGCACTGGTGCACCGAAATCTAATACTGGTCTCCCAGGAGCCGCTCAAAGCACAAACTCTAAGAACATTCACTCTTCTTGTACTTCAGTCGGCATTGTGCCATTTGTATTTAATCCCGATGCAATTTCTGTGTTTCATGGTCAATGTGAAGGTCCAAGGGATACAATAAACCTGCACTGGTGCATCGGAAGCTAATACTGGTCTCCCAGGAGCCGCTCAAAGCACAAACTCTTAGAAGATTCACTCTTCTTGTACTTAAATCGGCATTGTGGCTTTTGTATTTAATCCCGATGCAATTTCTGTGTTTCATGGTCAATGTGGAGGTCCAAGGGATACAACAAACCTGCACTGGTGCATCGGAAGCTAATACTGGTCTCCCAGGAGCCGCTCAAAGCACAAACTCTTAGAAGATTCACTCTTCTTGTACTTCAGTCGGCAGTGTGCTTTTTGTATTTAATTCCGACGCAATTTCTGTGTTTCATGGTCAATGTGAAGGTCCAAGAGATACAATAAACCTGCACTGGTGCATCGGAATCTAATACTGGTCTCCCAGGAGCCGCTCAAAGCACAAACTCTTCGAAGATTCACTCTTCTTGTACTTAAGTCGGCATTGTGCCTTTTGTATTTAATCCCGATGCAATTTCTGTGTTTAGTGGTCAATGTGAAGGTCCAAGGGATACAGTTAACCTGCACTGGTGCACCGTAATCTAATACTGGTCTCCCAGGAGCCGCTCAAAGCACAAACTCTAAGAACATTCACTCTTCTTGTACTTCAGTCGGCATTGTGCCATTTGTATTTAATCCCGATGCAATTTCTGTGTTTCATGGTCAATGTGAAGGTCCAAGGGATACAATAAACCTGCACTGGTGCATCGGAAGCTAATACTGGTCTCCCAGGAGCCGCTCAAAGCACAAACTCTTAGAAGATTCACTGTTCTTGTACTTCAATCGGCATTGTGCCTATTGTATTTAATCCCGATGCAATTTGTGTGTTTCATGGTCAATGTGAAGGTCCAAGGGATACAATAAACCTGCACTGGTGCATCGGAAGCTAATACTGGTCTCCCAGGAGCCGCTCAAAGCACAAACTCTTAGAAGATTCACTCTTCTTGTACTTAAGTCGGCATTGTGCCTTTTGTATTTAATCCCGATGCAATTTCTGTGTTTCATGGTCAATGTGAAGGTCCAAGGGATACAATAAACCTGCACTGGTGCATCGGAAGCTAATACTGGTCTCCCAGGAGCCGCTCAAAGCACAAACTCTTAGAAGATTCACTCTTCTTGTACTTCAGTCGCCATTGTGCCTTTTGTATTTAATCCCAATGGAATTTCTGTGTTTCATGGTCAATGTGAAGGTCCAAGGGATACAATAAACCTGCACTAGTGCATCGGAAGCTAATACTTGTCTCCCAGGAGCCGCTCAAAGCACAAACTCTTAGAAGATCCAGTCATCTTGTACTTAAGTCGGCATTGTGCCCTTTGTATTAAATCCCGATACAATTTCTGTGTTTCATGGTCAATGTGAAGGTCCAAGGGATACAATAAACCTGCACTGGTGCATCGGAATCTAATACCGGTCTCCCAGGGGCCGCTCAAAGCACAAACTCTTAGAAGATTCACTCTTCTTGTACTTCAGTCGGCATTGTGCCTTTTGTATTTAATCCCGATGCAATTTCATTGTTTCGTTGCCAATGTGAAGGTCCAAGGCATACAAAAAACTTGCACTGGTGCATCGGAATCTAATACTGGTCCCCCAGGAGCCGCTCAAAGCACAAACGCTTAGAAGATTCATTCTTCTTGTACTACATTCGGCATTGTGCTTTTGTATTTAATCCCGATGCAATTTCTGTGTTTCATGTTCAATGTGAAGGTCCAAGGGATACAGTAAATCTGCACTGGTGCATCGGAAGCTAATACTGGTCTCCCAGGAGCCGCTCAAAGCACAAACTCTTAGAAAATTCACTCTTCTTGTACTTAAGTCGGCATTGTGCCTTTTGTATTTAATCCCGATGCAATTTCTGTGTTTCATGGTCAATGTGAAGGTCCAAGGGATACAATAAACCTGCACTGGTGCATCAGAAGCTAATACTGGTCTCCCAGGAGCCGCTCAAAGCACAAACTCTTAGAAGATTCGCTGTTCTTGTACTACAGTCGGCATTGTGCCTTTTGTATTTAATCCCGATGCAATTTCTGTGTTTCATGGTCAATTTGAAGCTCCAAGGGATACAATAAACCTGCACTGGTGCATCGGAAGCTAATACTGGTCTCCCAGGAGCCGCTCAAAGCACAAACTCTTAGAAGATTCACTGTTCTTGTACTGCAGTCGGCATTGTGCCTTTTGTATTTAATCCCGATGCAATTTCTGTGTTTCATGGTCAATGTGAAGGTCCACGGGATACAATAAACCTGCACTGGTGCATCGGAAGCTAATACTGGTCTCCCAGGAGCCGCTCAAAGCACAAACTCTTAGAAGATTCACTCTTCTTTTACTTCCGTCGGCATTGTGCCTTTTGTATTTAATCCCGATGCAATTTCATTGTTTCGTGGCCAATGTGAAGGTCCAAGGCATACAAAAAACTTGCACTGGTGCATCGGAATCTAATACAGGTCTCCCAGGAGCCGCTCAAAGCACAAACGCTTAGAAGATTCATTCTTCTTGTACTACAGTCGGCATTGTGATTTTGTATTTAATCCCGATGCAATTTCTGTGTTTCATGTTCAATGTGAAGGTCCAAGGGATACAGTAAACCTGCACTGGTGCATCGGAAGCTAATACTGGTCTCCCAGGAGCCGCTCAAAGCACAAACTCATAGAAGATTCACTCTTCATGTACTTCAGTCGCCATTGTGCTTTTTGTATTTAATTCCGACGCAATTTCTGTGTTTCATGGTCAATGTGAAGGTCCAAGGGATACAATAAACCTGCACTGGTGCATCTTAATCTTATACTGGTCTCCCAGGAGCCGCTCAAAGCACAAACTCTTAGAAGATTCACTCTTCTTGTACTTAAGTCGGCATTGTGCCTTTTGTATTTAATCCCGATGCAATTTCTGTGTTTCATGGTCAATCTGAAGGTCCAAGGGATACAGTAACCTGCACTGGTGTATCGCAAGATAATACCGGTGTCCCAAGAGCCGCGCAAAGCACAAACTCTTAGAAGATTCACTCTTCTTGTACTTAAGTCGGCATTGTGCATTTTGTATTTAATCCCGATGCAATTTCTGTGTTTCATGGTCAATGTGAAGGTCCAAGGAATACAGTAACCTGCACTGATGTATCGGAAGCTAATACTGGTCTCCCAGGAGCCGCTCAAAGCACAAACTCTTAGAAGATTCACTCTTCATGTACTTCAGTCGGCATTGTGCCTATTGTATTTAATCCCAATGCAATTTCTGTGTTTAGTGGTCAATGTGAAGGTCCAAGGGATACAATAAACCTGCACTGGTGCATCGGAATCTAATACCGGTCTCCCAGGGGCCGCTCAAAGCACAAACTCTTAGAAGATTCACTCTTCTTGTACTTCAGTCGGCATTGTGCCTTTTGTATTTAATCCCGATGCAATTTCATTGTTTCGTTGCCAATGTGAAGGTCCAAGGCATACAAAAAACTTGCACTGGTGCATCGGAATCTAATACTGGTCTCCCAGGAGCCGCTCAAAGCACAAACGCTTAGAAGATTCATTCTTCTTGTACTACAGTCGGCATTGTGCTTTTGTATTTAATCCCGATGCAATTTCTGTGTTTCATGTTCAATGTGAAGGTCCAAGGGATACAGTAAATCTGCACTGGTGCATCGGAAGCTAATACTGGTCTCCCAGGAGCCGCTCAAAGCACAAACTCTTAGAAAATTCACTCTTCTTGTACTTAAGTCGGCATTGTGCCTTTTGTATTTATTCCCGATGCAATTTCTGTGTTTCATGGTCAATGTGAAGGTCCAAGGGATACAATAAACCTGCACTGGTGCATCAGAAGCTAATACTGGTCTCCCAGGAGCCGCTCAAAGCACAAACTCTTAGAAGATTCGCTGTTCTTGTACTACAGTCGGCATTGTGCCTTTTGTATTTAATCCCGATGCAATTTCTGTGTTTCATGGTCAATTTGAAGGTCCAAGGGATACAATAAACCTGCACTGGTGCATCGGAAGCTAATACTGGTCTCCCAGGAGCCGCTCAAAGCACAAACTCTTAGAAGATTCACTGTTCTTGTACTGCAGTCGGCATTGTGCATTTTGTATTTAATCCCGATGCAATTTCTGTGTTTCATGGTCAATGTGAAGGTCCACGGGATACAATAAACCTGCACTGGAGCATCGGAAGCTAATACTGGTCTCCCAGGAGCCGCTCAAAGCACAAACTCTTAGAAGATTCACTCTTCTTGTACTTCAGTCGGCATTGTGCCTTTTGTATTTAATCCCGATGCAATTTCATTGTTTCGTGGCCAATGTGAAGGTCCAAGGCATACAAAAAACTTGCACTGGTGCATCGGAATCTAATACAGGTCTCCCAGGAGCCGCTCAAAGCACAAACGCTTAGAAGATTTATTCTTCTTGTACTACAGTCGGCATTGTGATTTTGTATTTAATCCCGATGCAATTTCTGTGTTTCATGTTCAATGTGAAGGTCCAAGGGATACAGTAAATCTGCACTGGTGCATCGGAAGCTAATACTGGTCTCCCAGGAGCCGCTCAAAGCACAAACTCATAGAAGATTCACTCTTCATGTACTTCAGTCGCCATTGTGCTTTTTGTATTTAATTCCGACGCAATTTCTGTGTTTCATGGTCAATGTGAAGGTCCAAGGGATACAATAAACCTGCACTGGTGCATCTTAATCTTATACTGGTCTCCCAGGAGCCGCTCAAAGCACAAACTCTTAGAAGATTCGCTGTTCTTGTACTACAGTCGGCATTGTGCCTTTTGTATTTAATCCCGATGCAATTTCTGTGTTTCATGGTCAATCTGAAGGTCCAAGGGATACAGTAACCTGCACTGGTGTATCGCAAGATAATACCGGTGTCCCAAGAGCCGCGCAAAGCACAAACTCTTAGAAGATTCACTCTTCTTGTACTTAAGTCGGCATTGTGCATTTTGTATTTAATCCCGATGCAATTTCTGTGTTTCATGGTCAATGTGAAGGTCCAAGGAATACAGTAACCTGCACTGATGTATCGGAAGCTAATACTGGTCTCCCAGGAGCCGCTCAAAGCACAAACTCTTAGAAGATTCACTCTTCATGTACTTAAGTCGGCAGTGTGCCTTTTGTATTTAATCCCGATGCAATTTCTGTGCTTCATGGTCAATGTGAAGGTCCAAGGGATACAATAAACCTGCACTGGTGCCTTCGAAAGCTAATACTGGTCTCCCAGGAGAGGCTCAAAGCACAGCTATTAGAAGATTCACTCTTCTTGCACTTAAGTCGGCATTGTGCCTTTTGTATTTAATCCCGATGCAATGTCTGTGTTTCATGGTCAATGTGAAGGTCCAAGGGATACAATAAATCTGCACTGGTGCATCGGAAGCTAATACTGGTCTCCCAGGAGCCGCTCAAAGCACAAACTCTTAGAAGATTCACTCTTCTTGTACTTCAGTCGCCATTGTGCCTTTTGTATTTAATCCAGATGCAATTTCTGTGTTTCATGGTCAACGTGAAGGTCCAAGGGATACAATAAACCTGCACTGGTGCATCGGAAGCTAATACTGGTCTCCCAGGAGCCGCTCAAAGCACAAACTCTTAGAAGATACACTCTTCTTGTAATTAAGTCGGCATTGTGCCTTTTGTATTTAATCCCGATGCAATATCTGTGCTTCATGGTCAATGTGAAGGTCCAAGGGATACAATAAACCTGCACTGGTGCATCGGAAACTAATACTGGTCTCCCAGGAGCCGCTCAAAAACACAAACTCTTAGAAGATACACTCTTCTTGTACTTAAGTCGGCATTGTTGCTTTTGTATTTAATCCCGATGCAATTTCTGTGTCTCATGGTCAATGTGAAGGTCCAAGGGATATAATAAACCTGCACTGGTGCATCGGAAGCTAATACTGGTCTCCCAGGAGCCGCTCAAAGCACAAACTCTTAGAAAATTCACACTTCTTGTACTTAAGTCGGCATTGTGCCTTTTGTATTTAATCCCGATGCAATTTCTGTGTTTCATGTTCAATGTGAAGGTCCAAGGGATACAGTAAATCTGCACTGGTGCATCGGACGCTAATACTGGTCTCCCAGGAGCCGCTCAAAGCACAAACTCTTAGAAGATTCACTCTTCTTGTACTTCAGTCGGCATTGTGCTTTTTGTATTTAATTCCGACGCAATTTCTGTGTTTCATGGTCAATGTGAAGGTCCAAGGGATACAATAAACCTGCACTGGTGCATCGGAATCTGATACTGGTCTCCCAGGAGCCGCTCAAAACACAAACTCTTAGAAGATTCACTCTTCTTGTACTTAAGTCGGCATTGTGCCTTTTGTATTTAATCCCGATGCAATTTCTGTGTTTCGTGGTCAATGTGAAGGTCCAAGGGATACAGTAAACCTGCACTGGTGCACCGGAATCTAATACTGGTCTCCCAGGAGCCGCTCAAAGCACAAACTCTAAGAACATTCACTCTTCTTGTACTTCAGTCGGCATTGTGCCATTTGTATTTAATCCCGATGCAATTTCTGTGTTTCATGGTCAATGTGAAGGTTCAAGGGATACAATAAACCTGCACTGGTGCATCGGAAGCTAATACTGGTCTCCCAGGAGCCGCTCAAAGCACAAACTCTTAGAAGATTCACTCTTCTTGTACTTCAGTCGGCATTGTGCCTATTGTATTTAATCCCGATGCAATTTCTGTGTTTCATGGTCAATGTGAAGGTCCAAGGGATACAATAAACCTGCACTGGTGCATCGGAAGCTAATACTGGTCTCCCAGGAGCCGCTCAAAGCACAAACTCTTAGAAGATTCACTCTTCTTGTACTTCAGTCGGCGTTGTGCCTTTTGTATTTAATCCCGATGCAATTTCTGTGTTCCATGGTCAATGTGAAGGTCCAAGGGATACAATAAACCTGCACTGGTGCATCGGAAGCTAATACTGGTCTCCCAGGAGACGCTCAAAGCACAAACTCTTAGAAGATTCACTCTTCTTGTACTTAACTCAGCATTGTGCCTTTTGTATTAAATCCCGATACAATTTCTGCGTTTCATGGTCAATGTGAAGGTCCAAGGGATACAATAAACCTGCACTGGTGCATCGGAATCTAATACCGGTCTCCCAGGGGCCGCTCAAAGCACAAACTCTTAGAAGATTCACTCTTCTTGTACTTAAGTCGGCATTGTGCCTTTTGTATTTAATCCCGATGCAATTTCTGTGTTTCATGGTCAATCTGAAGGTCCAAGGGGTACAGTAACCTGCACTGGTGTATCGGAAGCTAATACCGGTGTCCCAGGAGCCGCGCAAAGCACAAACTCTTAGAAGATTGACTCTTCTTGTACTTAAGTCGGCATTGTGCATTTTGTATTTAATCCCGATGCAATTTCTGTGTTTGATGGTCAATGTGAAGGTCAAAGGAATACAGTAACCTGCACTGATGGATCGGAAGCTAATACTGGTCTCCCAGGAGCCGCTCAAAGCACAAACTCTTAGAAGATTCACTCTTCATGTACTTCAGTTGGCATTGTGCCTATTGTATTTAATCCCGATGCAATTTCTGTGTTTAATGGTCAATGTGAAGGTCCGAGGGTTACAATAAACCTGCACTGGTGCATCGGAAGCTAATACTGGTCTCCCAGGAGCCGCTCAAAGCACAGCTATTAAAAGATTCACTCTTCTTGTACTTAAGTCGGCATTGTGCCTTTTGTAATTAATCCCGATGCAATGTCTGTGTTTCATGGTCAATGTGAAGGTCCAAGGGATACAATAAACCTGCACTGGTGCATCGGAAGCTAATCCTGGTCTCCCTGGAGCCGCTCAAAGCACAAACTCTTAGGAGCTTCACTCTTCTTGTACTTAAGTCGGCATTGTGCCTTTTCTATTTAATCCCGATGCAATTTCTGTGTTTCATGGTCAATGTGAAGGTCCAAGGGATACAATAAACCTGCACTGGTGCATCGGAAGCTAAAACTGGTCTCCCAAGAGCCGCTCAAAGCACAAACTTTTAGAAGATTCACTCTTCTTGTACTTCAGTCGCCATTGTGCAATTGGATTTAATCCCGATGCAATTTCTGTGTTTCATGGTCCATGTGAAGGTCCAAGGGATACAATAAACCTGCACTGGTGCATCGGAAGCTAATACTTGTCTCCCAGGAGCCGCTCAAAGCACAAACTCTTAGAAGAACCAGTCATCTTGTACTTAAGTCGGCATTGTGCCTTTTGTATTTAATCCCGATACAATTTCTGTGTTTCATGGTCAATGTGAAGGTCCAAGGGATACAATTAACCTGCACTGGTGCATCGGAATCTAATACCGGTCTCCCATGAGCCGCTCAAAGCACAAACTCTTAGAAGATTCACTCTTCTTGTACTTAAGTCGGCATTGTGCCTTTTGTATTTAATCCCGATGCAATTTCTGTGTTTCATGGTCATTCTGAAGGTCCAAGGGATACAGTAACCTGCACTGGTGTATCGCAAGCTAATACCGGTGTCCCAGGAGCCGCGCAAAGCACAAACTCTTAGAAGATTCACTCTTCTTGTACTTAAGTCGGCATTTGGCATTTTGTATTTAATCCCGATGCAATTTCTGTGTTTCATCGTCAATGTGAAGGTCCAAGGAATACAGTAACCTGCACTGATGTATCGGAAGCTAATACTGGTCTCCCAGGAGCCGCTCAAAGCACAAACTCTTAGAAGATTCACTCTTCATGTACTTCAGTCGGCATTATGCTTATTGTATTTAATCCCGATGCAATTTCTGTGTTTAATGGTCAATGTGAAGGTCCGAGGGATACAATAATCCTGCACTGGTGCATCGGAAGCTAATACTGGTCTCCCAGGAGCCGCTCAAAGCACAGCTATTAGAAGATTCACTCTTCTTGTACTTAAGTCGGCATTGTGCCTTTTGTATTTAATCCCGATGCAATGTCTGTGTTTCGTGGTCAATGTGAAGGTCCAAGGGATACAATAAACCTGCACTGGTACATCGGAAGCTAATACTGGTCTCCCAGGAGCCGCTCAAAGCACAAACTCTTAGAAGATTCACTCTTCTAGTAGTTCAGTCGCCATTGTGCCTTTTGTATTTAATCCAGATGCAATTTCTGTGTTTTATGGTCAATGTGAAGGTCCAAGGGATACAATAAACCTGCACTGGTGCATCGGAAGCTAATACTGGTCTCCCAGGAGCCGCTCAAAGCACAAACTCTTAGAAGATTCACTCTTCTTGTACTTAAGTCGGCATTGTGCCTTTTGCATTTAATCCCGATGCAATATCTGTGCTTCATGGTCAATGTGAAGGTCCAAGGGATACAATAAACCTGCACTGGTGCATCGGAAGCTAATACTGGTCTCCCAGGAGCCGCTCAAAAACACAAACTCTTAGAAGATACACTCTTCTTGTACTTAAGTCGGCATTGTTGCTTTTGTATTTAATCCCGATGCAATTTCTGTGTCTCATGGTCAATGTGAAGGTCCAAGGGATACAATAAACCTGCACTGGTGCATCGGAAGCTAATACTGGTCTCCCAGGAGCCGCTCAAAACACAAACTTTTAGAAAATTCACTCTTCTTGTACTTAAGTTGGCATTGTGCCTTTTGTATTTAATACCGATGCAATGTCTGTGTTTCATGGTCAATGTGAAGGTCCAAGGGATACAATAAATCTGCACTGGTGCATTGGAAGCTAATACTGGTCTCCCAGGAGCCGCTCAAAGCTCAAACTCTTAGAAGATTCACTCTTCTTGCACTTCAGTCGGCATTGTGCTTTTGTATTTAATTCCGACGCAATTTCTGTGTTTCATGGTCAATGTGAAGGTCCAAGGGATACAATAAACCTGCACTGGTGCATCGGAATCTAGTACTGGTCTCCCAGGAGCCGCTAAAAGCACAAACTCGTAGAAGATTCACTCTTCTTGTACTTTAGTCGGCATTGTGCATTTTGTATTTAATCCCGATGCAATTTCTGTGTTTCGTGGTCAATGTGAAGGTCCAAGGGATACAGTAAACCTGCACTGGTGCACCGTAATCTAATACTGGTCTCCCAGGAGCCGCTCAAAGCACAAACTCTAAGAACATTCACTCTTCTTGTACTTCAGTCGGCATTGTGCCATTTGTATTTAATCCCGATGCAATTTCTGTGTTTCATGGTCAATGTGAACGTCCAAGGGATACAATAAACCTGCACTGGTGCATCGGAAGCTAATACTGGTCTGCCAGGAGCCGCTCAAAGCACAAACTCTTAGAAGATTCACTGTTCTTGTACTTCAGTCGGCATTGTGCCTATTGTATTTAATCCCGATGCAATTTGTGTGTTTCATGGTCAATGTGAAGGTCCAAGGGATACAATAAACCTGCACTGGTGCATCGGAAGCTAATACTGGTCTCCCAGGAGCCGCTCAAAGCACAAACTCTTAGAAGATTCACTCTTCTTGTACTTCAGTCGGCATTGTGCCTTTTGTATTTAATCCCGATGCACTTTCTGTGTTTCATGGTCAATGTGAAGGTCCAAGGGATACAATAAACCTGCACTGGTGCATCGGAAGCTAATACTGGTCTCCCAGGAGCCGCTCAAAGCACAAACTCTTAGAAGATTCACTGTTCTTGTACTTCAGTCGCCATTGTGCTTTTGTATTTAATCCCGATGCAATTTCTGTGTTTCATGGTCAATGTGAAGGTCCAAGGGATACAATAAACCTGCACTGGTGCATCGGAAGCTAATACTTGTCTCCCAGGAGCCGCTCAAAGCACAAACTCTTAGAAGATCCAGTCATCTTGTACTTAAGTCGGCATTGTGCCCTTTGTATTAAATCCCGATACAATTTCTGTGTTTCATGGTCAATGTGAAGGTCCAAGGGATACAATAAACCTGCACTGGTGCATCGGAATCTAATACCGGTCTCCCAGGGGCCGCTCAAAGCACAAACTCTTAGAAGATTCACTCTTCTTGTACTTAAGTCGGCATTGTGCCTTTTGTATTTAATCCCGATGCCATTTCTGTGTTTCATGGTCAATCTGAAGGTCCAAGGGGTACAGTAACCTGCACTGGTGTATCGGAAGCTAATACCGGTGACCCAGGAGCCGCGCAGAGCACAAACTCTTAGAAGATTCACTCTTCTTGTACTTAAGTCGGCATTGTGCATTTTGTATTTAATCACGATGCAATTTCTGTGTTTCATGGTCAATGTAAAGGTCCAAGGAATACGGTAACCTGCACTGATGTATCGGAAGCTAATACTGGTCTCCCAGGAGCCGCTCAAAGCACAAACTCTTAGAAGATTCAATCTTCATGTACTTCAGTCGGCATTGTGCCTATTGTATTTAATCCCGATGCAATTTCTGTGTTTAATGGTCAATGTGAAGGTCCAAGGGATACAGTAAACCTGCACTGGTGCACCGGAATCTAATACTGGTCTCCCAGGAGCCGCTCAAAGCACAAACTCTAAGAACATTCACTCTTCTTGTACTTCAGTCGGCATTGTGCCATTTGTATTTAATCCCGATGCAATTTCTGTGTTTCATGGTCAATGTGAAGGTCCAAGGCATACAATAAACCTGCACTGGTGCATCGGAAGCTAATACTGGTCTCCCAGGAGCCGCTCAAAGCACAAACTCTTAGAAGATTCACTGTTCTTGTCCTTCAGTCGGCATTGTGCCTATTGTATTTAATCCCGATGCAATTTGTGTGTTTCATGGTCAATGTGAAGGTCCAAGGGATACAATAAACCTGCACTGGTGCATCGGAAGCTAATACTGGTCTCCCAGGAGCCGCTCAAAGCACAGCTATTAGAAGATTCACTCTTCTTGTACTTAAGTCGGCATTGTGCCTTTTGTATTTAATCCCGATGCAATGTCTGTGTTTCATGGTCAATGTGAATGTCCAAGGGATACAATAAACCTGCACTGGTGCATCGGAAGCTAATACTGGTCTCCCAGGAGCCGCTCAAAGCACAAACTCTTAGAAGATTCACTCTTCTTGTACTTCAGTCGCCATTGTGCCTTTTGTATTTAATCCAGATGCAATTTCTGTGTTTCATGGTCAATGTGAAGGTCCAACGGATACAATAAACCTGCACTGTTGCATCGGAAGCTAATACTGGTCTCCCAGTAGCCGCTCAAAGCACAAACTCTTAGAAGATTCACTCTTCTTGTACTTAAGTCGGCATTGTGCCTTTTGTATTTAATCCCGATGCAATTTCTGTGCTTCATGGTCAATGTGACGGTCCAAGGGATATAATAAACCTGCACTGGTGCATCGGAAGCTAATACTGGTGTCCCAGGAGCCGCAAAGCACAAACTCTTAGAAGATTCACTCTTCTTGTACTTAAGTCGGCATTGTTGCTTTTGTATTTAATCCCGATGCAATTTCTGTGTCTCATGGTCAATGTGAAGGTCCAAGGGATACAATAAACCTGCACTGGTGCATCGGAAGCTAATACTGGTCTCCCAGGAGCCGCTCAAAGCACAAACTCTTAGAAAATTCACTCTTCTTGTACTTAAGTCGGCATTGTGCCTTTTGTATTTACTCCCGATGCAATTTCTGTGTTTCATGGTCAATGTGAAGGTCCAAGGGATACAATAAACCTGAACTGGTTCATCAGAAGGTAACACTGGTCTCCCAGGAGCCGCTCAAAGCACAAACTCTTAGAAGATTCACTGTTCTTGTACTACAGTCGGCATTGTGCCTTTTGTATTTAATCCCGATGCAATTTCTGTGTTTCATGGGCAATGTGAAGGTCCAAGGGATACAATAAACCTGCACTGGTGCATGTGAAGCTAATACTGGTCTCCCAGGAGCCGCTCAAAGCACAAACTCTTAGAAGATTCACTCTTCTTGTACTTCAGTAGCCATTGTGCCTTTTGTATTTAATCCCGATGCAATTTCTGTGTTTCATGGTCAATGTGAAGGTCCAAGGGATACAATAAACCTGCACTGGTGCATCGGAAGCTAATACTTGTCTCCCAGGAGCCGCTCAAAGCACAAACTCTTAGAAGATCCAGTCATCTTGTACTTAAGTCGGCATTGTGCCTTTTGTATTTAATCCCGATACAATTTCTGTGTCTCATGGTCAATGTGAAGGTCCAAGGGATACAATAAACCTGCACTGGTGCATCGGAATCTAATACCGGTCTCCCATGAGCCGCTCAAAGCACAAACTCTTAGAAGATTCACTCTTCTTGTACTTAAGTCGGCATTGTGCCTTTTGTATTTAATCCCGATCCGATGCAATTTCTGTGTTTCATGGTCAATCTGAAGGTCCAAGGGGTACAGTAACCTGCACTGGTGTAACGGAAGCTAATACCGGTGTCCCAGGAGCCGCGCAAAGCACAAACTCTTAGAAGATTCACTCTTCTTGTACTTAAGTCGGCATTGTGCATTTTGTATTTAATCCCGATGCAATTTCTGTGTTTCATGGTCAATGTGAAGGTCCAAGGAATACAGTAACCTGCACTGATGTATCGGAAGCTAATACTGTTCTCCCAGGAGCCGCTCAAAGCACAAACTCTTAGAAGATTCAATCTTCATGTACTTCAGTCGGCATTGTGCCTATTGTATTTAATCCCGATGCATTTTCTGTGTTTAATGGTCAATGTAAAGGTCCGAGGGATACAATAAACCTGCACTGGTGCATCGGAAGCTAATACTGGTCTCCCAGGAGCCGCTCAAAGCACAGCTATTAGAAGATTCACTCTTCTTGTTCTTAAGTCGGCATTGTGCCTTTTGCATTTAATCCCGATGCAATTTCTGTGTTTCATGGTCAATGTGAAGCTCCAAGGGATACAACAAACCTGCACTGGTGCATCGGAAGCTAATACTGGTCTCCCAGGAGCCGCTCAAAGCACAAACTCTTAGAAGATTCACTCTTCTTGTACTTCAGTCGGCAGTGTGCTTTTTGTATTTAATCCCGATGCAATTTCTGTGTTTCGTGGTCAATGTGAAGGTCCAAGGGATACAGTAAACCTGCACTGGTGCACCGAAATCTAATACTGGTCTCCCAGGAGCCGCTCAAAGCACAAACTCTTAGAAGATACACTCTTCTTGTACTTAAGTCGGCATTGTTGCTTTTGTATTTAATCCCGATGCAATTTCTGTGTCTCATGGTCAATGTGAAGGTCCAAGGGATACAATAAACCTGCACTGGTGCATCGGAAGCTAATACAGGTCTCCCAGGAGCCGCTCAAAGCACAAACTCTTAGAAGATTCACTGTTCTTGTACTTCAGTCGGCATTGTGCCTATTGTATTTAATCCCGATGCAATTTGTGTGTTTCATGGTCAATGTGAAGGTCCAAGGGATACAATAAACCTGCACTGGTGCATCGGAAGCTAATACTGGTCTCCCAGGAGCCGCTCAAAGCACAGCTATTAGAAGATTCACTCTTCTTGTACTTAAGTCGGCATTGTGCCTTTTGTATTTAATGCCGATGCAATGTCTGTGTTTCATGGTCAATGTGAAGGTCCAAGGGATACAATAAACCTGCACTGGTGCATCGGAAGCTAATACTGGTCTCCCAGGAGCCGCTCAAAGCACAAACTCTTAGAAGATTCACTCTTCTTGTACTTCAGTCGCCATTGTGCCTTTTGTATTTAATCCAGATGCAATTTCTGTGTTTCATGGTCAATATGAAGGTCCAACGGATACAATAAACCTGCACTGGTGCATCGGAAGCTAATACTGGTCTCCCAGGAGCCGCTCAAAGCACAGACTCTTAGAAGATTCACTCTTCTTGTACTTAAGTCGGCATTGTGCCTTTTGTATTTAATCCCGATGCAATTTCTGTGCTTCATGGTCAATGTGACGGTCCAAGGGATATAATAAACCTGCACTGGTGCATCGGAAGCTAATACTGGTCTCCCAGGATCCGCTCAAAGCACAAACTCTTAGAAGATTCACTCTTCTTGTACTTAAGTCGGCATTGTTGCTTTTGTATTTAATCCCGATGCAATTTCTGTGTCTCATGGTCAATGTGAAGGTCCAAGGGATACAATAAACCTGCACTGGTGCATCGGAAGCTAATACTGGTCTCCCAGGAGCCGCTCAAAGCACAAACTCTTAGAAAATTCACTCTTCTTGTACTTAAGTCGGCATTGTGCCTTTTGTATTTACTCCCGATGCAATTTCTGTGTTTCATGGTCAATGTGAAGGTCCAAGGGATACAATAAACCTGAACTGGTTCATCAGAAGGTAACACTGGTCTCCCAGGAGCCGCTCAAAGCACAAACTCTTAGAAGATTCACTGTTCTTGTACTACAGTCGGCATTGTGCCTTTTGTATTTAATCCCGATGCAATTTCTGTGTTTCATGGGCAATGTGAAGGTCCAAGGGATACAATAAACCTGCACTGGTGCATGTGAAGCTAATACTGGTCTCCCAGGAGCCGCTCAAAGCACAAACTCTTAGAAGATTCACTCTTCTTGTACTTCAGTAGCCATTGTGCCTTTTGTATTTAATCCCGATGCAATTTCTGTGTTTCATGGTCAATGTGAAGGTCCAAGGGATACAATAAACCTGCACTGGTGCATCGGAAGCTAATACTTGTCTCCCAGGAGCCGCTCAAAGCACAAACTCTTAGAAGATCCAGTCATCTTGTACTTAAGTCGGCATTGTGCCTTTTGTATTTAATCCCGATACAATTTCTGTGTCTCATGGTCAATGTGAAGGTCCAAGGGATACAATAAACCTGCACTGGTGCATCGGAATCTAATACCGGTCTCCCATGAGCCGCTCAAAGCACAAACTCTTAGAAGATTCACTCTTCTTGTACTTAAGTCGGCATTGTGCCTTTTGTATTTAATCCCGATCCGATGCAATTTCTGTGTTTCATGGTCAATCTGAAGGTCCAAGGGGTACAGTAACCTGCACTGGTGTAACGGAAGCTAATACCGGTGTCCCAGGAGCCGCGCAAAGCACAAACTCTTAGAAGATTCACTCTTCTTGTACTTAAGTCGGCATTGTGCATTTTGTATTTAATCCCGATGCAATTTCTGTGTTTCATGGTCAATGTGAAGGTCCAAGGAATACAGTAACCTGCACTGATGTATCGGAAGCTAATACTGTTCTCCCAGGAGCCGCTCAAAGCACAAACTCTTAGAAGATTCAATCTTCATGTACTTCAGTCGGCATTGTGCCTATTGTATTTAATCCCGATGCATTTTCTGTGTTTAATGGTCAATGTAAAGGTCCGAGGGATACAATAAACCTGCACTGGCGCATCGGAAGCTAATACTGGTCTCCCAGGAGCCGCTCAAAGCACAGCTATTAGAAGATTCACTCTTCTTGTTCTTAAGTCGGCATTGTGCCTTTTGCATTTAATCCCGATGCAATTTCTGTGTTTCATGGTCAATGTGAAGCTCCAAGGGATACAACAAACCTGCACTGGTGCATCGGAAGCTAATACTGGTCTCCCAGGAGCCGCTCAAAGCACAAACTCTTAGAAGATTCACTCTTCTTGTACTTCAGTCGGCAGTGTGCTTTTTGTATTTAATCCCGATGCAATTTCTGTGTTTCGTGGTCAATGTGAAGGTCCAAGGGATACAGTAAACCTGCACTGGTGCACCGAAATCTAATACTGGTCTCCCAGGAGCCGCTCAAAGCACAAACTCTTAGAAGATACACTCTTCTTGTACTTAAGTCGGCATTGTTGCTTTTGTATTTAATCCCGATGCAATTTCTGTGTCTCATGGTCAATGTGAAGGTCCAAGGGATACAATAAACCTGCACTGGTGCATCGGAAGCTAATACAGGTCTCCCAGGAGCCGCTCAAAGCACAAACTCTTAGAAGATTCACTGTTCTTGTACTTCAGTCGGCATTGTGCCTATTGTATTTAATCCCGATGCAATTTGTGTGTTTCATGGTCAATGTGAAGGTCCAAGGGATACAATAAACCTGCACTGGTGCATCGGAAGCTAATACTGGTCTCCCAGGAGCCGCTCAAAGCACAGCTATTAGAAGATTCACTCTTCTTGTACTTAAGTCGGCATTGTGCCTTTTGTATTTAATGCCGATGCAATGTCTGTGTTTCATGGTCAATGTGAAGGTCCAAGGGATACAATAAACCTGCACTGGTGCATCGGAAGCTAATACTGGTCTCCCAGGAGCCGCTCAAAGCACAAACTCATAGAAGATTCACTCTTCTTGTACTTCAGTCGCCATTGTGCCTTTTGTATTTAATCCAGATGCAATTTCTGTGTTTCATGGTCAATATGAAGGTCCAACGGATACAATAAACCTGCACTGGTGCATCGGAAGCTAATACTGGTCTCCCAGGAGCCGCTCAAAGCACAGACTCTTAGAAGATTCACTCTTCTTGTACTTAAGTCGGCATTGTGCCTTTTGTATTTAATCCCGATGCAATTTCTGTGCTTCATGGTCAATGTGACGGTCCAAGGGATATAATAAACCTGCACTGGTGCATCGGAAGCTAATACTGGTCTCCCAGGATCCGCTCAAAGCACAAACTCTTAGAAGATTCACTCTTCTTGTACTTAAGTCGTCATTGTTGCTTTTGTATTTAATCCCGATGCAATTTCTGTGTCTCATGGTCAATGTGAAGGTCCAAGGGATACAATAAACCTGCACTGGTGCATCGGAAGCTAATACTGGTCTCCCAGGAGCCGCTCAAAGCACAGCTATTAGAAGATTCACTCTTCTTGTACTTAAGTCGGCATTGTGCCTTTTGTATTTAATGCCGATGCAATGTCTGTGTTTCATGGTCAATGTGAAGGTCCAAGGGATACAATAAACCTGCACTGGTGCATCGGAAGCTAATACTGGTCTCCCAGGAGCCGCTCAAAGCACAAACTCTTAGAAGATTCACTCTTCTTGTACTTCAGTCGCCATTGTGCCTTTTGTATTTAATCCAGATGCAATTTCTGTGTTTCATGGTCAATATGAAGGTCCAACGGATACAATAAACCTGCACTGGTGCATCGGAAGCTAATACTGGTCTCCCAGGAGCCGCTCAAAGCACAGACTCTTAGAAGATTCACTCTTCTTGTACTTAAGTCGGCATTGTGCCTTTTGTATTTAATCCCGATGCAATTTCTGTGCTTCATGGTCAATGTGAAGGTCCAAGGGATACAATAAACCTGCACTGGTGCATCGGAAGCTAATACTTGTCTCCCAGGAGCCGCTCAAAGCACAAACTCTTAGAAGATCCAGTCATCTTGTACTTAAGTCGGCATTGTGCCCTTTGTATTAAATCCCGATACAATTTCTGTGTTTCATGGTCAATGTGAAGGTCCAAGGGATACAATAAACCTGCACTGGTGCATCGGAATCTAATACCGGTCTCCCAGGGGCCGCTCAAAGCACAAACTCTTAGAAGATTCACTCTTCTTGTACTTAAGTCGGCATTGTGCCTTTTGTATTTAATCCCGATGCCATTTCTGTGTTTCATGGTCAATCTGAAGGTCCAAGGGGTACAGTAACCTGCACTGGTGTATCGGAAGCTAATACCGGTGACCCAGGAGCCGCGCAGAGCACAAACTCTTAGAAGATTCACTCTTCTTGTACTTAAGTCGGCATTGTGCATTTTGTATTTAATCACGATGCAATTTCTGTGTTTCATGGTCAATGTAAAGGTCCAAGGAATACGGTAACCTGCACTGATGTATCGGAAGCTAATACTGGTCTCCCAGGAGCCGCTCAAAGCACAAACTCTTAGAAGATTCAATCTTCATGTACTTCAGTCGGCATTGTGCCTATTGTATTTAATCCCGATGCAATTTCTGTGTTTAATGGTCAATGTGAAGGTCCAAGGGATACAGTAAACCTGCACTGGTGCACCGGAATCTAATACTGGTCTCCCAGGAGCCGCTCAAAGCACAAACTCTAAGAACATTCACTCTTCTTGTACTTCAGTCGGCATTGTGCCATTTGTATTTAATCCCGATGCAATTTCTGTGTTTCATGGTCAATGTGAAGGTCCAAGGCATACAATAAACCTGCACTGGTGCATCGGAAGCTAATACTGGTCTCCCAGGAGCCGCTCAAAGCACAAACTCTTAGAAGATTCACTGTTCTTGTCCTTCAGTCGGCATTGTGCCTATTGTATTTAATCCCGATGCAATTTGTGTGTTTCATGGTCAATGTGAAGGTCCAAGGGATACAATAAACCTGCACTGGTGCATCGGAAGCTAATACTGGTCTCCCAGGAGCCGCTCAAAGCACAGCTATTAGAAGATTCACTCTTCTTGTACTTAAGTCGGCATTGTGCCTTTTGTATTTAATCCCGATGCAATGTCTGTGTTTCATGGTCAATGTGAATGTCCAAGGGATACAATAAACCTGCACTGGTGCATCGGAAGCTAATACTGGTCTCCCAGGAGCCGCTCAAAGCACAAACTCTTAGAAGATTCACTCTTCTTGTACTTCAGTCGCCATTGTGCCTTTTGTATTTAATCCAGATGCAATTTCTGTGTTTCATGGTCAATGTGAAGGTCCAACGGATACAATAAACCTGCACTGTTGCATCGGAAGCTAATACTGGTCTCCCAGTAGCCGCTCAAAGCACAAACTCTTAGAAGATTCACTCTTCTTGTACTTAAGTCGGCATTGTGCCTTTTGTATTTAATCCCGATGCAATTTCTGTGCTTCATGGTCAATGTGACGGTCCAAGGGATATAATAAACCTGCACTGGTGCATCGGAAGCTAATACTGGTGTCCCAGGAGCCGCAAAGCACAAACTCTTAGAAGATTCACTCTTCTTGTACTTAAGTCGGCATTGTTGCTTTTGTATTTAATCCCGATGCAATTTCTGTGTCTCATGGTCAATGTGAAGGTCCAAGGGATACAATAAACCTGCACTGGTGCATCGGAAGCTAATACTGGTCTCCCAGGAGCCGCTCAAAGCACAAACTCTTAGAAAATTCACTCTTCTTGTACTTAAGTCGGCATTGTGCCTTTTGTATTTACTCCCGATGCAATTTCTGTGTTTCATGGTCAATGTGAAGGTCCAAGGGATACAATAAACCTGAACTGGTTCATCAGAAGGTAACACTGGTCTCCCAGGAGCCGCTCAAAGCACAAACTCTTAGAAGATTCACTGTTCTTGTACTACAGTCGGCATTGTGCCTTTTGTATTTAATCCCGATGCAATTTCTGTGTTTCATGGGCAATGTGAAGGTCCAAGGGATACAATAAACCTGCACTGGTGCATGTGAAGCTAATACTGGTCTCCCAGGAGCCGCTCAAAGCACAAACTCTAACAAGATTCACTCTTCTTGTACTTCAGTAGCCATTGTGCCTTTTGTATTTAATCCCGATGCAATTTCTGTGTTTCATGGTCAATGTGAAGGTCCAAGGGATACAATAAACCTGCACTGGTGCATCGGAAGCTAATACTTGTCTCCCAGGAGCCGCTCAAAGCACAAACTCTTAGAAGATCCAGTCATCTTGTACTTAAGTCGGCATTGTGCCTTTTGTATTTAATCCCGATACAATTTCTGTGTCTCATGGTCAATGTGAAGGTCCAAGGGATACAATAAACCTGCACTGGTGCATCGGAATCTAATACCGGTCTCCCATGAGCCGCTCAAAGCACAAACTCTTAGAAGATTCACTCTTCTTGTACTTAAGTCGGCATTGTGCCTTTTGTATTTAATCCCGATCCGATGCAATTTCTGTGTTTCATGGTCAATCTGAAGGTCCAAGGGGTACAGTAACCTGCACTGGTGTAACGGAAGCTAATACCGGTGTCCCAGGAGCCGCGCAAAGCACAAACTCTTAGAAGATTCACTCTTCTTGTACTTAAGTCGGCATTGTGCATTTTGTATTTAATCCCGATGCAATTTCTGTGTTTCATGGTCAATGTGAAGGTCCAAGGAATACAGTAACCTGCACTGATGTATCGGAAGCTAATACTGTTCTCCCAGGAGCCGCTCAAAGCACAAACTCTTAGAAGATTCAATCTTCATGTACTTCAGTCGGCATTGTGCCTATTGTATTTAATCCCGATGCATTTTCTGTGTTTAATGGTCAATGTAAAGGTCCGAGGGATACAATAAACCTGCACTGGTGCATCGGAAGCTAATACTGGTCTCCCAGGAGCCGCTCAAAGCACAGCTATTAGAAGATTCACTCTTCTTGTTCTTAAGTCGGCATTGTGCCTTTTGCATTTAATCCCGATGCAATTTCTGTGTTTCATGGTCAATGTGAAGCTCCAAGGGATACAACAAACCTGCACTGGTGCATCGGAAGCTAATACTGGTCTCCCAGGAGCCGCTCAAAGCACAAACTCTTAGAAGATTCACTCTTCTTGTACTTCAGTCGGCAGTGTGCTTTTTGTATTTAATCCCGATGCAATTTCTGTGTTTCGTGGTCAATGTGAAGGTCCAAGGGATACAGTAAACCTGCACTGGTGCACCGAAATCTAATACTGGTCTCCCAGGAGCCGCTCAAAGCACAAACTCTTAGAAGATACACTCTTCTTGTACTTAAGTCGGCATTGTTGCTTTTGTATTTAATCCCGATGCAATTTCTGTGTCTCATGGTCAATGTGAAGGTCCAAGGGATACAATAAACCTGCACTGGTGCATCGGAAGCTAATACAGGTCTCCCAGGAGCCGCTCAAAGCACAAACTCTTAGAAGATTCACTGTTCTTGTACTTCAGTCGGCATTGTGCCTATTGTATTTAATCCCGATGCAATTTGTGTGTTTCATGGTCAATGTGAAGGTCCAAGGGATACAATAAACCTGCACTGGTGCATCGGAAGCTAATACTGGTCTCCCAGGAGCCGCTCAAAGCACAGCTATTAGAAGATTCACTCTTCTTGTACTTAAGTCGGCATTGTGCCTTTTGTATTTAATGCCGATGCAATGTCTGTGTTTCATGGTCAATGTGAAGGTCCAAGGGATACAATAAACCTGCACTGGTGCATCGGAAGCTAATACTGGTCTCCCAGGAGCCGCTCAAAGCACAAACTCTTAGAAGATTCACTCTTCTTGTACTTCAGTCGCCATTGTGCCTTTTGTATTTAATCCAGATGCAATTTCTGTGTTTCATGGTCAATATGAAGGTCCAACGGATACAATAAACCTGCACTGGTGCATCGGAAGCTAATACTGGTCTCCCAGGAGCCGCTCAAAGCACAGACTCTTAGAAGATTCACTCTTCTTGTACTTAAGTCGGCATTGTGCCTTTTGTATTTAATCCCGATGCAATTTCTGTGCTTCATGGTCAATGTGACGGTCCAAGGGATATAATAAACCTGCACTGGTGCATCGGAAGCTAATACTGGTCTCCCAGGATCCGCTCAAAGCACAAACTCTTAGAAGATTCACTCTTCTTGTACTTAAGTCGTCATTGTTGCTTTTGTATTTAATCCCGATGCAATTTCTGTGTCTCATGGTCAATGTGAAGGTCCAAGGGATACAATAAACCTGCACTGGTGCATCGGAAGCTAATACTGGTCTCCCAGGAGCCGCTCAAAGCACAAACTCTTAGAAAATTCAATCTTCTTGTACTTAAGTCGGCATTGTGCCTTTTGTATTTACTCCCGATGCAATTTCTGTGTTTCATGGTCAATGTGAAGGTCCAAGGGATACAATAAACCTGAACTGGTTCATCAGAAGGTAATACTGGTCTCCCAGGAGCCGCTCAAAGCACAAACTCTTAGAAGATTCACTGTTCTTGTACTACAGTCGGCATTGTGCCTTTTGTATTTAATCCCGATGCAATTTCTGTGTTTCATGGGAAATGTGAAGGTCCAAGGGATACAATAAACCTGCACTGGTGCATCGGAAGCTAATACTGGTCTCCCAGGAGCCGCTCAAAGCACAAACTCTTAGAAGATTCACTCTTCTTGTACTTCAGTAGCCATTGTGCCTTTTGTATTTAATCCCGATGCAATTTCTGTGTTTCATGGTCAATGTGAAGGTCCACGGGATACAATAAACCTGCACTGGTGCATCGGAAGCTAATACGTGTCTCCCAGGAGCCGCTCAAAGCACAAACTCTTAGAAGATCCAGTCATCTTGTACTTAAGTCGGCATTGTGCCTTTTGTATTTAATCCCGATACAATTTCTGTGTCTCATGGTCAATGTGAAGGTCCAAGGGATACAATAAACCTGCACTGGTGCATCGGAATCTAATACCGGTCTCCCATGAGCCGCTCAAAGCACAAACTCTTAGAAGATTCACTCTTCTTGTACTTAAGTCGGCATTGTGCCTTTTGTATTTAATCCCGATGCAATTTCTGTGTTTCATGGTCAATCTGAAGGTCCAAGGGGTACAGTAAACCTGCACTGGTGTAACGGAAGCTAATACCGGTGTCCCAGGAGCCTCGCAAAGCACAAACTCTTAGAAGATTCACTCTTCTTGTACTTAAGTCGGCATTGTGCCTATTGTATTTAATCCCGATGCAATTTGTGTGTTTCATGGTCAATGTGAAGGTCCAAGGGATACAATAAACCTGCACTGGTGCATCGGAAGCTAATACTGGTCTCCCAGGAGCCGCTCAAAGCACAGCTATTAGAAGATTCACTCTTCTTGTACTTAAGTCGGCATTGTGCCTTTTGTATTTAATGCCGATGCAATGTCTGTGTTTCATGGTCAATGTGAAGGTCCAAGGGATACAATAAACCTGCACTGGTGCATCGGAAGCTAATACTGGTCTCCCAGGAGCCGCTCAAAGCACAAACTCTTAGAAGATTCACTCTTCTTGTACTTCAGTCGCCATTGTGCCTTTTGTATTTAATCCAGATGCAATTTCTGTGTTTCATGGTCAATATGAAGGTCCAACGGATACAATAAACCTGCACTGGTGCATCGGAAGCTAATACTGGTCTCCCAGGAGCCGCTCAAAGCACAGACTCTTAGAAGATTCACTCTTCTTGTACTTAAGTCGGCATTGTGCCTTTTGTATTTAATCCCGATGCAATTTCTGTGCTTCATGGTCAATGTGACGGTCCAAGGGATATAATAAACCTGCACTGGTGCATCGGAAGCTAATACTGGTCTCCCAGGATCCGCTCAAAGCACAAACTCTTAGAAGATTCACTCTTCTTGTACTTAAGTCGTCATTGTTGCTTTTGTATTTAATCCCGATGCAATTTCTGTGTCTCATGGTCAATGTGAAGGTCCAAGGGATACAATAAACCTGCACTGGTGCATCGGAAGCTAATACTGGTCTCCCAGGAGCCGCTCAAAGCACAAACTCTTAGAAAATTCAATCTTCTTGTACTTAAGTCGGCATTGTGCCTTTTGTATTTACTCCCGATGCAATTTCTGTGTTTCATGGTCAATGTGAAGGTCCAAGGGATACAATAAACCTGAACTGGTTCATCAGAAGGTAATACTGGTCTCCCAGGAGCCGCTCAAAGCACAAACTCTTAGAAGATTCACTGTTCTTGTACTACAGTCGGCATTGTGCCTTTTGTATTTAATCCCGATGCAATTTCTGTGTTTCATGGGAAATGTGAAGGTCCAAGGGATACAATAAACCTGCACTGGTGCATCGGAAGCTAATACTGGTCTCCCAGGAGCCGCTCAAAGCACAAACTCTTAGAAGATTCACTCTTCTTGTACTTCAGTAGCCATTGTGCCTTTTGTATTTAATCCCGATGCAATTTCTGTGTTTCATGGTCAATGTGAAGGTCCACGGGATACAATAAACCTGCACTGGTGCATCGGAAGCTAATACGTGTCTCCCAGGAGCCGCTCAAAGCACAAACTCTTAGAAGATCCAGTCATCTTGTACTTAAGTCGGCATTGTGCCTTTTGTATTTAATCCCGATACAATTTCTGTGTCTCATGGTCAATGTGAAGGTCCAAGGGATACAATAAACCTGCACTGGTGCATCGGAATCTAATACCGGTCTCCCATGAGCCGCTCAAAGCACAAACTCTTAGAAGATTCACTCTTCTTGTACTTAAGTCGGCATTGTGCCTTTTGTATTTAATCCCGATGCAATTTCTGTGTTTCATGGTCAATCTGAAGGTCCAAGGGGTACAGTAAACCTGCACTGGTGTAACGGAAGCTAATACCGGTGTCCCAGGAGCCTCGCAAAGCACAAACTCTTAGAAGATTCACTCTTCTTGTACTTAAGTCGGCATTGTGCATTTTGTATTTAATCCCGATGCAATTTCTGTGTTTCATGGTCAATGTGAAGGTCCAAGGAATACAGTAACCTGCACTGATGTATCGGAAGCTAATACTGGTCTCCCAGGAGCCGCTCAAAGCACAAACTCTTAGAAGATTCACTCTTCATGTACTTCAGTCGGCATTGTGCCTATTGTATTTAATACCGATGCATTTTCTATGTTGAATGGTCAATGTAAAGGTCCGAGGGATACAATAAACCTGCACTGGTGCATCGGAAGCTAATACTGGTCTCCCAGGAGCCGCTCAAAGCACAGCTTTTAGTAGATTCACTCTTCTTGTTCTTAAGTCGGCATTGTGCCTTTTGCATTTAATCCCGATGCAATGTCTGTGTTTCATGGTCAATGTGAAGGTCCAAGGGATACAATAAACCTGCACTGGTGCATCGGAAGCTAATACTGGTCTCCCAGGAATCGCTCAAAGCACAATCTCTTAGAAGATCCACTCTTCTTGTACTTCAGTCGCCATTGTGCCTTTTGTATTTAATCCCGATGCAATTTCTGTGTTTCATGGTCGATGTGAAGGTCCACGGGATACAATAAACCTGCACTGGTGCATCGGAAGCTAATACTGGTCTCCCAGGAGCCGCTCAAAGCACAAACTCTTAGAAGATTCACTCTTCTTGTACTTCAGTAGCCATTGTGCCTTTTGTATTTAATCCCGATGCAATTTCTGTGTTTCATGGTCAATGTGAAGGTCCACGGGATACAATAAACCTGCTCTGGTGCATCGGAAGCTAATACGTGTCTCCCAGGAGCCGCTCAAAGCACAAACTCTTAGTAGATCCAGTCATCTTGTACTTAAGTCGGCATTGTGCCTTTTGTATTTAATCCCGATACAATTTCTGTGTCTCATGGTCAATGTGAAGGTCCAAGGGATACAATAAACCTGCACTGGTGCATCGGAATCTAATACCGGTCTCCCATGAGCCGCTCAAAGCACAAAATCTTAGAAGATTCACTCTTCTTGTACTTAAGTCGGCATTGTGCCTTTTGTATTTAATCCCGATGCAATTTCTGTGTTTCATGGTCAATGTTAAGGTCCAAGGGATACAATAAACCTGCACTGGTGCATCGGAAGCTAATACTGGTATCCCAGGAGCCGCTCAAAGCACAAACTCTTAGAAGATTCACTCTTCTTGTACTTAAGTCGGCATTGTGCCTTTTGTATTTAATCCCGATGCAATTTCTGTGCTTCATGGTCAATGTGAAGGTCCAAGGGATACAATAAACCTGCACTGGTGCCTTCGAAAGCTAATACTGGTCTCCCAGGAGCCGCTCAAAGCACAAACTCTTAGAAGATACACTCTTCTTGTACTTAAGTCGGCATTGTTGCTTTTGTATTTAATCCCGATGCAATTTCTGTGTCTCATGGTCAATGTGAAGGTCCAAGGGATACAATAAACCTGCACTGGTGCATCGGAAGCTAATACTGGTCTCCCAGGAGCCGCTCAAAGCACAAACTCTTAGAAAATTCACTCTTCTTGTACTTAAGTCGGCATTGTGCCTTTTGTATTTAATCCCGATGCAATTTCTGTGTTTCATGTTCAATGTGAAGGTCCAAGGGATACAATAAACCTGCACTGGTGTATCGGAAGCTAATACTTGTCTCCCAGGAGCCGCTCAAAGCACAAACTCTTAGAAGATCCAGTCATCTTGTACTTAAGTCGGCATTGGGCCTTTTGTATTATATCCCGATACAATTTCTGTGTTTCATGGTCAATGTGAAGGTCCAAGGGATACAATAAACCTGCACTGGTGCATCGGAATCTAATACCGGTCTCCCAGTGGCCGCTCAAAGCACAAACTCTTAGAAGATTCACTCTTCATGTACTTCAGTCGGCATTGTGCTTATTGTATTTAATCCCGATGCAATTTCTGTGTTTAATGGTCAATGTGAAGGTCCGAGGGATACAATAAATCTGCACTGGTGCATCGGAAGCTAATACTGGTCTCCCAGGAGCCGCTCAAAGCACAGCTATTAGAAGATCCACTCTTCTTGTACTTAAGTCGGCATTGTGCCTTTTGTATTTAATCCCGATGCAATGTCTGTGTTTTATGGTCAATGTGAAGGTCCAAGGGATACAATAAACCTGCACTGGTGCATCGGAAGCTAATACTGGTCTCCCAGGAGACGCTCAAAGCACAAACTCTTAGAAGATTCACCCTTCTTGTACTTCAGTCGCCATTGTGCCTTTTGTATTTAATCCCGATACAATTTCTGTGTTTCATGGTCAATGTGAAGGTCCAAGGGATACAATAAACCTGCACTGGTGCATCGGAAGCTAATACTGGTCTCCCAGGAGCCGCTCAAAACACAAACTCTTAGAAGATTCACTCTTCTTGTACTTATTCGGCATTGTGCCTTTTGTATTTAATCCCGATGCAATTTCTGTGCTTCATGGTCAATGTGAAGGTCCAAGGGATACAATAAACCTGCACTGGTGCATCGGAAGCTAATACTGGTCTCCCAGGAGCCGCTCAAAGCACAAACTCTTAGAAGATTCACTCTTCTTGTACTTAAGTCGGCATTGTTGCTTTTGTATTTGATCCCGATGCAATTTCTGTGTCTCATGGTCAATGTGAAGGTCCAAGGGATACAATAAACCTGCACTGGTGCATCGGAAGCTAATACTGGTCTCCCAGGAGCCGCTCAAAGCACAAACTCTTAGAAAATTCACTCTTGTTGTACTTAAGTCGGCATTGTGCCTTTTGTATTTAATCCCGATGCAATTTCTGTGTTTCATGGTCAATGTGAAGGTCCAAGGGATACAATAAACCTGCACTGGTTCATCAGAAGCTAATACTGGTCTCCCAGGAGCCGCTCAAAGCACAGACACTTAGAAGATTCACTGTTCTTGTACTACAGTCGGCATTGTGCCTTTTGTATTTAATCCCGATGCAATTTCTGTGTTTCATGGGCAATGTGAAGGTCCAAGGGATACAATAAACCTGCACTGGTGCATCGGAAGCTAATACTGGTCTCCCAGGAGCCGCTCAAAGCACAGCTATTAGAAGATCCACTCTTCTTGTACTTAAGTCGGCATTGTGCCTTTTGTATTTAATCCCGATGCAATGTCTGTGTTTTATGGTCAATGTGAAGGTCCAAGGGATACAATAAACCTGTACTGGTGCATCGGAAGCTAATACTGGTCTCCCAGGAGACGCTCAAAGCACAAACTCTTAGAAGATTCACCCTTCTTGTACTTCAGTCGCCATTGTGCCTTTTGTATTTAATCCCGATACAATTTCTGTGTTTCATGGTCAATGTGAAGGTCCAAGGGATACAATAAACCTGCACTGGTGCATCGGAAGCTAATACTGGTCTCCCAGGAGCCGCTCAAAACACAAACTCTTAGAAGATTCACACTTCTTGTAATTATTCGGCATTGTGCCTTTTGTATTTAATCCCGATGCAATTTCTGTGCTTCATGGTCAATGTGAAGGTCCAAGGGATACAATAAACCTGCACTGGTGCATCGGAAGCTAATACTGGTCTCCCAGGAGCCGCTCAAAGCACAAACTCTTAGAAAATTCACTCTTGTTGTACTTAAGTCGGCATTGTGCCTTTTGTATTTAATCCCGATGCAATTTCTGTGTTTCATGGTCAATGTGAAGGTCCAAGGGATACAATAAACCTGCACTGGTTCATCAGAAGCTAATACTGGTCTCCCAGGAGCCGCTCAAAGCACAGACACTTAGAAGATTCACTGTTCTTGTACTACAGTCGGCATTGTGCCTTTTGTATTTAATCCCGATGCAATTTCTGTGTTTCATGGGCAATGTGAAGGTCCAAGGGATACAATAAACCTGCACTGGTGCATCGGAAGCTAATACTGGTCTCCCAAGAGCCGCTCAAAGCACAAACTTTTAGAAGATTCACTCTTCTTGTACTTCAGTCGCCATTGTGCAATTGGATTTAATCCCGATGCAATTTCTGTGTTTCATGGTCCATGTGAAGGTCCAAGGGATACAATAAACCTGCACTGGTGCATCGGAAGCTAATACTTGTCTCCCAGGAGCCGCTCAAAGCACAAACTCTTAGAAGAACCAGTCATCTTGTACTTAAGTCGGCATTGTGCCTTTTGTATTTAATCCCGATACAATTTCTGTGTTTCATGGTCAATGTGAAGGTCCAAGGGATACAATTAACCTGCACTGGTGCATCGGAATCTAATACCGGTCTCCCATGAGCCGCTCAAAGCACAAACTCTTAGAAGATTCACTCTTCTTGTACTTAAGTCGGCATTGTGCCTTTTGTATTTAATCCCGATGCAATTTCTGTGTTTCATGGTCATTCTGAAGGTCCAAGGGATACAGTAACCTGCACTGGTGTATCGCAAGCTAATACCGGTGTCCCAGGAGCCGCGCAAAGCACAAACTCTTAGAAGATTCACTCTTCTTGTACTTAAGTCGGCATTTGGCATTTTGTATTTAATCCCGATGCAATTTCTGTGTTTCATCGTCAATGTGAAGGTCCAAGGAATACAGTAACCTGCACTGATGTATCGGAAGCTAATACTGGTCTCCCAGGAGCCGCTCAAAGCACAAACTCTTAGAAGATTCACTCTTCATGTACTTCAGTCGGCATTATGCTTATTGTATTTAATCCCGATGCAATTTCTGTGTTTAATGGTCAATGTGAAGGTCCGAGGGATACAATAATCCTGCACTGGTGCATCGGAAGCTAATACTGGTCTCCCAGGAGCCGCTCAAAGCACAGCTATTAGAAGATTCACTCTTCTTGTACTTAAGTCGGCATTGTGCCTTTTGTATTTAATCCCGATGCAATGTCTGTGTTTCGTGGTCAATGTGAAGGTCCAAGGGATACAATAAACCTGCACTGGTACATCGGAAGCTAATACTGGTCTCCCAGGAGCCGCTCAAAGCACAAACTCTTAGAAGATTCACTCTTCTAGTAGTTCAGTCGCCATTGTGCCTTTTGTATTTAATCCAGATGCAATTTCTGTGTTTTATGGTCAATGTGAAGGTCCAAGGGATACAATAAACCTGCACTGGTGCATCGGAAGCTAATACTGGTCTCCCAGGAGCCGCTCAAAGCACAAACTCTTAGAAGATTCACTCTTCTTGTACTTAAGTCGGCATTGTGCCTTTTGCATTTAATCCCGATGCAATATCTGTGCTTCATGGTCAATGTGAAGGTCCAAGGGATACAATAAACCTGCACTGGTGCATCGGAAGCTAATACTGGTCTCCCAGGAGCCGCTCAAAAACACAAACTCTTAGAAGATACACTCTTCTTGTACTTAAGTCGGCATTGTTGCTTTTGTATTTAATCCCGATGCAATTTCTGTGTCTCATGGTCAATGTGAAGGTCCAAGGGATACAATAAACCTGCACTGGTGCATCGGAAGCTAATACTGGTCTCCCAGGAGCCGCTCAAAACACAAACTTTTAGAAAATTCACTCTTCTTGTACTTAAGTTGGCATTGTGCCTTTTGTATTTAATACCGATGCAATGTCTGTGTTTCATGGTCAATGTGAAGGTCCAAGGGATACAATAAATCTGCACTGGTGCATTGGAAGCTAATACTGGTCTCCCAGGAGCCGCTCAAAGCTCAAACTCTTAGAAGATTCACTCTTCTTGCACTTCAGTCGGCATTGTGCTTTTGTATTTAATTCCGACGCAATTTCTGTGTTTCATGGTCAATGTGAAGGTCCAAGGGATACAATAAACCTGCACTGGTGCATCGGAATCTAGTACTGGTCTCCCAGGAGCCGCTAAAAGCACAAACTCGTAGAAGATTCACTCTTCTTGTACTTTAGTCGGCATTGTGCATTTTGTATTTAATCCCGATGCAATTTCTGTGTTTCGTGGTCAATGTGAAGGTCCAAGGGATACAGTAAACCTGCACTGGTGCACCGTAATCTAATACTGGTCTCCCAGGAGCCGCTCAAAGCACAAACTCTAAGAACATTCACTCTTCTTGTACTTCAGTCGGCATTGTGCCATTTGTATTTAATCCCGATGCAATTTCTGTGTTTCATGGTCAATGTGAACGTCCAAGGGATACAATAAACCTGCACTGGTGCATCGGAAGCTAATACTGGTCTGCCAGGAGCCGCTCAAAGCACAAACTCTTAGAAGATTCACTGTTCTTGTACTTCAGTCGGCATTGTGCCTATTGTATTTAATCCCGATGCAATTTGTGTGTTTCATGGTCAATGTGAAGGTCCAAGGGATACAATAAACCTGCACTGGTGCATCGGAAGCTAATACTGGTCTCCCAGGAGCCGCTCAAAGCACAAACTCTTAGAAGATTCACTCTTCTTGTACTTCAGTCGGCATTGTGCCTTTTGTATTTAATCCCGATGCACTTTCTGTGTTTCATGGTCAATGTGAAGGTCCAAGGGATACAATAAACCTGCACTGGTGCATCGGAAGCTAATACTGGTCTCCCAGGAGCCGCTCAAAGCACAAACTCTTAGAAGATTCACTGTTCTTGTACTTCAGTCGCCATTGTGCTTTTGTATTTAATCCCGATGCAATTTCTGTGTTTCATGGTCAATGTGAAGGTCCAAGGGATACAATAAACCTGCACTGGTGCATCGGAAGCTAATACTTGTCTCCCAGGAGCCGCTCAAAGCACAAACTCTTAGAAGATCCAGTCATCTTGTACTTAAGTCGGCATTGTGCCCTTTGTATTAAATCCCGATACAATTTCTGTGTTTCATGGTCAATGTGAAGGTCCAAGGGATACAATAAACCTGCACTGGTGCATCGGAATCTAATACCGGTCTCCCAGGGGCCGCTCAAAGCACAAACTCTTAGAAGATTCACTCTTCTTGTACTTAAGTCGGCATTGTGCCTTTTGTATTTAATCCCGATGCCATTTCTGTGTTTCATGGTCAATCTGAAGGTCCAAGGGGTACAGTAACCTGCACTGGTGTATCGGAAGCTAATACCGGTGACCCAGGAGCCGCGCAGAGCACAAACTCTTAGAAGATTCACTCTTCTTGTACTTAAGTCGGCATTGTGCATTTTGTATTTAATCACGATGCAATTTCTGTGTTTCATGGTCAATGTAAAGGTCCAAGGAATACGGTAACCTGCACTGATGTATCGGAAGCTAATACTGGTCTCCCAGGAGCCGCTCAAAGCACAAACTCTTAGAAGATTCAATCTTCATGTACTTCAGTCGGCATTGTGCCTATTGTATTTAATCCCGATGCAATTTCTGTGTTTAATGGTCAATGTGAAGGTCCAAGGGATACAGTAAACCTGCACTGGTGCACCGGAATCTAATACTGGTCTCCCAGGAGCCGCTCAAAGCACAAACTCTAAGAACATTCACTCTTCTTGTACTTCAGTCGGCATTGTGCCATTTGTATTTAATCCCGATGCAATTTCTGTGTTTCATGGTCAATGTGAAGGTCCAAGGCATACAATAAACCTGCACTGGTGCATCGGAAGCTAATACTGGTCTCCCAGGAGCCGCTCAAAGCACAAACTCTTAGAAGATTCACTGTTCTTGTCCTTCAGTCGGCATTGTGCCTATTGTATTTAATCCCGATGCAATTTGTGTGTTTCATGGTCAATGTGAAGGTCCAAGGGATACAATAAACCTGCACTGGTGCATCGGAAGCTAATACTGGTCTCCCAGGAGCCGCTCAAAGCACAGCTATTAGAAGATTCACTCTTCTTGTACTTAAGTCGGCATTGTGCCTTTTGTATTTAATCCCGATGCAATGTCTGTGTTTCATGGTCAATGTGAATGTCCAAGGGATACAATAAACCTGCACTGGTGCATCGGAAGCTAATACTGGTCTCCCAGGAGCCGCTCAAAGCACAAACTCTTAGAAGATTCACTCTTCTTGTACTTCAGTCGCCATTGTGCCTTTTGTATTTAATCCAGATGCAATTTCTGTGTTTCATGGTCAATGTGAAGGTCCAACGGATACAATAAACCTGCACTGTTGCATCGGAAGCTAATACTGGTCTCCCAGTAGCCGCTCAAAGCACAAACTCTTAGAAGATTCACTCTTCTTGTACTTAAGTCGGCATTGTGCCTTTTGTATTTAATCCCGATGCAATTTCTGTGCTTCATGGTCAATGTGACGGTCCAAGGGATATAATAAACCTGCACTGGTGCATCGGAAGCTAATACTGGTGTCCCAGGAGCCGCAAAGCACAAACTCTTAGAAGATTCACTCTTCTTGTACTTAAGTCGGCATTGTTGCTTTTGTATTTAATCCCGATGCAATTTCTGTGTCTCATGGTCAATGTGAAGGTCCAAGGGATACAATAAACCTGCACTGGTGCATCGGAAGCTAATACTGGTCTCCCAGGAGCCGCTCAAAGCACAAACTCTTAGAAAATTCACTCTTCTTGTACTTAAGTCGGCATTGTGCCTTTTGTATTTACTCCCGATGCAATTTCTGTGTTTCATGGTCAATGTGAAGGTCCAAGGGATACAATAAACCTGAACTGGTTCATCAGAAGGTAACACTGGTCTCCCAGGAGCCGCTCAAAGCACAAACTCTTAGAAGATTCACTGTTCTTGTACTACAGTCGGCATTGTGCCTTTTGTATTTAATCCCGATGCAATTTCTGTGTTTCATGGGCAATGTGAAGGTCCAAGGGATACAATAAACCTGCACTGGTGCATGTGAAGCTAATACTGGTCTCCCAGGAGCCGCTCAAAGCACAAACTCTTAGAAGATTCACTCTTCTTGTACTTCAGTAGCCATTGTGCCTTTTGTATTTAATCCCGATGCAATTTCTGTGTTTCATGGTCAATGTGAAGGTCCAAGGGATACAATAAACCTGCACTGGTGCATCGGAAGCTAATACTTGTCTCCCAGGAGCCGCTCAAAGCACAAACTCTTAGAAGATCCAGTCATCTTGTACTTAAGTCGGCATTGTGCCTTTTGTATTTAATCCCGATACAATTTCTGTGTCTCATGGTCAATGTGAAGGTCCAAGGGATACAATAAACCTGCACTGGTGCATCGGAATCTAATACCGGTCTCCCATGAGCCGCTCAAAGCACAAACTCTTAGAAGATTCACTCTTCTTGTACTTAAGTCGGCATTGTGCCTTTTGTATTTAATCCCGATCCGATGCAATTTCTGTGTTTCATGGTCAATCTGAAGGTCCAAGGGGTACAGTAACCTGCACTGGTGTAACGGAAGCTAATACCGGTGTCCCAGGAGCCGCGCAAAGCACAAACTCTTAGAAGATTCACTCTTCTTGTACTTAAGTCGGCATTGTGCATTTTGTATTTAATCCCGATGCAATTTCTGTGTTTCATGGTCAATGTGAAGGTCCAAGGAATACAGTAACCTGCACTGATGTATCGGAAGCTAATACTGTTCTCCCAGGAGCCGCTCAAAGCACAAACTCTTAGAAGATTCAATCTTCATGTACTTCAGTCGGCATTGTGCCTTTTGCATTTAATCCCGATGCAATTTCTGTGTTTAATGGTCAATGTAAAGGTCCGAGGGATACAACAAACCTGCACTGGTGCATCGGAAGCTAATACTGGTCTCCCAGGAGCCGCTCAAAGCACAGCTATTAGAAGATTCACTCTTCTTGTTCTTAAGTCGGCATTGTGCCTTTTGCATTTAATCCCGATGCAATTTCTGTGTTTCGTGGTCAATGTGAAGGTCCAAGGGATACAGTAAACCTGCACTGGTGCACCGAAATCTAATACTGGTCTCCCAGGAGCCGCTCAAAGCACAAACTCTTAGAAGATACACTCTTCTTGTACTTAAGTCGGCATTGTTGCTTTTGTATTTAATCCCGATGCAATTTCTGTGTCTCATGGTCAATGTGAAGGTCCAAGGGATACAATAAACCTGCACTGGTGCATCGGAAGCTAATACAGGTCTCCCAGGAGCCGCTCAAAGCACAAACTCTTAGAAGATTCACTGTTCTTGTACTTCAGTCGGCATTGTGCCTATTGTATTTAATCCCGATGCAATTTGTGTGTTTCATGGTCAATGTGAAGGTCCAAGGGATACAATAAACCTGCACTGGTGCATCGGAAGCTAATACTGGTCTCCCAGGAGCCGCTCAAAGCACAGCTATTAGAAGATTCACTCTTCTTGTACTTAAGTCGGCATTGTGCCTTTTGTATTTAATGCCGATGCAATGTCTGTGTTTCATGGTCAATGTGAAGGTCCAAGGGATACAATAAACCTGCACTGGTGCATCGGAAGCTAATACTGGTCTCCCAGGAGCCGCTCAAAGCACAAACTCTTAGAAGATTCACTCTTCTTGTACTTCAGTCGCCATTGTGCCTTTTGTATTTAATCCAGATGCAATTTCTGTGTTTCATGGTCAATGTGAAGGTCCAACGGATACAATAAACCTGCACTGGTGCATCGGAAGCTAATACTGGTCTCCCAGGAGCCGCTCAAAGCACAGACTCTTAGAAGATTCACTCTTCTTGTACTTAAGTCGGCATTGTGCCTTTTGTATTTAATCCCGATGCAATTTCTGTGCTTCATGGTCAATGTGACGGTCCAAGGGATATAATAAACCTGCACTGGTGCATCGGAAGCTAATACTGGTCTCCCAGGATCCGCTCAAAGCACAAACTCTTAGAAGATTCACTCTTCTTGTACTTAAGTCGTCATTGTTGCTTTTGTATTTAATCCCGATGCAATTTCTGTGTCTCATGGTCAATGTGAAGGTCCAAGGGATACAATAAACCTGCACTGGTGCATCGGAAGCTAATACTGGTCTCCCAGGAGCCGCTCAAAGCACAAACTCTTAGAAAATTCAATCTTCTTGTACTTAAGTCGGCATTGTGCCTTTTGTATTTACTCCCGATGCAATTTCTGTGTTTCATGGTCAATGTGAAGGTCCAAGGGATACAATAAACCTGAACTGGTTCATCAGAAGGTAATACTGGTCTCCCAGGAGCCGCTCAAAGCACAAACTCTTAGAAGATTCACTGTTCTTGTACTACAGTCGGCATTGTGCCTTTTGTATTTAATCCCGATGCAATTTCTGTGTTTCATGGGCAATGTGAAGGTCCAAGGGATACAATAAACCTGCACTGGTGCATCGGAAGCTAATACTGGTCTCCCAGGAGCCGCTCAAAGCACAAACTCTTAGAAGATTCACTCTTCTTGTACTTCAGTAGCCATTGTGCCTTTTGTATTTAATCCCGATGCAATTTCTGTGTTTCATGGTCAATGTGAAGGTCCACGGGATACAATAAACATGCACTGGTGCATCGGAAGCTAATACGTGTCTCCCAGGAGCCGCTCAAAGCACAAACTCTTAGAAGATCCAGTCATCTTGTACTTAAGTCGGCATTGTGCCTTTTGTATTTAATCCCGATACAATTTCTGTGTCTCATGGTCAATGTGAAGGTCCAAGGGATACAATAAACCTGCACTGGTGCATCGGAATCTAATACCGGTCTCCCATGAGCCGCTCAAAGCACAAACTCTTAGAAGATTCACTCTTCTTGTACTTAAGTCGGCATTGTGCCTTTTGTATTTAATCCCGATGCAATTTCTGTGTTTCATGGTCAATCTGAAGGTCCAAGGGGTACAGTAAACCTGCACTGGTGTAACGGAAGCTAATACCGGTGTCCCAGGAGCCTCGCAAAGCACAAACTCTTAGAAGATTCACTCTTCTTGTACTTAAGTCGGCATTGTGCATTTTGTATTTAATCCCGATGCAATTTCTGTGTTTCATGGTCAATGTGAAGGTCCAAGGAATACAGTAACCTGCACTGATGTATCGGAAGCTAATACTGGTCTCCCAGGAGCCGCTCAAAGCACAAACTCTTAGAAGATTCACTCTTCATGTACTTCAGTCGGCATTGTGCCTATTGTATTTAATACCGATGCATTTTCTATGTTGAATGGTCAATGTAAAGGTCCGAGGGATACAATAAACCTGCACTGGTGCATCGGAAGCTAATACTGGTCTCCCAGGAGCCGCTCAAAGCACAGCTTTTAGTAGATTCACTCTTCTTGTTCTTAAGTCGGCATTGTGCCTTTTGCATTTAATCCCGATGCAATGTCTGTGTTTCATGGTCAATGTGAAGGTCCAAGGGATACAATAAACCTGCACTGGTGCATCGGAAGCTAATACTGGTCTCCCAGGAATCGCTCAAAGCACAATCTCTTAGAAGATCCACTCTTCTTGTACTTCAGTCGCCATTGTGCCTTTTGTATTTAATCCCGATGCAATTTCTGTGTTTCATGGTCGATGTGAAGGTCCACGGGATACAATAAACCTGCACTGGTGCATCGGAAGCTAATACTGGTCTCCCAGGAGCCGCTCAAAGCACAAACTCTTAGAAGATTCACTCTTCTTGTACTTCAGTAGCCATTGTGCCTTTTGTATTTAATCCCGATGCAATTTCTGTGTTTCATGGTCAATGTGAAGGTCCACGGGATACAATAAACCTGCTCTGGTGCATCGGAAGCTAATACGTGTCTCCCAGGAGCCGCTCAAAGCACAAACTCTTAGTAGATCCAGTCATCTTGTACTTAAGTCGGCATTGTGCATTTTGTATTTAATCCCGATACAATTTCTGTGTCTCATGGTCAATGTGAAGGTCCAAGGGATACAATAAACCTGCACTGGTGCATCGGAATCTAATACCGGTCTCCCATGAGCCGCTCAAAGCACAAAATCTTAGAAGATTCACTCTTCTTGTACTTAAGTCGGCATTGTGCCTTTTGTATTTAATCCCGATGCAATTTCTGTGTTTCATGGTCAATGTTAAGGTCCAAGGGATACAATAAACCTGCACTGGTGCATCGGAAGCTAATACTGGTATCCCAGGAGCCGCTCAAAGCACAAACTCTTAGAAGATTCACTCTTCTTGTACTTAAGTCGGCATTGTGCCTTTTGTATTTAATCCCGATGCAATTTCTGTGCTTCATGGTCAATGTGAAGGTCCAAGGGATACAATAAACCTGCACTGGTGCCTTCGAAAGCTAATACTGGTCTCCCAGGAGCCGCTCAAAGCACAAACTCTTAGAAGATACACTCTTCTTGTACTTAAGTCGGCATTGTTGCTTTTGTATTTAATCCCGATGCAATTTCTGTGTCTCATGGTCAATGTGAAGGTCCAAGGGATACAATAAACCTGCACTGGTGCATCGGAAGCTAATACTGGTCTCCCAGGAGCCGCTCAAAGCACAAACTCTTAGAAAATTCACTCTTCTTGTACTTAAGTCGGCATTGTGCCTTTTGTATTTAATCCCGATGCAATTTCTGTGTTTCATGTTCAATGTGAAGGTCCAAGGGATACAATAAACCTGCACTGGTGTATCGGAAGCTAATACTTGTCTCCCAGGAGCCGCTCAAAGCACAAACTCTTAGAAGATCCAGTCATCTTGTACTTAAGTCGGCATTGGGCCTTTTGTATTATATCCCGATACAATTTCTGTGTTTCATGGTCAATGTGAAGGTCCAAGGGATACAATAAACCTGCACTGGTGCATCGGAATCTAATACCGGTCTCCCAGTGGCCGCTCAAAGCACAAACTCTTAGAAGATTCACTCTTCATGTACTTCAGTCGGCATTGTGCTTATTGTATTTAATCCCGATGCAATTTCTGTGTTTAATGGTCAATGTGAAGGTCCGAGGGATACAATAAATCTGCACTGGTGCATCGGAAGCTAATACTGGTCTCCCAGGAGCCGCTCAAAGCACAGCTATTAGAAGATCCACTCTTCTTGTACTTAAGTCGGCATTGTGCCTTTTGTATTTAATCCCGATGCAATGTCTGTGTTTTATGGTCAATGTGAAGGTCCAAGGGATACAATAAACCTGCACTGGTGCATCGGAAGCTAATACTGGTCTCCCAGGAGACGCTCAAAGCACAAACTCTTAGAAGATTCACCCTTCTTGTACTTCAGTCGCCATTGTGCCTTTTGTATTTAATCCCGATACAATTTCTGTGTTTCATGGTCAATGTGAAGGTCCAAGGGATACAATAAACCTGCACTGGTGCATCGGAAGCTAATACTGGTCTCCCAGGAGCCGCTCAAAACACAAACTCTTAGAAGATTCACTCTTCTTGTACTTATTCGGCATTGTGCCTTTTGTATTTAATCCCGATGCAATTTCTGTGCTTCATGGTCAATGTGAAGGTCCAAGGGATACAATAAACCTGCACTGGTGCATCGGAAGCTAATACTGGTCTCCCAGGAGCCGCTCAAAGCACAAACTCTTAGAAGATTCACTCTTCTTGTACTTAAGTCGGCATTGTTGCTTTTGTATTTGATCCCGATGCAATTTCTGTGTCTCATGGTCAATGTGAAGGTCCAAGGGATACAATAAACCTGCACTGGTGCATCGGAAGCTAATACTGGTCTCCCAGGAGCCGCTCAAAGCACAAACTCTTAGAAAATTCACTCTTGTTGTACTTAAGTCGGCATTGTGCCTTTTGTATTTAATCCCGATGCAATTTCTGTGTTTCATGGTCAATGTGAAGGTCCAAGGGATACAATAAACCTGCACTGGTTCATCAGAAGCTAATACTGGTCTCCCAGGAGCCGCTCAAAGCACAGACACTTAGAAGATTCACTGTTCTTGTACTACAGTCGGCATTGTGCCTTTTGTATTTAATCCCGATGCAATTTCTGTGTTTCATGGGCAATGTGAAGGTCCAAGGGATACAATAAACCTGCACTGGTGCATCGGAAGCTAATACTGGTCTCCCAGGAGCCGCTCAAAGCACAGCTATTAGAAGATCCACTCTTCTTGTACTTAAGTCGGCATTGTGCCTTTTGTATTTAATCCCGATGCAATGTCTGTGTTTTATGGTCAATGTGAAGGTCCAAGGGATACAATAAACCTGTACTGGTGCATCGGAAGCTAATACTGGTCTCCCAGGAGACGCTCAAAGCACAAACTCTTAGAAGATTCACCCTTCTTGTACTTCAGTCGCCATTGTGCCTTTTGTATTTAATCCCGATACAATTTCTGTGTTTCATGGTCAATGTGAAGGTCCAAGGGATACAATAAACCTGCACTGGTGCATCGGAAGCTAATACTGGTCTCCCAGGAGCCGCTCAAAACACAAACTCTTAGAAGATTCACTCTTCTTGTAATTATTCGGCATTGTGCCTTTTGTATTTAATCCCGATGCAATTTCTGTGCTTCATGGTCAATGTGAAGGTCCAAGGGATACAATAAACCTGCACTGGTGCATCGGAAGCTAATACTGGTCTCCCAGGAGCCGCTCAAAGCACAAACTCTTAGAAGATTCACTCTTCTTGTACTTAAGTCGGCATTGTTGCTTTTGTATTTGATCCCGATGCAATTTCTGTGTCTCATGGTCAATGTGAAGGTCCAAGGGATACAATAAACCTGCACTGGTGCATCGGAAGCTAATACTGGTCTCCCAGGAGCCGCTCAAAGCACAAACTCTTAGAAAATTCACTCTTGTTGTACTTAAGTCGGCATTGTGCCTTTTGTATTTAATCCCGATGCAATTTCTGTGTTTCATGGTCAATGTGAAGGTCCAAGGGATACAATAAACCTGCACTGGTTCATCAGAAGCTAATACTGGTCTCCCAGGAGCCGCTCAAAGCACAGACACTTAGAAGATTCACTGTTCTTGTACTACAGTCGGCATTGTGCCTTTTGTATTTAATCCCGATGCAATTTCTGTGTTTCATGGGCAATGTGAAGGTCCAAGGGATACAATAAACCTGCACTGGTGCATCGGAAGCTAATACTGGTCTCCCAGGAGCCGCTCAAAGCACAAACTCTTAGAAGATTCACTCTTCTTGTACTTCAGTCGCCATTGTGCCTTTTGTATTTAATCCCGATACAATTTCTGTGTTTCATGGTCAATGTGAAGGTCCAAGGGATACAATAAACCTGCACTGGTGCATCGGAATCTAATACCGGTCTCCCATGAGCCGCTCAAAGCACAAACTCTTAGAAGATTCACTCTTCTTGTACTTGAGTCGGCATTGTGCCTTTTGTATTTAATCCCGATGCAATTTCTGTGTTTCATGGTCAATCTGAAGGTCCAAGGGGTACAGTAACCTGCACTGGTGTATCGGAAGCTAATACCGGTGTCCCAGGAGCCGCGCAAAGCACAAACTCTTAGAAGATTCACTCTTCTTGTACTTAAGTCGGCATTGTGCATTTTGTATTTAATCCCGATGCCATTTCTGTGTTTCATGTTCAATGTGAAGGTCCAAGGGATACAGTAAATCTGCACTGGTGCATCGGAAGCTAATACTGGTCTCCCAGGAGCCGCTCAAAGCACAAACTCTTAGAAGATTCACTCTTCTTGTACTTCAGTCGGCATTGTGCTTTTTGTATTTAATTCCGACGCAATTTCTGTGTTTCATGGTCAATGTGAAGGTCCAAGGGATACAATAAACCTTCACTGGTGCATCGGAATCTAATACTGGTCTCCCAGGAGCCGCTCAAAGCACAAACTCTTAAAAGATTCACTCTTCTTGAACTTAAGTCGGCATTGTGCCTTTTGTATTTAATCCCGATGCAATTTCTGTGTTTCATGGTCAATGTGAAGGTCTAAGGAATACAGTAACCTGCACTGATGTATCGGAAGCTAATACTGGTCTCCCAGGAGCCGCTCAAAGCACAAACTCTTAGAAGATTCACTCTTCATGTACTTAAGTCGGCATTGTGCATTTTGTATTTAATCCCGATGCAGTTTCTGTGTTTAATGGTCAATGTGAAGGTCCGAGGGATACAATAAACCTGCACTGGTGCATCGGAAGCTAATACTGGTCTCCCAGGAGCCGCTCAAATCACAGCTCTTAGAAGATTCACTCTTCTTGTACTTAAGTCGGCATTGTGCCTTTTGTATTTAATCCCGATGCAATGTCTGTGTTTCATGGTCAATGTGAAGGTCCAAGGGATACGATAAACCTGCACTGGTGCATCGGAAGGTAATACTGGTCTCCCAGGAGCCGCTCAAAGCACAAACTCTTACAAGATTCACTCTTCTTGTACTTAAGTCGGCATTGTGCCTTTTGTATTTAATCCCGATGCAATTTCTGTGTCTCATGGTCAATGTGAAGGTCCAAGGGATACAATAAACCTGCACTGGTGCATCGGAAGCAAATACTGGTCTCCCAGGAGCCGCTCAAAGCACAAACTCTTAGAAAATTCACTCTTCTTGCACTTAAGTCGGCCTTGTGCCTATTGTATTTAATCCCGATGCAATTTCTGTGCTTCATGGTCAATGTGAAGGTCCAAGGGATACAATAAACCTGCACTGGTGCATCGGAAGCTAATACTGGTCTCCCAGGAGCCGCTCAAAGCACAAACTCTTAGAAGATTCACTCTTCTTGTACTTAAGTCGGCATTGTGCCTTTTGTATTTAATCCCGATGCAATTTCTGTGTTTCATGGTCAATGTGAAGGTCCAAGGGGTACAGTAACCTGCACTGGTGTATCGGAAGCTAATACCGGTGTCTCAGGAGCCGCGCAAAACACAAACTCTTAGAAGATTCACTCTTCTTGTACTTAAGTCGGCATTGTGCATTTTGTATTTAATCCCGATGCAATTTCTGTCTTTCATGGTCAATGTGAAGGTCCAAGGAATACAGTAACCTGCACTGATGTATCGGAAGCTAATACTGGTCTCCCAGGAGCCGCTCAAAGCACAAACTCTTAGAAGATTCACTCTACGTGTACTTCAGTCGGCATTGTGCCTATTGTATTTAATCCCGATGCAATTTCTGTGTTTAATGGTCAATGTAAAGGTCCGAGGGATACAATAAACCTGCACTGGTGCATCGGAAGCTAATACTGGTCTCCCAGGAGCCGCTCAAAGCACAGCTCTTAGAAGATTCACTCTTCTTGTACTTAAGTTGGCATTGTGCCTTTTGTATTTAATCCCGATGCAATGTCTGTGTTTCATGGTCAATGTGAAGGTCCAAGGGATACAATAAACCTGCACTGGTGCATCGGAAGCTAATACTGGTCTCCCAGGAGCCGCTCAAAGCACAAACTCTTAGAAAATTCACTCTTGTTGTACTTAAGTCGGCATTGTGCCTTTTGTATTTAATCCCGATGCAATTTCTGTGTTTCATGGTCAATGTGAAGGTCCAAGGGATACAATAAACCTGCACTGGTTCATCAGAAGCTAATACTGGTCTCCCAGGAGCCGCTCAAAGCACAGACACTTAGAAGATTCACTGTTCTTGTACTACAGTCGGCATTGTGCCTTTTGTATTTAATCCCGATGCAATTTCTGTGTTTCATGGGCAATGTGAAGGTCCAAGGGATACAATAAACCTGCACTGGTGAGACATTGTAACAACACAAGTACCATAATTTATGTCTCCAACAACACCAATTGCAAATGTTTTATAACAGATAATGTCTCTGTCATAGTAAGCCTCCAATCCTTGTAAAGGCTTGTCACTACCTCTCACCAAAGCAACAGACATCCATGAATTGCCTGTGACTACTTCATTTGCAGTACGAGAAAACGTAATGTTACAGCCAACAAATGTTATTGGCCCAGCTAATATCTCCTGTTGAGACGTTGGGTTTGGTGTCTCGTCAAAACTTAAAACAGTCTTGTAAACAGGCATTCTGCTCCTCCTGGAGTATCTCCTGCGGCGGTAAGGCATGGCTGTGTGCTGCGTGCTGCTGCCTGCAGTCGACTGACGCAGAAACAGGAAGCGCGCCCAGACCCCAGCGCTGGCCTTATCAGCCGACGGAAGTTGCGCAATCTTGAATTTTGCCCGACGCGGCCCTAGTAATACTAGGGGCCGCGTCTCGCCGCAGCCTCGCTCAGCGGCTAAGTCCCGTTCAAGGACACCCGCCTCTATGGCTGTGTGCGCCGCCTTATAGGCGGGTGTCCTTGAACGGGACTTAGCCGCTGAGCGAGGCTGCGGCGAGACGCAGCCCCTAGTATTACTAGGGCCGCGTCGGGCAAAATTCAAGATTGCGCAACTTCCGTCGGCTGATAAGGCCAGCGCTGGGGTCTGGGCGCGCTTCCTGTTTCTGCGTCAGTCGACTGCAGGCAGCAGCACGCAGCACACAGCCATGCCGTACCGCCGTAGGAGATACTCCAGGAGGAGCAGAATGCCTGTGTGCGCCGCCTTAGAGGCGGGTGTCCTTGAACGGGACTTAGCCGCTGAGCGAGGCTGCGGCGAGACGCAGCCCCTAGTATTACTAGGGCCGCGTCGGGCAAAATTCAAGATTGCGCAACTTCCGTCGGCTGATAAGGCCAGCGCTGGGGTCTGGGCGCGCTTCCTGTTTCTGCGTCAGTCGACTGCAGGCAGCAGCACGCAGCACACAGCCATGCCATACCGCCGCAGGAGATACTCCAGGAGGAGCAGAATGCCTGTTTACAAGACTGTTTTAAGTGTTTCATGGGCAATGTGAAGGTCCAAGGGATACAATAAACCTGCACTGGTGCATCGGAAGCTAATACTGGTCTCCCAGGAGCCGCTCAAAGCACAAACTCTTAGAAGATTCACTCTTCTTGTACTTCAGTCGCCATTGTGCCTTTTGTATTTAATCCCGATGCAATTTCTGTGTTTCATGTTCAATGTGAAGGTCCAAGGGATACAGTAAATCTGCACTGGTGCAACGGAAGCTAATACTGGTCTCCCAGGAGCCGCTCAAAGCACAAACTCTTAGAAGATTCACTCTTCTTGTACTTCAGTCGGCATTGTGCTTTTTGTATTTAATTCCGACGCAATTTCTGTGTTTCATGGTCAATGTGAAGGTCCAAGGGATACAATAAACCTTCACTGGTGCATCGGAATCTAATACTGGTCTCCCAGGAGCCGCTCAAAGCACAAACTCTTAAAAGATTCACTCTTCTTGAACTTAAGTCGGCATTGTGCATTTTGTATTTAATCCCGATGCAATTTCTGTGTTTCATGGTCAATGTGAAGGTCTAAGGAATACAGTAACCTGCACTGATGTATCGGAAGCTAATACTGGTCTCCCAGGAGCCGCTCAAAGCACAAACTCTTAGAAGATTCACTCTTCATGTACTTAAGTCGGCATTGTGCATTTTGTATTTAATCCCGATGCAGTTTCTGTGTTTAATGGTCAATGTGAAGGTCCGAGGGATACAATAAACCTGCACTGGTGCATCGGAAGCTAATACTGGTCTCCCAGGAGCCGCTCAAAGCACAGCTCTTAGAAGATTCACTCTTCTTGTACTTAAGTCGGCATTGTGCCTTTTGTATTTAATCCCGATGCAATGTCTGTGTTTCATGGTCAATGTGAAGGTCCAAGGGATACAATAAACCTGCACTGGTGCATCGGAAGCTAATACTGGTCTCCCAGGAGCCGCTCAAAGCACAAACTCTTACAAGATTCACTCTTCTTGTACTTAAGTCGGCATTGTGCCTTTTGTATTTAATCCCGATGCAATTTCTGTGTCTCATGGTCAATGTGAAGGTCCAAGGGATACAATAAACCTGCACTGGTGCATCGGAAGCAAATACTGGTCTCCCAGGAGCCGCTCAAAGCACAAACTCTTAGAAAATTCACTCTTCTTGTACTTAAGTCGGCATTGTGCCTTTTGTATTTAATCCCGATGCAATTTCTGTGTTTCATGGTCAATTTGAAGGTCCAAGGGATACAATAAACCTGCACTGGTGCATCGGAATGTAATACCGGTCTCCCATGAGCCGCTCAAAGCACAAACTCTTAGAAGATTCACTCTTCTTGTACCTAAGTCGGCATTGTGCCTTTTGTATTTAATCCCGATCCAATTTCTGTGTCTCATGGTCAATGTGAAGGTCCAAGGGATACAATAAACCTGCACTGGTGCATCGGAAGCAAATACTGGTCTCCCAGGAACCGCTCAAAGCACAAACTCTTAGAAAATTCACTCTTCTTGCACCTAAGTCGGCCTTGTGCCTTTTGTATTTAATCCCGATGCAATTTCTGTGCTTCATGGTCAATGTGAAGGTCCAAGGGATACAATAAACCTGCACTGGTGCATCGGAAGCTAATACTGGTCTCCCAGGAGCCGCTCAAAGCACAAACTCTTAGAAGATTCACTCTTCTTGTACTTAAGTCGGCATTGTGCCTTTTCTATTTAATCCCGATGCAATTTCTGTGTTTCATGGTCAATGTGAAGGTCCAAGGGGTACAGTAACCTGCACTGGTGTATCGGAAGCTAATACCGGTGTCCCAGGAGCCGCGCAAAACACAAACTCTTAGAAGATTCACTCTTCTTGTACTTAAGTCGGCATTGTGCATTTTGTATTTAATCCCGATGCAATTTCTGTGTTTCATGGTCAATGTGAAGGTCCAAGGAATACAGTAACCTGCACTGATGTATCGGAAGCTAATACTGGTCTCCCAGGAGCCGCTCAAAGCACAAACTCTTAGAAGATTCACTCTACGTGTACTTCAGTCGGCATTGTGCCTATTGTATTTAATCCCGATGCAATTTCTGTGTTTAATGGTCAATGTAAAGGTCCGAGGGATACAATAAACCTGCACTGGTGGATCGGAAGCTAATACTGGTCTCCCAGGAGCCGCTCAAAGCACAGCTCTTAGAAGATTCACTCTTCTTGTACTTAAGTTGGCATTGTGCCTTTTGTATTTAATCCCGATGCAATGTCTGTGTTTCATGGTCAATGTGAAGGTCCAAGGGAAACAATAAACCTGCACTGGGGCATCGGAAGCTAATACTGGTCTCCCAGGAGCCGCTCAAAGCACAAACTCTTAGAAGATTCACTGTTCTTGTACTTAAGTCGGCATTGTGCCTTTTGTATTTAATCCCGATGCAATTTCTCTGTCTCATGGTCAATGTGAAGGTCCAAGGGATACAATAAACCTGCACTGGTGCATGGGAAGCAAATACTGGTCTCCCAGGAGCCGCTCAAAGCACAAACTCTTAGAAAATTCACTGTTCTTGTACTTAAGTCGGCATTGTGCCTTTTGTATTTAATCCCGATGCAGTTTATGTGTTTCATGTTCAATGTGAAGGTCCAAGGGATACAGTAAATCTGCACTGGTGCATCGGAAGCTAATACTGGTCTCCCAGGAGCCGCTCAAAGCACAAACTCTTAGAAGATTCACTCTTCTTGTACTTCAGTCGGCATTGTGCTTCTTGTATTTAATTCCGACGCAATTTCTGTGTTTCATGGTTAATGTGAAGGTCCAAGGGATACAATAAACCTGCACTGGTGCATCGGAATCTAATACTGGTCTCCCAGGAGTCGCTCAAAGCACAAACTCTTAAATGATTCACTCTTCTTGTACTTAAGTCGGCATTGTGCATTTTGTATTTAATCCCGATGCAATTTCTGTGTTTCATGGTCAATGTGAAGGTCCAAGGAATACAGTAACCTGCACTGATGTATCGGAAGCTAATACTGGTCTCCCAGGAGCCGCTCAAAGCACAAACTCTTAGAAGATTCACTCTACGTGTACTTCAGTCGGCATTGTGCCTATTGTATTTAATCCCGGTGCAATGTCTGTGTTTCATGGTCAATGTGAAGGTCCAAGGGATACAATAAACCTGCACTGGTGCATCGGAAGCTAATACTGGTCTCCCAGGAGCCGCTCAAAGCACTAACTCTTAGAAGATTCACTCTTCTTTTTCTTAAGTCGGCATTGTGCCTTTTGTATTTAATCCCGATGCAATTTCTGTGTCTCATGGTCAATGTGAAGGACCAAGGGATACAATAAACCTGCACTGGTGCATCGGAAGCAAATACTGGTCTCCCAGGAGCCGCTCAAAGCACAAACTCTTAGAAAATTCACTCTTCTTGTACTTAAGTCGGCATTGTGCATTTTGTATTTAATCCCGATGCAATTTCTGTGTTTCATGGTCAATGTGAAGGTCCAAGGGGTACAGTAACCTGCACTGATGTATCGGAAGCTAATACCGGTGTCCCAGGAGCCGCGCAAAGCACAAACTCTTAGAAGATTCACTCTTCTTGTACTTAAGTCGGCATTGTGCATTTTGTATTTAATCCCGATGCAATTTCTGTGTTTCATGGTCATTGTGAAGGTCCAAGGAATACAGTAACCTGCACTGATGTATCGGAAGCTAATACTGGTCTCCCAGGAGCCGCTCAAAGCACAAACTCTTAGAAGATTCACTCTTCTTGTACTTAAGTCGGCATTGTGCCTTTTGTATTTAATCCCGATGCAATTTCTGTGTTTCATGGTCAATGTGAAGGCCCAAGGGGTACAGTAACCTGCACTGGTGTATCGGAAGCTAATACCGGTGTCCCAGGAGCCGCGCAAAGCACAAACTCTTTGAAGATACACTCTTGTTGTACTTAAGTCAGCATTGTTACTTTTGTATTTAATCCCGATGCAATTTCTGTGTCTCATGGTCAATGTGAAGGTCCAAGGGATACAATAAACCTGCACTGGTGCATCGGAAGCTAATACTGGTCTCCCAGGAGCCGCTCAAAGCACAAACTCTTAGAAAATTCACTCTTCTTGTACTTAAGTCGGCATTGTGCCTTTTGTATTTAATCCCGATGCAATTTCTGTGTTTCATGTTCAATGTGAAGGTCCAAGGGATACAGTAAATCTGCACTGGTGCATCGGAAGCCAAAACTGGTCTCCAAGGAGCCGCTCAAAGCACAAACTCTTAGAAGATTCACTCTTCTTGTACTTCAGTCGGCATTGTGCTTTTTGTATTTAATTCCGACGCAATTTCTGTGTTTCATGGTCAATGTGAAGGTCCAAGGGATACAATAAACCTGCACTGGTGCATCGGAATCTAATACTGGTCGCCCAGGAGTCGCTCAAAGCACAAACTCTTAAAAGATTCACTCTTCTTGAACTTAAGTCGGCATTGTGCCTTTTGTATTTAATCCCGATGCAATTTCTGTGTTTCATGGTCAATGTGAAGGTCCAAGGAATACAGTAACCTGCACTGATGTATCGGAAGCTAATACTGGTCTCCCAGGAGCCGCTCAAAGCACAAACTCTTAGAAGATTCACTCTTCTTGTACTTAAGTCGGCATTGTGCCTTTTGTATTTAATCCCGATGCAATTTCTGTGTTTCATGGTCAATGTGAAGGTCCAAGGGGTACAGTAACCTGCACTGGTGTATCGGAAGCTAATACCGGTGTCCCAGGAGCCGCGCAAAGCACAAACTCTTACAAGATTCACTCTTCTTGTACTTAAGTCGGCATTGTGCATTTTGTATTTAATCCCGATGCAATTTCTGTGTTTCATGGTCAATGTGAAGGTCCAAGGAATACAGTAACCTGCACTGATGTATCGGAAGCTAATACTGGTCTCCCAGGAGCCGCTCAAAGCACAAACTCTTAGAAGATTCACTCTTCATATACTTAAGTCGGCATTGTGCCTTTTGTATTTAATCCCGATGCAATGTCTGTGTTTCATGGTCAATGTGAAGGTCCAAGGGATACAATAAACCTGCACTGGTGCATCGGAAGCTAATACTGGTCTCCCAGGAGCCGCTCAAAGCACAAACTCTTAGAAGATTCACTCTTCTTGTTCTTAAGTCGGCATTGTGCCTTTTGTATTTAATCCCGATGCAATTTCTGTGTTTCATGGTCAATGTGAAGGTCCAAGGGGTACAGTAACCTGCACTGGTGTATCGGAAGCTAATACCGGTGTCCCAGGAGCCTCGCAAAGCACAAACTCTTAGAAGATTCACTCTTTTTGTACTTAAGTCGGCATTGTGCCTTTTGTATTTAATCCCGATGCAATGTCTGTTTTTCATGGTCAATGTGAAGGTCCAAGGGATACAATAAACCTGCACTGGTGCATCGGAAGCTAATACTGGTCTCCCAGGAGCCGCTCAAAGCACAAATTCTTAGAAGATTCACTCTTCTTGTACTTAAGTCGGCATTGTGCCTTTTGTATTTAATCCCGATGCAATTTCTGTGTCTCATGGTCAATGTGAAGGTCCAAGGGATACAATAAACCTGCACTGGTGCATGGGAAGCAAATACTGGTCTCCCAGGAGCCGCACAAAGCACAAACTCTTAGAAAATTCACTGTTCTTGTACTTAAGTCGGCATTGTGCCTTTTGTATTTAATCCCGATGCAATTTCTGTGTTTCATGGTCAATGTGAAGGTCCAAGGGATACAATAAACCTGCACTGGTGCATCGGAATCTAATACCGGTCTCCCATGAGCCGCTCAAAGCACAAACTCTTAGAAGATTCACTCTTCTTGTACTTAAGTCGGCATTGTGCCTTTTGTATTTAATCCCGATGCAATTTCTGTGTTTCATGGTCAATCTGAAGGTCCAAGGGGTACAGTAACCTGCACTGGTGTATCGGAAGCTAATACCGGTGTCCCAGGAGCCGCGCAAAGCACAAACTCTTAGAAGATTCACTCTTCTTGTACTTAAGTCAGCATTGTGCATTTTGTATTTAATCCCGATGCAATTTCTGTGTTTCATGGTCAATGTGAAGGTCCAAGGAATACAGTAACCTGCACTGATGTATCGGAAGCTAATACTGGTCTCCCAGGAGCCGCTCAAAGCACAAACTCTTAGAAGATTCACTCTTCTTGTACTTCAGTCGGCATTGTTGCTTTTGTATTTAATCCCGATGCAATTTCTGTGTTTCATGGTCAATGTGAAGGTCCAAGGGATACAATAAACCTGCACTGGTGCATCGGAAGCTAATACTAGTCTCCCAGGAGCCGCTCAAAGCACAAACTCTTAGAAAATTCACTCTTCTTGTACTTAAGTTGGCATTATGGATTTTGCATTTAATCCCGATGCAATTTCCGTGTTTCATGGTCAATGTGAAGGTCCAAGGGATACAATAAACCTGCACTGGTTCATCAGAAGCTAATACTGGTCTCCCAGGAGCCGCTCAAAGCACAAACTCTTAGAAGATTCACTGTTCTTGTACTACAGTCGGCATTGTGCCTTTTGTATATAATCCCGATGCAATTTCTGTGTTTCATGGGCAATGTGAAGGTCCAAGGGATACAATAAACCTGCACTGGTGCATCGGAAGCTAATACTGGTCTCCAAGGAGCCGCTCAAAGCACAAACTCTTAGAAGATTCACTCTTCTTGTACTTAAGTCGGCATTGTGCTTTTGTATTTAATCCCGATGCAATTTCTGTGTTTCATGGTCAATGTGAAGGTCCAAGGGATACAATAAACCTGCACTGGTGCATCGGAAGCAAATACTGGTCTCCCAGGAGCCGCTCAAAGCACAAACTCTTAGAAAATTCACTCTTCTTGTACTTAAGTCGGCATTGTGCCTTTTGTATTTAATCCCGAGGCAATTTCTGTGCTTCATGGTCAATGTGAAGGTCCAAGGGATACAATAAACCTGCACTGGTGCATCGGAAGCTAATACTGGTCTCCCAGGAGCCGCTCAAAGCACAAACTCTTAGAAGATTCACTCTTCTTGTACTTAAGTCGGCATTGTGCCTTTTGTATTTAATCCCGATGCAATTTCTGTGTTTCATGGTCAATGTGAAGGTCCAAGGGGTACAGTAACCTGCACTGGTGTATCGGAAGCTAATACCGGTGTCCCAGGAGCCGCGCAAAGCACAAACTCTTAGAAGATTCACTCTTCTTTTTCTTAAGTCGGCATTGTGCATTTTGTATTTAATCCCGATGCAATTTCTGTGTTTCATGGTCAATGTGAAGGTCCAAGGAATACAGTAACCTGCACTGATGTATCGAAAGCTAATACTGGTCTCCCAGGAGCCGCTCAAAGCACAAACTCTTAGAAGATTCACTCTTCTTGTACTTCAGTCGGCATTGTTGCTTTTGTATTTAATCCCGATGCAATTTCTGTGTTTAATGGTCAATGTGAAGGTCCAAGGGATACAATAAACCTGCACTGGTGCATCGGAAGCTAATACTAGTCTCCCAGGAGCCGCTCAAAGCACAAACTCTTAGAAAATTCACTCTTCTTGTACTTAAGTAGGCATTATGGCTTTTGCATTTAATCCCGATGCAATTTCTGTGTTTCATGGTCAATGTGAAGGTCCAAGGGATACAATAAACCTGCACTGGTTCATCAGAAGCTAATACTGGTCTCCCAGGAGCCGCTCAAAGCACAAACTCTTAGAAGATTCACTGTTCTTGTACTACAGTCGGCATTGTGCCTTTTGTATATAATCCCGATGCAATTTCTGTGTTTCATGGGCAATGTGAAGGTCCAAGGGATACAATAAACCTGCACTGGTGCATCGGAAGCTAATACTGGTCTCCAAGGAGCCGCTCAAAGCACAAACTCTTAGAAGATTCACTCTTCTTGTACTTAAGTCGGCATTGTGCCTTTTGTATTTAATCCCGATGCAATTTCTGTGTTTCATGGTCAATGTGAAGGTCCAAGGGATACAATAAACCTGCACTGGTGCATCGGAAGCAAATACTGGTCTCCCAGGAGCCGCTCAAAGCACAAACTCTTAGAAAATTCACTCTTCTTGTACTTAAGTCGGCATTGTGCCTTTTGTATTTAATCCCGAGGCAATTTCTGTGCTTCATGGTCAATGTGAAGGTCCAAGGGATACAATAAACCTGCACTGGTGCATCGGAATCTAATACTGGTCTCCCAGGAGCCGCTCAAAGCACAAACTCTTAAATGATTCACTCTTCTTGAACTTAAGTCGGCATTGTGCCTTTTGTATTTAATCCCGATCCAATTTCTGTGTTTCATGGTCAATGTGAAGGTCCAAGGGGTACAGTAACCTGCACTGATGTATCGGAAGCTAATACCGGTGTCCCAGGAGCCGCGCAAAGCACAAACTCTTAGAAGATTCACTCTTCTTGTACTTAAGTCGGCATTGTGCATTTTGTATTTAATCCCGATGCAATTTCTGTGTTTCATGGTCATTGTGAAGGTCCAAGGAATACAGTAACCTGCACTGATGTATCGGAAGCTAATACTGGTCTCCCAGGAGCCGCTCAAAGCACAAACTCTTAGAAGATTCACTCTTCTTGTACTTAAGTCGGCATTGTGCCTTTTGTATTTAATCCCGATGCAATTTCTGTGTTTCATGGTCAATGTGAAGGCCCAAGGGGTACAGTAACCTGCACTGGTGTATCGGAAGCTAATACCGGTGTCCCAGGAGCCGCGCAAAGCACAAACTCTTTGAAGATACACTCTTGTTGTACTTAAGTCAGCATTGTTACTTTTGTATTTAATCCCGATGCAATTTCTGTGTCTCATGGTCAATGTGAAGGTCCAAGGGATACAATAAACCTGCACTGGTGCATCGGAAGCTAATACTGGTCTCCCAGGAGCCGCTCAAAGCACAAACTCTTAGAAAATTCACTCTTCTTGTACTTAAGTCGGCATTGTGCCTTTTGTATTTAATCCCGATGCAATTTCTGTGTTTCATGTTCAATGTGAAGGTCCAAGGGATACAGTAAATCTGCACTGGTGCATCGGAAGCCAAAACTGGTCTCCAAGGAGCCGCTCAAAGCACAAACTCTTAGAAGATTCACTCTTCTTGTACTTCAGTCGGCATTGTGCTTTTTGTATTTAATTCCGACGCAATTTCTGTGTTTCATGGTCAATGTGAAGGTCCAAGGGATACAATAAACCTGCACTGGTGCATCGGAATCTAATACTGGTCGCCCAGGAGTCGCTCAAAGCACAAACTCTTAAAAGATTCACTCTTCTTGAACTTAAGTCGGCATTGTGCCTTTTGTATTTAATCCCGATGCAATTTCTGTGTTTCATGGTCAATGTGAAGGTCCAAGGAATACAGTAACCTGCACTGATGTATCGGAAGCTAAAACTGGTCTCCCAGGAGCCGCTCAAAGCACAAACTCTTAGAAGATTCACTCTTCTTGTACTTAAGTCGGCATTGTGCCTTTTGTATTTAATCCCGATGCAATTTCTGTGTTTCATGGTCAATGTGAAGGTCCAAGGGGTACAGTAACCTGCACTGGTGTATCGGAAGCTAATACCGGTGTCCCAGGAGCCGCGCAAAGCACAAACTCTTACAAGATTCACTCTTCTTGTACTTAAGTCGGCATTGTGCATTTTGTATTTAATCCCGATGCAATTTCTGTGTTTCATGGTCAATGTGAAGGTCCAAGGAATACAGTAACCTGCACTGATGTATCGGAAGCTAATACTGGTCTCCCAGGAGCCGCTCAAAGCACAAACTCTTAGAAGATTCACTCTTCATATACTTAAGTCGGCATTGTGCCTTTTGTATTTAATCCCGATGCAATGTCTGTGTTTCATGGTCAATGTGAAGGTCCAAGGGATACAATAAACCTGCACTGGTGCATCGGAAGCTAATACTGGTCTCCCAGGAGCCGCTCAAAGCACAAACTCTTAGAAGATTCACTCTTCTTGTTCTTAAGTCGGCATTGTGCCTTTTGTATTTAATCCCGATGCAATTTCTGTGTTTCATGGTCAATGTGAAGGTCCAAGGGGTACAGTAACCTGCACTGGTGTATCGGAAGCTAATACCGGTGTCCCAGGAGCCTCGCAAAGCACAAACTCTTAGAAGATTCACTCTTTTTGTACTTAAGTCGGCATTGTGCCTTTTGTATTTAATCCCGATGCAATGTCTGTTTTTCATGGTCAATGTGAAGGTCCAAGGGATACAATAAACCTGCACTGGTGCATCGGAAGCTAATACTGGTCTCCCAGGAGCCGCTCAAAGCACAAATTCTTAGAAGATTCACTCTTCTTGTACTTAAGTCGGCATTGTGCCTTTTGTATTTAATCCCGATGCAATTTCTGTGTCTCATGGTCAATGTGAAGGTCCAAGGGATACAATAAACCTGCACTGGTGCATGGGAAGCAAATACTGGTCTCCCAGGAGCCGCACAAAGCACAAACTCTTAGAAAATTCACTGTTCTTGTACTTAAGTCGGCATTGTGCCTTTTGTATTTAATCCCGATGCAATTTCTGTGTTTCATGCTCAATGTGAAGGTCCAAGGGATACAATAAACCTGCACTGGTGCATCGGAATCTAATACCGGTCTCCCATGAGCCGCTCAAAGCACAAACTCTTAGAAGATTCACTCTTCTTGTACTTAAGTCGGCATTGTGCCTTTTGTATTTAATCCCGATGCAATTTCTGTTTTTCATGGTCAATCTGAAGGTCCAAGGGGTACAGTAACCTGCACTGGTGTATCGGAAGCTAATACCGGTGTCCCAGGAGCCGCGCAAAGCACAAACTCTTAGAAGATTCACTCTTCTTGTACTTAAGTCAGCATTGTGCATTTTGTATTTAATCCCGATGCAATTTCTGTGTTTCATGGTCAATGTGAAGGTCCAAGGAATACAGTAACCTGCACTGATGTATCGGAAGCTAATACTGGTCTCCCAGGAGCCGCTCAAAGCACAAACTCTTAGAAGATTCACTCTTCTTGTACTTCAGTCGGCATTGTTGCTTTTGTATTTAATCCCGATGCAATTTCTGTGTTTAATGGTCAATGTGAAGGTCCAAGGGATACAATAAACCTGCACTGGTGCATCGGAAGCTAATACTAGTCTCCCAGGAGCCGCTCAAAGCACAAACTCTTAGAAAATTCACTCTTCTTGTACTTAAGTTGGCATTATGGCTTTTGCATTTAATCCCGATGCAATTTCCGTGTTTCATGGTCAATGTGAAGGTCCAAGGGATACAATAAACCTGCACTGGTTCATCAGAAGCTAATACTGGTCTCCCAGGAGCCGCTCAAAGCACAAACTCTTAGAAGATTCACTGTTCTTGTACTACAGTCGGCATTGTGCCTTTTGTATATAATCCCGATGCAATTTCTGTGTTTCATGGGCAATGTGAAGGTCCAAGGGATACAATAAACCTGCACTGGTGCATCGGAAGCTAATACTGGTCTCCAAGGAGCCGCTCAAAGCACAAACTCTTAGAAGATTCACTCCTCTTGTACTTAAGTCGGCATTGTGCTTTTGTATTTAATCCCGATGCAATTTCTGTGTTTCATGGTCAATGTGAAGGTCCAAGGGATACAATAAACCTGCACTGGTGCATCGGAAGCAAATACTGGTCTCCCAGGAGCCGCTCAAAGCACAAACTCTTAGAAAATTCACTCTTCTTGTACTTAAGTCGGCATTGTGCCTTTTGTATTTAATCCCGAGGCAATTTCTGTGCTTCATGGTCAATGTGAAGGTCCAAGGGATACAATAAACCTGCACTGGTGCATCGGAAGCTAATACTGGTCTCCCAGGAGCCGCTCAAAGCACAAACTCTTAGAAGATTCACTCTTCTTGTACTTAAGTCGGCATTGTGCCTTTTGTATTTAATCCCAATGCAATTTCTGTGTTTCATGGTCAATGTGAAGGTCCAAGGGGTACAGTAACCTGCACTGGTGTATCGGAAGCTAATACCGGTGTCCCAGGAGCCGCGCAAAGCACAAACTCTTAGAAGATTCACTCTTCTTTTTCTTAAGTCGGCATTGTGCATTTTGTATTTAATCCCGATGCAATTTCTGTGTTTCATGGTCAATGTGAAGGTCCAAGGAATACAGTAACCTGCACTGATGTATCGAAAGCTAATACTGGTCTCCCAGGAGCCGCTCAAAGCACAAACTCTTAGAAGATTCACTCTTCTTGTACTTCAGTCGGCATTGTTGCTTTTGTATTTAATCCCGATGCAATTTCTGTGTTTAATGGTCAATGTGAAGGTCCAAGGGATACAATAAACCTGCACTGGTGCATCGGAAGCTAATACTAGTCTCCCAGGAGCCGCTCAAAGCACAAACTCTTAGAAAATTCACTCTTCTTGTACTTAAGTAGGCATTATGGCTTTTGCATTTAATCCCGATGCAATTTCTGTGTTTCATGGTCAATGTGAAGGTCCAAGGGATACAATAAACCTGCACTGGTTCATCAGAAGCTAATACTGGTCTCCCAGGAGCCGCTCAAAGCACAAACTCTTAGAAGATTCACTGTTCTTGTACTACAGTCGGCATTGTGCCTTTTGTATATAATCCCGATGCAATTTCTGTGTTTCATGGGCAATGTGAAGGTCCAAGGGATACAATAAACCTGCACTGGTGCATCGGAAGCTAATACTGGTCTCCAAGGAGCCGCTCAAAGCACAAACTCTTAGAAGATTCACTCTTCTTGTACTTAAGTCGGCATTGTGCCTTTTGTATTTAATCCCGATGCAATTTCTGTGTTTCATGGTCAATGTGAAGGTCCAAGGGATACAATAAACCTGCACTGGTGCATCGGAAGCAAATACTGGTCTCCCAGGAGCCGCTCAAAGCACAAACTCTTAGAAAATTCACTCTTCTTGTACTTAAGTCGGCATTGTGCCTTTTGTATTTATCCCGAGGCAATTTCTGTGCTTCATGGTCAATGTGAAGGTCCAAGGGATACAATAAACCTAAACTGGTGCATCGGAATCTAATACTGGTCTCCCAGGAGCCGCTCAAAGCACAAACTCTTAAATGATTCACTCTTCTTGAACTTAAGTCGGCATTGTGCCTTTTGTATTTAATCCCGATCCAATTTCTGTGTTTCATGGTCAATGTGAAGGTCCAAGGGGTACAGTAACCTGCACTGATGTATCGGAAGCTAATACCGGTGTCCCAGGAGCCGCGCAAAGCACAAACTCTTAGAAGATTCACTCTTCTTGTACTTAAGTCGGCATTGTGCATTTTGTATTTAATCCCGATGCAATTTCTGTGTTTCATGGTCATTGTGAAGGTCCAAGGAATACAGTAACCTGCACTGATGTATCGGAAGCTAATACTGGTCTCCCAGGAGCCGCTCAAAGCACAAACTCTTAGAAGATTCACTCTTCTTGTACTTAAGTCGGCATTGTGCCTTTTGTATTTAATCCCGATGCAATTTCTGTGTTTCATGGTCAATGTGAAGGCCCAAGGGGTACAGTAACCTGCACTGGTGTATCGGAAGCTAATACCGGTGTCCCAGGAGCCGCGCAAAGCACAAACTCTTTGAAGATACACTCTTGTTGTACTTAAGTCAGCATTGTTACTTTTGTATTTAATCCCGATGCAATTTCTGTGTCTCATGGTCAATGTGAAGGTCCAAGGGATACAATAAACCTGCACTGGTGCATCGGAAGCTAATACTGGTCTCCCAGGAGCCGCTCAAAGCACAAACTCTTAGAAAATTCACTCTTCTTGTACTTAAGTCGGCATTGTGCCTTTTGTATTTAATCCCGATGCAATTTCTGTGTTTCATGTTCAATGTGAAGGTCCAAGGGATACAGTAAATCTGCACTGGTGCATCGGAAGCCAAAACTGGTCTCCAAGGAGCCGCTCAAAGCACAAACTCTTAGAAGATTCACTCTTCTTGTACTTCAGTCGGCATTGTGCTTTTTGTATTTAATTCCGACGCAATTTCTGTGTTTCATGGTCAATGTGAAGGTCCAAGGGATACAATAAACCTGCACTGGTGCATCGGAATCTAATACTGGTCGCCCAGGAGTCGCTCAAAGCACAAACTCTTAAAAGATTCACTCTTCTTGAACTTAAGTCGGCATTGTGCCTTTTGTATTTAATCCCGATGCAATTTCTGTGTTTCATGGTCAATGTGAAGATCCAAGGAATACAGTAACCTGCACTGATGTATCGGAAGCTAATACTGGTCTCCCAGGAGCCGCTCAAAGCACAAACTCTTAGAAGATTCACTCTTCTTGTACTTAAGTCGGCATTGTGCCTTTTGTATTTAATCCCGATGCAATTTCTGTGTTTCATGGTCAATGTGAAGGTCCAAGGGGTACAGTAACCTGCACTGGTGTATCGGAAGCTAATACCGGTGTCCCAGGAGCCGCGCAAAGCACAAACTCTTACAAGATTCACTCTTCTTGTACTTAAGTCGGCATTGTGCATTTTGTATTTAATCCCGATGCAATTTCTGTGTTTCATGGTCAATGTGAAGGTCCAAGGAATACAGTAACCTGCACTGATGTATCGGAAGCTAATACTGGTCTCCCAGGAGCCGCTCAAAGCACAAACTCTTAGAAGATTCACTCTTCATATACTTAAGTCGGCATTGTGCCTTTTGTATTTAATCCCGATGCAATGTCTGTGTTTCATGGTCAATGTGAAGGTCCAAGGGATACAATAAACCTGCACTGGTGCATCGGAAGCTAATACTGGTCTCCCAGGAGCCGCTCAAAGCACAAACTCTTAGAAGATTCACTCTTCTTGTTCTTAAGTCGGCATTGTGCCTTTTGTATTTAATCCCGATGCAATTTCTGTGTTTCATGGTCAATGTGAAGGTCCAAGGGGTACAGTAACCTGCACTGGTGTATCGGAAGCTAATACCGGTGTCCCAGGAGCCTCGCAAAGCACAAACTCTTAGAAGATTCACTCTTTTTGTACTTAAGTCGGCATTGTGCCTTTTGTATTTAATCCCGATGCAATGTCTGTTTTTCATGGTCAATGTGAAGGTCCAAGGGATACAATAAACCTGCACTGGTGCATCGGAAGCTAATACTGGTCTCCCAGGAGCCGCTCAAAGCACAAATTCTTAGAAGATTCACTCTTCTTGTACTTAAGTCGGCATTGTGCCTTTTGTATTTAATCCCGATGCAATTTCTGTGTCTCATGGTCAATGTGAAGGTCCAAGGGATACAATAAACCTGCACTGGTGCATGGGAAGCAAATACTGGTCTCCCAGGAGCCGCACAAAGCAAAAACTCTTAGAAAATTCACTGTTCTTGTACTTAAGTCGGCATTGTGCCTTTTGTATTTAATCCCGATGCAATTTCTGTGTTTCATGCTCAATGTGAAGGTCCAAGGGATACAATAAACCTGCACTGGTGCATCGGAATCTAATACCGGTCTCCCATGAGCCGCTCAAAGCACAAACTCTTAGAAGATTCACTCTTCTTGTACTTAAGTCGGCATTGTGCCTTTTGTATTTAATCCCGATGCAATTTCTGTGTTTCATGGTCAATCTGAAGGTCCAAGGGGTACAGTAACCTGCACTGGTGTATCGGAAGCTAATACCGGTGTCCCAGGAGCCGCGCAAAGCACAAACTCTTAGAAGATTCACTCTTCTTGTACTTAAGTCAGCATTGTGCATTTTGTATTTAATCCCGATGCAATTTCTGTGTTTCATGGTCAATGTGAAGGTCCAAGGAATACAGTAACCTGCACTGATGTATCGGAAGCTAATACTGGTCTCCCAGGAGCCGCTCAAAGCACAAACTCTTAGAAGATTCACTCTTCTTGTACTTCAGTCGGCATTGTTGCTTTTGTATTTAATCCCGATGCAATTTCTGTGTTTAATGGTCAATGTGAAGGTCCAAGGGATACAATAAACCTGCACTGGTGCATCGGAAGCTAATACTAGTCTCCCAGGAGCCGCTCAAAGCACAAACTCTTAGAAAATTCACTCTTCTTGTACTTAAGTTGGCATTATGGCTTTTGCATTTAATCCCGATGCAATTTCCGTGTTTCATGGTCAATGTGAAGGTCCAAGGGATACAATAAACCTGCACTGGTTCATCAGAAGCTAATACTGGTCTCCCAGGAGCCGCTCAAAGCACAAACTCTTAGAAGATTCACTGTTCTTGTACTACAGTCGGCATTGTGCCTTTTGTATATAATCCCGATGCAATTTCTGTGTTTCATGGGCAATGTGAAGGTCCAAGGGATACAATAAACCTGCACTGGTGCATCGGAAGCTAATACTGGTCTCCAAGGAGCCGCTCAAAGCACAAACTCTTAGAAGATTCACTCTTCTTGTACTTAAGTCGGCATTGTGCTTTTGTATTTAATCCCGATGCAATTTCTGTGTTTCATGGTCAATGTGAAGGTCCAAGGGATACAATAAACCTGCACTGGTGCATCGGAAGCAAATACTGGTCTCCCAGGAGCCGCTCAAAGCACAAACTCTTAGAAAATTCACTCTTCTTGTACTTAAGTCGGCATTGTGCCTTTTGTATTTAATCCCGAGGCAATTTCTGTGCTTCATGGTCAATGTGAAGGTCCAAGGGATACAATAAACCTGCACTGGTGCATCGGAAGCTAATACTGGTCTCCCAGGAGCCGCTCAAAGCACAAACTCTTAGAAGATTCACTCTTCTTGTACTTAAGTCGGCATTGTGCCTTTTGTATTTAATCCCGATGCAATTTCTGTGTTTCATGGTCAATGTGAAGGTCCAAGGGGTACAGTAACCTGCACTGGTGTATCGGAAGCTAATACCGGTGTCCCAGGAGCCGCGCAAAGCACAAACTCTTAGAAGATTCACTCTTCTTTTTCTTAAGTCGGCATTGTTCATTTTGTATTTAATCCCGATGCAATTTCTGTGTTTCATGGTCAATGTGAAGGTCCAAGGAATACAGTAACCTGCACTGATGTATCGAAAGCTAATACTGGTCTCCCAGGAGCCGCTCAAAGCACAAACTCTTAGAAGATTCACTCTTCTTGTACTTCAGTCGGCATTGTTGCTTTTGTATTTAATCCCGATGCAATTTCTGTGTTTAATGGTCAATGTGAAGGTCCAAGGGATACAATAAACCTGCACTGGTGCATCGGAAGCTAATACTAGTCTCCCAGGAGCCGCTCAAAGCACAAACTCTTAGAAAATTCACTCTTCTTGTACTTAAGTAGGCATTATGGCTTTTGCATTTAATCCCGATGCAATTTCTGTGTTTCATGGTCAATGTGAAGGTCCAAGGGATACAATAAACCTGCACTGGTTCATCAGAAGCTAATACTGGTCTCCCAGGAGCCGCTCAAAGCACAAACTCTTAGAAGATTCACTGTTCTTGTACTACAGTCGGCATTGTGCCTTTTGTATATAATCCCGATGCAATTTCTGTGTTTCATGGGCAATGTGAAGGTCCAAGGGATACAATAAACCTGCACTGGTGCATCGGAAGCTAATACTGGTCTCCAAGGAGCCGCTCAAAGCACAAACTCTTAGAAGATTCACTCTTCTTGTACTTAAGTCGGCATTGTGCCTTTTGTATTTAATCCCGATGCAATTTCTGTGTTTCATGGTCAATGTGAAGGTCCAAGGGATACAATAAACCTGCACTGGTGCATCGGAAGCAAATACTGGTCTCCCAGGAGCCGCTCAAAGCACAAACTCTTAGAAAATTCACTCTTCTTGTACTTAAGTCGGCATTGTGCCTTTTGTATTTAATCCCGAGGCAATTTCTGTGCTTCATGGTCAATGTGAAGGTCCAAGGGATACAATAAACCTGCACTGGTGCATCGGAAGCTAATACTGGTCACCCCGGGAGCCGCTCAAAGCACAAACTCTTAGAAGATTCACTCTTCTTGTACTTCAGTCGCCATTGTGCCTTTTGTATTTAATCCCGATGCAATTTCTGTGTTTCATGGTCAATGTGAAGGTCCAAGGGGTACAGTAACCTGCACTGGTGTATCGGAAGCTAATACCGGTGTCCCAGGAGCCGCGCAAAGCACAAACTCTTAGAAGATTCACTCTTCTTGTACTTAAGTCGGCATTGTGCATTTTGTATTTAATCCCGATGCAATTTCTGTGTTTCATGGTCAATGTGAAGGTCCAAGGAATACAGTAACCAGCACTGATGTATCGAAAGCTAATACTGGTCTCCCAGGAGCCGCTCAAAGCACAAACTCTTAGAAGATTCACTCTTCGTGTACTTCAGTCGGCATTGTGCCTATTGTATTTAATCCCGATGCAATTTCTGTGTTTAATGGTCAATGTAATGGTCCGAGGGATACAATAAACCTGCACTGGTGCATCGGAAGCTAATACTGGTCTCCCAGGAGCCGCTCAAAGCACAGCTCTTAGAAGATTCACTCTTCTTGTACTTAAGTCGGCATTGTGCCTTTTGTATTTAATCCCGATGCAATGTCTGTGTTTCATGGTCAATGTGAAGGTCCAAGGGATACAATAAACCTGCACTGGTGCATCGGAAGATAATACTGGTCTCCCAGGAGCCGCTCAAAGCACAAACTCTTAGAAGATTCACTCTTCTTGTACTTAAGTCGGCATTGTGCCTTTTGTATTTAATCCCGATGCAATTTCTGTGTCTCATGGTCAATGTGAAGGTCCAAGGGATACAATAAACCTGCACTGGTGCATGGGAAGCAAATACTGGTCTCCCAGGAGCCGCTCAAAGCACAAACTCTTAGAAAATTCACTCTTCTTGTACTTAAGTCGGCATTGTGCCATTTGTATTTAATCCCGATGCAATTTCTTTGTTTCATGGTCAATGTGAAGGTCCAAGGGATACAATAAACCTGCACTGGTGCATCGGAATCTAATACCGGTCTCCCATGAGCCGCTCAAAGCAAAAACTCTTAGAAGATTCACTCTTCTTGTACTTAAGTCGGCATTGTGCCTTTTGTATTTAATCCCGATGCAATTTCTGTGTTTCATGGTCAATCTGAAGGTCCAAGGGGTACAGTAACCTGCACTGGTGTATCGGAAGCTAATACCGGTGTCCCAGGAGCCGCGCAAAGCACAAACTCTTAGAAGATTCACTCTTCTTGTACTTAAGTCGGCATTGTGCATTTTGTATTTAATCCCGATGCAATTTCTGTGTTTCATGGTCAATGTGAAGGTCCAAGGAATACAGTAACCTGCACTGATGTATCGGAAGCTAATACTGGTCTCCCAGGAGCCGCTCAAAGCACAAACTCTTAGAAGATTCACTCTTCTTGTACTTCAGTCGGCATTGTTGCTTTTGTATTTAATCCCGATGCAATTTCTGTGTTTAATGGTCAATGTGAAGGTCCAAGGGATACAATAAACCTGCAATGGTGCATCGGAAGCTAATACTGTTCTCCCAGGAGCCGCTCAAAGCACAAACTCTTAGAAGATTCACTCTTCTTGTACTTCAGTCGCCATTGTGCCTTTTGTATTTAATCCCGATGCAATTTCTGTGCTTCATGGTCAATGTGAAGGTCCAAGGGATACAATAAACCTGCACTGGTGCATCGGAAGCTAATACTGGTCTCCCAGGAGCCGCTCAAGGCACAGCTATTAGAAGAGTCACTCTTCTTGTACTTAAGTCAGCATTGTGCCTTTTGTATTTAATCCCGATGCAATGTCTGTGTTTCATGGTCAATGTGAAGGTCCAAGGGATACAATAAACCTGCACTGGTGCATCGGAAGCTAATACTGTTCTCCCAGGAGCCGCTCGAAGCACAAACTCTTAGAAGATTCACTCTTCTTGTACTTCAGTCGCCATTGTGCCTTTTGTATTTAATCCCGATGTAATTTCTGTGTTTCATGGTCCATGTGAAGGTCCAAGGGATACAATAAACCTGCACTGGTGCATCGGAAGCTAATACTGGTCTCCCAGGAGCCGCTCAAAGCACAAACTCTTAGAAGATTCACTCTCCTCGTACTTAAGTCGGCATTGTGCCTTTTGTATTTAATCCCGATGCAATTTCTGTGCTTCATGGTCAATGTGAAGGTCCAAGGGATACAATAAACCTGCACTGGTGCATCGGAAGCTAATACTGGCCTCCCAGGAGCCGCTCAAAGCACAAACTCTTAGAAGATTCACTCTTCTTGTACTTAAGTCGGCATTGTTGCTTTTGTATTTAATCCCGATGCAATTTCTGTGTCTCATGGTCAATGTGAAGGTCCAAGGGATACAATAAACCTGCACTGGTGCATCGGAAGCTAATACTGGTCTCCCAGGAGCCGCTCAAAGCACAAACTCTTAGAAAATTCACTCTTTTTGTACTTAAGTCGGCATTATGGCTTTTGTATTTAATCCCGATGCAATTTCTGTGTTTCATGGTCAATGTGAAGGTCCAAGGGATACAATAAACCTGCACTGGTTCATCAGAAGCTAATACTGGTCTCCCAGGAGCCGCTCATAGCACAAACCCTTAGAAGATTCACTCTTCTTGTACTACAGTCGGCATTGTGCCTTTTTTATTTAATCCCGATGCAATTTCTGTGTTTCATGGGCAATGTGAAGGTCCAAGAGATACAATAAACCTGCACTGGTGCATCGGAAGCTGATACTGGTCTCCCAGGAGCCGCTCAAAGCACAAACTCTTAGAAGATTCACTCTTCTTGTACTTAAGTCGGCATTGTGCCTTTTGTATTTAATCCCGATGCAATTTCATTGTTTCGTGGCCAATGTGAAGGTCCAAGGCATACAAAAAACTTGCACTGGTGCATCGGAATCTAATACTGGTCTCCCAGGAGCCGCTCAAAGCACAAACGCTTAGAAGATTCATTCTTCTTGTACTACAGTCGGCATTGTGCTTTTGTAATTAATCCCGATGCAATTTCTGTGTTTAATGGTCAATGTGAAGGTCCGAGGGATACAATAAACCTGCACTGGTGAATCGGAAGCTAATACTGTTCTCCCAGGAGCCGCTCAAAGCACAAACTCTTACAAGATTCACTCTTCTTGTACTTCAGTCGCCATTGTGCCTTTTGTATTTAATACCGATGCAATTTCTGTGCTTCATGGTCAATGTGAAGATCCAAGGGATACAATAAACCTGCACTGGTGCATCGGAAGCTAATACTGGTCTCCCAGAAGCCGCTCAAGGCACAGCTATTAGAAGAGTCACTCTTCTTGTACTTAAGTCAGCATTGTGCCTTTTGTATTTAATCCCGATGCAATGTCTGTGTTTCATGGTCAATGTGAAGGTCCAAGGGATACAATAAACCTGCACTGGTGCATCGGAAGCTAATACTGTTCTCCCAGGAGCCGCTCGAAGCACAAACTCTTAGAAGATTCACTCTTCTTGTACTTCAGTCGCCATTGTGCCTTTTGTATTTAATCCCGATGTAATTTCATTGTTTCATGGTCAGTGTGAAAGTCCAAGGGATACAATAAACCTGCACTGGTGCATCGGAAGCTAATACTGGTCTCCCAGGAGCCGCTCAAAGCACAAACTCTTAGAAGATTCACTCTTCTTGTACTTAAGTCGGCATTGTGCCTTTTGTATTTAATCCCGATGCAATTTCTGTGCTTCATGGTCAATGTGAAGGTCCAAGGGATACAATAAACCTGCACTGGTGCATCGGAAGCTAATACTGGTCTCCCAGGAGCCGCTCAAAGCACAAACTCTTAGAAGATTCACTCTTCTTGTACTTAAGTCGGCATTGTTGCTTTTGTATTTAATCCCGATGCAATTTCTGTGTCTCATGGTCAATGTGAAGGTCCAAGGGATACAATAAACCTGCACTGGTGCATCGGAAGCTAATACTGGTCTCCCAGGAGCCGCTCAAAGCACAAACTCTTAGAAAATTCACTCTTCTTGTACTTAAGTCGGCATTATGGCTTTTGTATTTAATCCCGATGCAATTTCTGTGTTTCATGGTCAATGTGAAGGTCCAAGGGATACAATAAACCTGCACTGGTTCATCAGAAGCTAATACTGGTCTCCCAGGAGCCGCTCATAGCACAAACTCTTAGAAGATTCACTCTTCTTGTACTACAGTCGGCATTGTGCCTTTTGTATTTAATCCCGATGCAATTTCTGTGTTTCATGGGCAATGTGAAGGTCCAAGAGATACAATAAACCTGCACTGGTGCATCGGAAGCTGATACTGGTCTCCCAGGAGCCGCTCAAAACACAAACTCTTAGAAGATTCACTCTTCTTGTACTTCAGTCGGCATTGTGCCTTTTGTATTTAATCCCGATGCAATTTCATAGTTTCGTGGCCAATGTGAAGGTCCAAGGCATACAAAAAACTTGCACTGGTGCATCGGAATCCAATACTGGTCTCCCAGGAGCCGCTCAAAGCACAAACGCTTAGAAGATTCATTCTTCATGTACTACAGTCGGCATTGTGCTTTTGTAATTAATCCCGATGCAATTTCTGTGTTTCATGGTCAATGTGAAGGTCCAAGGGATACAGTAAACCTGCACTGGTGCACCGGAAGCTATTACTGGTCTCCCAGGAGCCGCTCAAAGCACAAACTCTTAGAAGATTCACTCTTCTTGTACTTAAGTCGGCATTGTGCCTTTTGTATTTAATCCCGATGCAATTTCTGTGTCTCATGGTCAATGTGAAGGTCCAAGGGATACAATAAACCTGCACTGGTGCATGGGAAGCAAATACTGGTCTCCCAGGAGCCGCTCAAAGCACAAACTCTTAGAAAATTCACTCTTCTTGTACTTAAGTCGGCATTGTGCCATTTGTATTTAATCCCGATGCAATTTCTGTGTTTCATGGTCAATGTGAAGGTCCAAGGGATACAATAAACCTGCACTGGTGCATCGGAATCTAATACCGGTCTCCCATGAGCCGCTCAAAGCACAAACTCTTAGAAGATTCACTCTTCTTGTACTTAAGTCGGCATTGTGCCTTTTGTATTTAATCCCGATGCAATTTCTGTGTTTCATGGTCAATCTGAATGTCCAAGGGGTACAGTAACCTGCACTGGTGTATCGGAAGCTAATACCGGTGTCCCAGGAGCCGCGCAAAGCACAAACTCTTAGAAGATTCACTCTTCTTGTACTTAAGTCGGCATTGTGCATTTTGTATTTAATCCCGATGCAATTTCTGTGTTTCATGGTCAATCTGAAGGTCCAAGGGGTACAGTAACCTGCACTGGTGATTCGGAAGCTAATACCGGTGTCCCAGGAGCCGCGCAAAGCACAAACTCTTAGAAGATTCACTCTTCTTGTACTTAAGTCGGCATTGTGCCTTTTGTATTTAATCCCGATGCAATTTCTGTGTTTCATGGTCAATCTGAAGGTCCAAGGGGTACAGTAACCTGCACTGATGTATCGGAAGCTAATACTGGTCTCCCAGGAGCCGCTCAAAGCACAAACTCTTAGAAGATTCACTCTTCATTTACTTAAGTCGGCATTGTGCCTTTTGTATTTAATCCCGATGCAATGTCTGTGTTTCATGGTCAATGTGAAGGTCCAAGGGATACAATAAACCTGCACTGGTGCATCTGAAGCTAATACTGGTCTCCCAGGAGCCGCTCAAAGCACAAACTCTTAGAAGATTCACTCTTCTTGTACTTAAGTCGGCATAGTGCCTTTTGTATTTAATCCCGATGCAATTTCTGTGCTTCATGGTCAATGTGAAGGTCCAAGGGATACAATAAACCTGCACTGGTGCATCGGAAGCTAATACTGGTCTCCCAGGAGCCGCTCAAAGCACAAACTCTTAGAAGATTCACTCTTCTTGTACTTAAGTCGGCATTGTTGCTTTTGTATTTAATCCCGATGCAATTTCTGTGTCTCATGGTCAATGTGAAGGTCCAAGGGATACAATAAACCTGCACTGGTGCATCGGAAGCTAATACTGGTCTCCCAGGAGCCGCTAAAAGCACAAACTCTTAGATAATTCACTCTTCTTGTACTTAAGTCGGCATTATGGCTTTTGTATTTAATCCCGATGCAATTTCTGTGTTTCATGGTCAATGTGAAGGTCCAAGGGATACAATAAACCTGCACTGGTTCATCAGAAGCTAATACTAGTCTCCCAGGAGCCGCTCATAGCACAAACTCTTAGAAGATTCACTCTTCTTGTACTACAGTCGGCATTGTGCCTTTTGTATTTAATCTCGATGCAATTTCTGTGTTTCATGGGCAATGTGAAGGTCCAAGGGATACAATAAACCTGCACTGGTGCATCGGAATCTAATACTGGTCTCCCAGGAGCCGCTCAAAGCACAAACGCTTAGAAGATTCATTCTTCTTGTACTACATTCGGCATTGTGCTTTTGTAATTAATCCCGATGCAATTTCTGTGTTTCAAGGTCAATGTGAAGTTCCAAGGGATACAGTAAACCTGCACTGGTGCACCGGAAGCTATTACTGGTCTCCCAGGAGCCGCTCAAAGCACAAACTCTTAGAAGATTCACTCTTCTTGTACTTAAGTCGGCATTGTGCCTTTTGTATTTAATCCCGATGCAATTTCTGTGCTTCATGGTCAATGTGAAGGTCCAAGGGATACAATAAACCTGCACTGGTGCATCGGAAGCTAATACTGGCCTCCCTGGAGCCGCTCAAAGCACAAACTCTTAGAAGATTCACTCTTCTTGTACTTAAGTCGGCATTGTGCCTATTGTATTTAATCCCGATGCAATTTCTGTGTTTCATGGTCAATGTGAAGGTCCAAGGGGTACAGTAACCGGCACTGGTGTATCGGAAGCTAATACCGGTGTCCCAGGAGCCGCGCACAGCACAAACTCTTAGAAGATTCACTCTTCTTGTACTTAAGTCGGCATTGTGCATTTTGTATTTAATCCCGATGCAATTTCTGTGTTTCATGGTCAATGTGAAGGTCCAAGGGATACAATAAACCTGCACTGGAGCATCGGAAGCTAATACTGGTCTCCCAGGAGCCGCTCAAAGCACAAACTCTTAGAAGATTCACTCTTCTTGTACTTAAGTCGGCATTGTGCCTTTTGTATTTGATCCCAATGCAATTTGTGTGTCTCATGGTCAATGTGAAGGTCCAAGGGATACAATAAACCTGCACTGGTGCATCGGAAGCAAATACTGGTCTCCCAGGAGCCGCTCAAAGCACAAACTCTTAGAAGATTCACTCTCCTTGTACTTAAGTCGGCATTGTGCCTTTTGTATTTCATCCCGATGCAATATCTGTGCTTCATGGTCAATGTGAAGGTCCAAGGGATACAATAAACCTGCACTGGTGCATCGGAAGGTAATACTGGTCTCCCAGGAGCCGCTCAAAGCACAAACTCTTAGAAGATTCACTCTCCTTGTACTTAAGTCGGCATTGTGCCTTTTGTATTTAATCCCGATGCAATTTCTGTGCTTCATGGTCAATGTGAAGGTCCAAGGGATACAATAAACCTGCACTGGTGCATCGGAAGCTAATACTGGCCTCCCAGGAGCCGCTCAAAGCACAAACTCTTAGAAGATTCACTCTTCTTGTACTTAAGTCGGCATTGTGCCTTTTGTATTTAATCCCGATGCAATTTCTGTGTTTCATGGTCAATGTGAAGGTCCAAGGGGTACAGTAACCTGCACTGGTGTATCGGAAGCTAATACCGGTGTCCCAGGAGCCGCGCACAGCACAAACTCTTAGAAGATTCACTCTTCTTGTACTTAAGTCGGCATTGTGCATTTTGTATTTAATCCCGATGCAATTTCTGTGTTTCATGGTCAATGTGAAGGTCCAAGGGATACAATAAACCTGCACTGGTGCATCGGAAGGTAATACTGGTCTCCTAGGAGCCGCTCAAAGCACAAACTCTTAGAAGATTCACTCTTCTTGTACTTAAGTCGGCATTGTGCCTTTTGTATTTAATCCCGATGCAATTTCTGTGTTTCATGGTCAATGTGAAGGTCCAAGGGGTACAGTAAACTGCACTGATGTATCGGAAGCTAATACCGGTCTCCCAGGAGCCGCGCAAAGCAGAAACTCTTAGAAGATTCACTCTTCTTGTACTTAAGTCGGCATTGTGCATTTTGTATTTAATCCTGATGCAATTTCTGTGTTTCATGGTCAATGTGAAGGTCCAAGGAATACAGTAACCTGCACTGATGTATCGGGAGCTAATACTGGTCTCCCAGGAGCCGCTCAAGGCACAGCTATTAGAAGAGTCACTCTTCTTGTACTTAAGTCAGCATTGTGCCTTTTGTATTTGATCCCGATGCAATTTCTGTGTCTCATGGTCAATGTGAAGGTCCAAGGGATACAATAAACCTGCACTGGTGCATCGGAAGCAAATACTGGTCTCCCAGGAGCCGCTCAAAGCACAAACTCTTAGAAAATTCACTCTTCTTGTACTTCAGTCGGCATTGTGCCTTTTGTATTTAATCCCGATGCAATTTCTGTGTTTCATGGTCAATGTGAAGGTCCAAGGGATACAATAAACCTGCACTGGTGCATCGGAATATAATACCGGTCTCCCATGAGCCGCTCAAAGCACAAACTCTTAGAAGATTCACTCTTCTTGTACTTAAGTCGGCATTGTGCATTTTGTATTTAATCCCGATGCAATTTCTGTCTTTCATGGTCAATGTGAAGGTCCAAGGGATACAATAAACCTGCACTGGTGCATCGGAAGCAAATACTGGTCTCCCAGGAGCCGCTCAAAGCACAAACTCTTAGAAAATTCACTCTTCTTGTACTTAAGTAAGCATTGTGCCTTTTGTATTTCATCCCGATGCAATTTCTGTGCTTCATGGTCAATGTGAAGGTCCAAGGGATACAATAAACCTGCACTGGTGCATCGGAAGCTAATACTGGTCTCTCAGGAGCCGCTCAAAGCACAAACTCTTAGAAGATTCACTCTAGTTCTACTTAAGTCGGCATTGTGCCTTTTGTATTTCATCCCGATGCAATTTCTGTGTTTCATGGTCAATGTGAAGGTCCAAGGGGTACAGTAACCTGCACTGGTGTATCGGAAGCTAATACCGGTCCCCCAGGAGCCGCGCAAAGCACAAACTCTTAGAAGATTCACTCTTCTTGTACTTAAGTCGGCATTCTGCATTTTGTATTTAATCCCGATGCAATTTCTGTGTTTCATGGTCAATGTGAAGGTCCAAGAAATACAGTAACCTGCACTGATGTATCGGAAGCTAATACTGGTCTCCCAGGAGCCGCTCAAAGCACAAACTCTTAGAAGATTCACTCTTCATGTACTTCAGTCGGCATTGTGCCTTTTGTATTTAATCCCGATGCAATTTCTGTGTTTCATGGTCAATCTGAAGGTCCAAGGGGTACAGTAACCTGCACTGGTGTATCGGAAGCTAATACCGGTGTCCCAGGAGCCGCGCAAAGCACAAACTCTTAGAAGATTCACTCTTCTTGTACTTAAGTCGGCATTGTGCATTTTGTATTTAATCCCGATGCAATTTCTGTGTTTCATGGTCAATGTGAAGGTCCAAGGAATACAGTAACCTGCACTGATGTATCGGAAGCTAATACTGGTCTCCCAGGAGCCGTTCAAAGCACAAACTCTTAGAAGATTCACTCTTCATTTACTTCAGTCGGCATTGTGCATTTTGTATTTAATCCCGATGCAATTTCTGTGTTTAATGGTCAATGTGAAGGTCCGAGGGATACAATAAACCTGCACTGGTGCATCGGAAGCTAATACTGGTCTCCCAGGAGCCGCTCAAGGCACAGCTATTAGAAGAGTCACTCTTCTTGTACTTAAGTCAGCATTGTGCCTTTTGTATTTAATCCCAATGCAATGTCTGTGTTTCATGGTCAATGTGAAGGTCCAAGGGATACAATAAACCTGCACTGGTGCATCGGAGGCTAATACTGGTCTCCCAGGAGCCGCTCAAAGCACAAACTCTTAGAACATTCACTCATCTTGTACTTCAGTCGCCATTGTGCCTTTTGTATTTAATCCCGATGCAATTTCTGTGCTTCATGGTCAATGTGAAGGTCCAAGGGATACAATAAACCTGCAATGGTGCATCGGAAGCTAATACTGGTCTCCCAGGAGCCGCTCAAAGCACAAACTCTTAGAAAATTCACTCTTCTTGTACTTAAGTCGGCATTGTTGCTTTTGTATTTAATCCCGATGCAATTTCTGTGTCTCATGGTCAATGTGGAGGTCCAAGGGATACAGTAAACCTGCAGTGGTGCATCGGAAGCTAATACTGGTCCCCCAGGAGCCGCTCAAAGCACAAACTCTTAGAAAATTCACTCTTCTTGTACTTAAGTCGGCATTATGGCTTTTGTATTTAATCCCGATGCAATTTCTGTGTTTAATGGTCAATGTGAAGGTCCAAGGGATACAATAAATCTGCACTGGTTCATCAGAAGCTAATACTGGTCTCCCAGGAGCCGCTCAAAACACAAACTCTTAGAAGATTCACTCTTCTTGTACTACAGTCGGCATTGTGGCTTTTGTATTTAATCCCGATGCAATTTCTGTGTTTCATGGGCAATGTGAAGGTCCAAGGGATACAATAAACCTGAACTGGTGCATCGGAAGCTAATACTGGTCTCCCAGGAGCCACTCAAAGCACAAACTCTTAGAAGATTCACTCTTCTTGTACTTAAGTCGGCATTGTGCCTTTTGTATTTAATCCCGATGCAATTTCATTGTTTCGTGGCCAATGTGAAGGTCCAAGGCATACAAAAAACTTGCACTGGTGCATCGGAATCTAATACTGGTCTCCCAGGAGCCGCTCAAAGCACAAACGCTTAGAAGATTCATTCTTCTTGTACTACAGTCGGCATTGTGCTTTTGTAATTAATCCCGATGCAATTTCTGTGTTTCATGGTCAATGTGAAGGTCCAAGGGATATAGTAAACCTGCACTGGTGCACCGGAAGCTATTACTGGTCTCCCAGGAGCCGCTCAAAGCACAAACTCTTAGAAGATTCACTCTTCTTGTGCTTAAGTCGGCATTGTGCCTTTTGTATTTAATCCCGATGCAATTTCTGTGCTTCATGGTCAATGTGAAGGTCCAAGGGATACAATAAACCTGCACTGGTGCATCGGAAGCTAATACTGGTCTCCCAGGAGCCGCTCAAAGCACAAACTCTTAGAAGATTCACTCTTCTTGTACTTAAGTCGGCATTGTGGCTTTTGTATTTAATCCCGATGCAATTTCTGTGTTTCATGGTCAATGTGAAGGTCCAAGGGGTACAGTAACCTGCACTGGTGTATCGGAAGCTAATACCGGTGTCCCAGGAGCCGCGCACAGCACAAACTCTTAGAAGATTCACTCTTCTTGTACTTAAGTCGGCATTGTGCCTTTTGTATTTAATCCCGATGCAATTTCTGTGTTTCATGGTCAATGTGAAGGTCCAAGGGATACAATAAACCTGCACTGGAGCATCGGAAGCTAATACTGGTCTCCCAGGAGCCGCTCAAAGCACAAACTCTTAGAAGATTCACTCTTCTTGTACTTAAGTCGGCATTGTGCCTTTTGTATTTGATCCCGATGCAATTTCTGTGTCTCATGGTCAATGTGAAGGTCCAAGGGATACAATAAACCTGCACTGGTGCATCGGAAGCAAATACTGGTCTCCCAGGAGCCGCTCAAATCACAAACTCTTAGAAAATTCACTCTTCTTGTACTTAAGCCGGCATTGTGCCTTTTGTATTTAATCCCGATGCAATTTCTGTGTTTCATGGTCAATGTGAAGGTCCAAGGGATACAATAAACCTGCACTGGTGCATCGGAATATAATACCGGTCTCCCATGAGCCGCTCAAAGCACAAACTCTTAGAAGATTCACTCTTCTTGTACTTAAGTCGGCATTGTGCATTTTGTATTTAATCCCGATGCAATTTCTGTGTCTCATGGTCAATGTGAAGGTCCAAGGGATACAATAAACCTGCACTGGTGCATCGGAAGCAAATACTGGTCTCCCAGGAGGCGCTCAAAGCACAAACTCTTAGAAAATTCACTCTTCTTGTACTTAAGTCGGCATTGTGCCTTTTGTATTTAATCCCGATGCAATTTCTGTGCTTCATGGTCAATGTGAAGGTCCAAGGGATACAATAAACCTGCACTGGTGCATCGGAAGCTAATACTGGTCTCCCAGGAGCCGCTCAAACCACAAACTCTTAGAAGATTCACACTTCTTGTACTTAAGTCGGCATTGTGCCTTTTGTATTTAATCCCGATGCAATTTCTGTGTTTCATGGTCAATGTGAAGGTCCAAGGGGTACAGTAACCTGCACTGGTGTATCGGAAGCTAATACCGGTCTACCAGGAGCCGCGCAAAGCACAAACTCTTAGAAGATTCACTCTTCTTGTACTTAAGTCGGCATTGTGCATTTTGTATTTAATCCCGATGCAATTTCTGTGTTTCATGGTCAATGTGAGGGTCCAAGGAATACAGTAACCTGCACTGATGTATCGGAAGCTAATACTGGTCTCCCAGGAGCCGCTCAAAACACTAAATCTTAGATGATTCACTCTTCATGTACTTCAGTCGGCATTGTGCCTATTGTATTTAATCCCGATGCAATTTCTGTGTTTAATGGTCAATGTGAAAGTCCGAGGGATACAATAAACCTGCACTGGTGCATCGGAAGCTAATACTGGTCTCCCAGGAGCCGCTCAAAGCACAGCTCTTAGAAGATTCACTCTTCTTGTACTTAAGTCGGCATTGTGCCTTTTGTATTTAATCCCGAAGCAATCTCTCTGTTTCATGGTCAATGTGAAGGTCCAAGGGATACAATAAACCTGCACTGGTGCATCGGAAGCTAATACTGGTCTCCCAGGAGCCGCTCAAAACACTAAATCTTAGATGATTCACTCTTCTTGTACTTAAATCGGCATTGTGCCTTTTGTATTTAATCCCGATGCAATTTCATTGTTTCGTGGCCAATGTGAAGGTCCAAGGCATACAAAAAACTTGCACTGGTGCATCGGAATCTAATACTGGTCTCCCAGGAGCCGCTCAAAGCACAAACGCTTAGAAGATTCATTCTTCTTGTACTACAGTCGGCATTGTGCTTTTGTAATCAATCCCGATGCAATTTCTGTGTTTCATGGTCAATGTGAAGGTCCAAGGGATACAGTAAACCTGCACTGGTGCACCGGAAGCTATTACTGGTCTCCCAGGAGCCGCTCAAAGCACAAACTCTTAGAAGATTCACTCTTCTTGTACTTAAGTCGGCATTGTGCCTTTTGTATTTAATCCCGATGCAATTTCTGTGTTTCATGGTCAATGTGAAGGTCCAAGGGGTACAGTAACCTGCACTGGTGTATCGGAAGCTAATACCGGTGTCCCAGGAGCCGCGCAAAGCACAAACTCTTAGAAGATTCACTCTTCTTGTACTAAAGTCGGCATTGTGCATTTTGTATTTAATCCCGATGCAATTTCTGTGTTTCATGGTCAATGTGAAGGTCCAAATAATACAGTAACCTGCACTGATGTATCGGAAGCTAATACTGGTCTCCCAGGAGCCGCTCAAAGCACAAACTCCTAGAAGATTCACTCTTCATGTACTTCAGTCGGCATTGTGCCTATTGTATTTAATCCCGATGCAATTTCTGTGTTTAATGGTCAATGTGAAGGTCCGAGGGATACAATAAACCTGCACTGGTGCATCGGAAGCTAATACTGGTCTCCCAAGAGCCGCTCAAAGCACAGCTCTTAGAGGATTCACTCCTCATGTACTTAAGTCGGCATTGTGCCTTTTGTATTTAATCCCGATGCAATGTCTGTGTTTCATGGTCAATGTGAATGTCCAAGGGATACAATAAACCTGCACTGGTGCATCGGAAGCTAATACTGGTCTCCCAGGAGCCGCTCAAAGCACTAACTCTTAGAAGATTCACTCTTCTTGTACTTAAGTCGGCATTGTGCCTTTTGTATTTAATCCCGATGCAATTTCTGTGTCTCATGGTCAATGTGAAGGTCCAAGGGATACAATAAACCTGCACTCGTGCATCGGAAGCAAATACTGGTCTCCCAGGAGCCGCTCAAAGCACAAACTCTTAGAAAATTCACTCTTCTTGTACTTAAGTCGGCATTGTGCCTTTTGTATTTAATCCCGATGCAATTTCTGTGTTTCATGGTCAATGTGAAGGTCCAAGGGATACAATAAACCTGCACTGGTGCATCGGAATCTAATACCGGTCTCCCATGAGCCGCTCAAAGCACAAACTCTTAGAAGATTCACTCTTCTTGTACTTAAGTCGGCATTGTGCCTTTTGTATTTAATCCCGATGCAATTTCTTTGTTTCATGGTCAATCTGAAGGTCCAAGGGGTACAGTAACCTGCACTGGTGTATCGGAAGGTAATACCGGTGTCCCAGGAGCCGCGCAAAACATAAACTCTTAGAAGATTCACTCTTCTTGTACTTAAGTCTGCATTGTGCCTTTTGTATTTAATCCCGATGCAATTTCTGTGTTTCATGGTCAATGTGAGGGTCCAAGGGATACAATAAACCTGCACTGGTTCATCAGAAGCTAATACTGGTCTCCCAGGAGCCGCTCAAAGCACAAACTCTTAGAAGATTCACTGTTCTTGTACTTCAGTCGGCATTGTGCCTTTTGTATTTAATCCCGATGCAATTTCATTGTTTCGTGGCCAATGTGAAGGTCCAAGGCATACAAAAAACTTGCACTGGTACATCGGAATCTAATACTGGTCTCCCAGGAGCCGCTCAAAGCACAAACGCTTAGAAGATTCATTCTTCTTGTACTACAGTCGGCATTGTGCTTTTGTAATTAATCCCGATGCAATTTCTGTGTTTCATGGTCAATGTGAAGGTCCAAGGGATACAGTAAACCTGCACTGGTGCACCGGAAGCTATTACTGGTCTCCCAGGAGCCGCTCAAAGCACAAACTCTTAGAAGATTCACTCTTCTTGTACTTAAGTCGGCATTGTGCCCTTTGTATTTAATCCCGATGCAATTTCTGTGTTTCATGGTCAATGTGAAGGTCCAAGGGGTACAGTAACCTGCACTGGTGTATCGGAAGCTAATAACGGTGTCCCAGGAGCCGCGCAAAGCACAAACTCTTAGAAGATTCACTCTTCTTGTACTTAAGTCGGCATTGTGCATTTTGTATTTAATCCCGATGCAATTTCTGAGTTTCATGGTCAATGTGAAGGTCCAAGGAATACAGTCACCTGCACTGATGTATCGGAAGCTAATACTGGTCTCCCAGGAGCCGCTCAAAGCACAAACTCTTAGAAGATTCACTCTTCATCTACTTCAGTCGGCATTGTGCCTATTGTATTTAATCCCGATGCATTTTTTTGTGTTTAATGGTCAATGTGAAGGTCCGAGGGATACAATAAACCTGCACTGGTGCATCGGAAGCTAATACTGGTCTCCCAGGAGCCGCTCAAAGTACAAACTCTTAGAAAATTCACTCTTCTTGTACTTAAGTCGGCATTGTGCCTTTTGTATTTAATCCCGATGCAATTTCTGTGCTTCATGGTCAATGTGAAGGTCCAAGGGATACAATAAACCTGCACTGGTGCATCGGAAGCAAATACTGGTCTCCCAGGAGCCGCTCAAAGCACAAACTCTTAGAAAATTCACTCTTCTTGTACTTAAGTCTACATTGTGCCTTTTGTATTTAATCCCGATGCAATTTCTGTGCTTTATGGTCAATGTGAAGGTCCAAGGGATACAATAAACCTGCACTGGTGCATCGGAAGCTAATACTGGTCTCCCAGGAGCCGCTCAAAGCACAAACTCTTAGAAAATTCACTCTTCTTGTACTTCAGTCGGCATTGTGCCTTTTGTATTTAATCCCGATGCAATTTCATTGTTTCGTGGCCAATGTGAAGGTACAAGGCATACAAAAAACTTGCACTGGTGCATCGGAAGCTAATACTGGTCTCCCAGGAGCCGCTCAATGCACAAACGCTTAGAAGATTCATTCTTCTTGTACTACAGTCGGCATTGTGCTTTTGTAATTAATCCCGATGCAATTTCTGTGTTTCATGGTCAATGTGAAGGTCCAAGGGATACAGTAAACCTGCACTGGTGCACCGGAAGCTATTACTGGTCTCCCAGAAGCCGCTCAAAGCACAAACTCTTAGAAGATTCACTCTTCTTTTACTTAAGTCGGCATTGTGCCTTTTGTATTTAATCCCGATGCAATTTCTGTGCTTCATGGTCAATGTGAAGGTCCAAGGGATACAATAAACCTGCACTGGTGCATCGGAAGCTAATACTGGTCTCCCAGGAGCCGCTCAAATCACAAACTCTTAGAAGATTCACTCTTCTTGTACTTAAGTCGGCATTGTGCCTTTTGTATTTAATCCCGATGCAATTTCTGTGTTTCATGGTCAATGTGAAGGTCCAAGGGGTACAGTAACCTGCACTGGTTTATCGGAAGCTAATACCGGTGTCCCAGGAGCCGCGCAAAGCACAAACTCTTAGAAGATTCACTCTTCTTGTACTTAAGTCGGCATTGTGCATTTTGTATTTAATCCCGATGCAATTTCTGTCTTTCATGGTCAATGTGAAGGTCCAAGGAATACAGTAACCTGCACTGATGTATCGGAAGCTAATACTGGTCTCCCAGGAGCCGCTCAAAGCACAAACTCTTAGAAGATTCACTCTTCATGTACTTCAGTCGGCATTGTGCCTATTGTATTTAATCCCGATGCAATTTCTGTGTTTAATGGTCAATGTGAAGGTCCGAGGGATACAATAAACCTGCACTGGTGCATCAGAAGCTAATACTCGTCTCCCAGGAGCCGCTCAAAGCACAAACTCTTAGAAGATTCACTGTTCTTGTACTACAGTCGGCATTGTGCATTTTGTATTTAATCCCGATGCAATTTCTGTGTTTCGTGGCCAATGGGAAGGTCCGAGGCATACAAAAAACTTGCACTGGTGCGTCGGAATCTACTACTGGTCTCCCAGTAGCCGCTCAAAGCACAAACGCTTAGAAGATTCATTCTTCTTGTACTACAGTCGGCATTGTGCTTTTGTAATTAATCCCGATGCAATTTCTGTGTTTCATGGTCAATGTGAAGGGTCCAAGGGATACAGTAAACCTGCACTGGTGCACCGGAAGCTATTACTGGTCTCCCAGGAGCCGCTCAAAGCACAAACTCTTAGAAGATTCACTCTTCTTGTACTTAAGTCGGCATTGTGCCTTTCGTATTTAATCCCGATGCCATTTCTGTGCTTCATGGTCAATGTGAAGGTCCAAGGGATACAATAAACCTGCACTGGTGCATCGGAAGCTAATACTGGTCTCCCAGGAGCCGCTCAAAGCACAAACTCTTAGAAGATTCACTCTTTTGTACTTAAGTCGGCATTGTGCCTTTTGTATTTAATCCCGATGCAATTTCTGTGTTTCATGGTCAATGTGAAGGTCCAAGGGGTACAGTAACCTGCACTGGTGTATCGGAAGCTAATACCGGTGTCCCAGGAGCCGCGCAAAGCACAAACTCTTAGAAGATTCACTCTTCTTGTACTTAAGTCGGCATTGTGCATTTTGTATTTAATCCCGATGCAATTTCTGTGTTTCATGGTCAATGTGAAGATCCAAGGAATACAGTAACCTGCACTGATGTATCGGAAGCTAATACTGGTCTCCCAGGAGCCGCTCAAAGCACAAACTCTTAGAAGATTCACTCTTCATATACTTCAGTCGGCATTGTGCCTATTGTATTTAATCCCGATGCAATATCTGTGTTTAATGGTCAATGTGAAGGTCCGAGGGATACAATAAACCTGCACTGGTGCATCGGAAGCTAATACTGGTCTCCCAGGAGCCGCTCAAAGCACAGCTCTTAGAAGATTCACTCTTCTTGTACTTAAGTCGGCATTGTGCCTTTTGTATTTAATCCCGATGCAATGTCTGTGTTTCATGGTCAATGTGAAGGTCCAAGGGATACAATAAACCTGCACTGGTGCATCGGAAGCTAATACTGGTCTCCCAGGAGCCGCTCAAAGCACAAACTCTTAGAAGATTCACTCTTCTTGTACTTAAGTCGCCATTGTGCCTTTTGTATTTAATCCCGATTCAATTTCTGTGTCTCATGGTCAACGTGAAGGTCCAAGGGATACAATAAACCTGCACTGGTGCATCGGAAGCTAATACTGGTCTCCCAGGAGCCGCTCAAAACACAGCTCTTAGAAGATTCACTCTTCTTGTACTTAAGTCGGCATTGTGCCTTTTGTATTTAATACCGATGCAATGTCTGTGTTTCATGGTCAATGTGAAGGTCCAAGGGATACAATAAACCTGCACTGGTGCATCGGAAGCTAATACTGGTCTCCCAGGAGCCGCTCAAAGCACAAACTCTTAGAAGATTCACTCTTCTTGTACTTCAGTCGCCATTGTGCCTTTTGTATTTAATGCAGATGCAATTTCTGTGTTTCATGGGCAATGTGAAGGTCCAAGGGATACAATAAACCTGCACTGGTGCATCGGAAGCTAATACTGGTCTTCCAGGAGCCGCTCAAAGCACAAACTCTTAGAAGATTCACTGTTCTTGTACTTAAGTCGGCATTGTGCCTTTTGTATTTAATCCCGATGCAATTTCTGTGCTTCATGGTCAATTTGAAGGTCCAAGGGATACAATAAAGCTGCACTGGTGCATCGGAAGCTAATACTGGTCTCCCAGGAGCCGCTCAAAGCACAAACTCTTAGAAGATTCACTCTTCTTGCACTTAAGTCGGCATTGTGCCTTTTGTATTTAATCCCGATGCAATTTCTGTGTCTCATGGTCAATGTGAAGGTCCAAGGGATACAATAAACCTGCACTGGTGCATCGGAAGCTAATACTGGTCTCCCAGGAGCCGCTCAAAGCACAAACTCTTAGAAAATTGACTCTTCTTGTACTTAAGTCGGCATTGTGCCTTTTGTATTTAATCCCGATGCAATTTCTGTGCTTCATGGTCAATGTGAAGGTCCAAGGGATACAATAAACCTGCACTGGTGCATCGGAAGCAAATACTGGTCTCCCAGGAGCCGCTCAAAGCACAAACTCTTAGAAAATTCACTCTTCTTGTACTTAAGTCGGCATTGTGCCTTTTGTATTTAATCCCGATGCAATTTCTGTGCTTCATGGTCAATGTGAAGGTCCAAGGGATACAATAAACCTGCACTGGTGCATCGGAAGCTAATACTGGTCTCCCAGGAGCCGCTCAAAGCACAAACTCTTAGAAAATTCACTCTTCTTGTACTTCAGTCGGCATTGTGCCTTTTGTATTTAATCCCGATGCAATTTCATTGTTTCGTGGCCAATGTGAAGGTACAAGGCATACAAAAAACTTGCACTGGTGCATCGGAAGCTAATACTGGTCTCCCAGGAGCCGCTCAAAGCACAAACGCTTAGAAGATTCATTCTTCTTGTACTACAGTCGGAATTGTGCTTTTGTAATTAATCCCGATGCAATTTCTGTGTTTCATGGTCAATGTGAAGGTCCAAGGGATACAGTAAACCTCCACTGGTGCACCGGAAGCTATTACTGGTCTCCCAGAAGCCGCTCAAAGCACAAACTCTTAGAAGATTCACTCTTCTTTTACTTAAGTCGGCATTGTGCCTTTTGTATTTAATCGCGATGCAATTTCTGTGCTTCATGGTCAATGTGAAGGTCCAAGGGATACAATAAACCTGCACTGGTGCATCGGAAGCTAATACTGGTCTCCCAGGAGCCGCTCAAAGCACAAACTCTTAGAAGATTCACTCTTCTTGTACTTAAGTCGGCATTGTGCCTTTTGTACTTAGTCCCGATGCAATTTCTGTGTTTCATGGTCAATGTGAAGGTCCAAGGGGTACAGTAACCTGCACTGGTTTATCGGAAGCTAATACCGGTGTCCCAGGAGCCGCGCAAAGCACAAACTCTTAGAATATTCACTCTTCTTGTACTTAAGTCGGCATTGTGCCTTTTGTATTTAATCCCGATGCAATGTCTGTGTTTCATGGTCAATGTGAAGGTCCAAGGGATACAATAAACCTACACTGGTGCATCGGAAACTAATACTGGTCTCCCAGGAGCCGCTCAAAGCACAAACTCTTAGAAGATTCACTCTTCTTGTACTTCAGTCGGCATTGTGCCTTTTGTATTTAATCCCAATGCAATTTCATTGTTTCGTGGCCAATGGGAAGGTCCGAGGCATACAAAAAACTTGCACTGGTGCATCGGAATCTACTACTGGTCTCCCAGTAGCCGCTCAAAGCACAAACGCTTAGAAGATTCACTCTTCTAGCACTTAAGTCGCCATTGTGCCTTTTGTATTTAATCCCGATTCAATTTCTGTGTCTCATGGTCAACGTGAAGGTCCAAGGGATACAATAAACCTGCACTGGTGCATCGGAAGCTAATACTGGTCTCCCAGGAGCCGCTCAAAGCACAGCTCTTAGAAGATTCACTCTTCTTGTACTTAAGTCGGCATTGTGCCTTTTGTATTTAATCCCGATGCAATGTCTGTGTTTCATGGTCAATGTGAAGGTCCAAGGGATACAATAAACCTGCACTGGTGCATCGGAAGCTAATACTGGTCTCCCAGGAGCCGCTCAAAGCACAAACTCTTAGAAGATTCACTCTTCTTGTACTTCAGTCGCCATTGTGCCTTTTGTATTTAATCCCGATGCAATTTCTGTGTTTCATGGGCAATGTGAAGGTCCAAGGGATACAATAAACCTGCACTGGTGCATCGGAAGCTAATACTGGTCTCCCAGGAGCCGCTCAAAGCACAAACTCTTAGAAGATTCACTCTTCTTGTACTTCAGTCGGCATTGTGCCTTTTGTATTTAATCCCGATGCAATTTCATTGTTTCGTGGCCAATGTGAAGGTCCAAGGCATACACAAAACTTGCACTGGTGCATCGGAATCTAATACTGGTCTCCAGGAGCCGCTGAAAGCACAAACGCTTAGAAGATTCATTCTTCTTGTACTACAGTCGGCATTGTGCCTTTTGTATTTAATCCCGATGCAATTTCTGTGTTTCATGTTCAATGTGAAGGTCCAAGGGATACAGTAAATTTGCACTGGTGCATCGGAAGCTGATACTGGTCTCCCAGGAGCCGCTCAAAGCACAAACTCTTAGAAGATTCACTCTTCTTGTACTTCAGTCGGCATTGTGCTTTTTGTATTTAATTCCGACGTAATTTCTGTGTTTCATGGTCAATGTGAAGGTCCAAGGGATACAATAAACCTGCACTGGTGCATCGGAATCTAATACTGGTCTCCCAGGAGCCGCTCAAAGCACAAACTCTTAGAAGATTCAATCTTCTTGTACTTAAGTCGGCATTGTGCCTTTTGTATTTAATCCCGATGCAATTTCTGTGCTTCATGGTCAATGTGAAGGTCCAAGGGATACAATAAACCTGCACTGGTGCATCGGAAGCTAATACTGGTCTCCCAGGAGCCGCTCAAAGCACAAACTCTTAGAAAATTCACTCTTTTTGTACTTAAGTCGGCATTGTGCCTTTTGTATTTAATCCCGATGCAATTTCTGTGTTTCATGGTCAATGTGAAGGTCCAAGGGATACAATTAACCTGCACTGGTGCATCAGAAGCTAATACTGGTCTCCCAGGAGCCGCTCAATGCACAAACTCTTAGAAGATTCACTCTTCTTGTACTACAGTCGGAATTGTGCTTTTGTAATTAATCCCGATGCAATTTCTGTGTTTCATGGTCAATGTGAAGGTCCAAGGGATACAGTAAACCTCCACTGGTGCACCGGAAGCTATTACTGGTCTCCCAGAAGCCGCTCAAAGCACAAACTCTTAGAAGATTCACTCTTCTTTTACTTAAGTCGGCATTGTGCCTTTTGTATTTAATCGCGATGCAATTTCTGTGCTTCATGGTCAATGTGAAGGTCCAAGGGATACAATAAACCTGCACTGGTGCATCGGAAGCTAATACTGGTCTCCCAGGAGCCGCTCAAAGCACAAACTCTTAGAAGATTCACTCTTCTTGTACTTAAGTCGGCATTGTGCCTTTTGTACTTAGTCCCGATGCAATTTCTGTGTTTCATGGTCAATGTGAAGGTCCAAGGGGTACAGTAACCTGCACTGGTTTATCGGAAGCTAATACCGGTGTCCCAGGAGCCGCGCAAAGCACAAACTCTTAGAATATTCACTCTTCTTGTACTTAAGTCGGCATTGTGCCTTTTGTATTTAATCCCGATGCAATGTCTGTGTTTCATGGTCAATGTGAAGGTCCAAGGGATACAATAAACCTACACTGGTGCATCGGAAACTAATACTGGTCTCCCAGGAGCCGCTCAAAGCACAAACTCTTAGAAGATTCACTCTTCTTGTACTTCAGTCGGCATTGTGCCTTTTGTATTTAATCCCAATGCAATTTCATTGTTTCGTGGCCAATGGGAAGGTCCGAGGCATACAAAAAACTTGCACTGGTGCATCGGAATCTACTACTGGTCTCCCAGTAGCCGCTCAAAGCACAAACGCTTAGAAGATTCACTCTTCTAGCACTTAAGTCGCCATTGTGCCTTTTGTATTTAATCCCGATTCAATTTCTGTGTCTCATGGTCAACGTGAAGGTCCAAGGGATACAATAAACCTGCACTGGTGCATCGGAAGCTAATACTGGTCTCCCAGGAGCCGCTCAAAGCACAGCTCTTAGAAGATTCACTCTTCTTGTACTTAAGTCGGCATTGTGCCTTTTGTATTTAATCCCGATGCAATGTCTGTGTTTCATGGTCAATGTGAAGGTCCAAGGGATACAATAAACCTGCACTGGTGCATCGGAAGCTAATACTGGTCTCCCAGGAGCCGCTCAAAGCACAAACTCTTAGAAGATTCACTCTTCTTGTACTTCAGTCGCCATTGTGCCTTTTGTATTTAATCCCGATGCAATTTCTGTGTTTCATGGGCAATGTGAAGGTCCAAGGGATACAATAAACCTGCACTGGTGCATCGGAAGCTAATACTGGTCTCCCAGGAGCCGCTCAAAGCACAAACTCTTAGAAGATTCACTCTTCTTGTACTTCAGTCGGCATTGTGCCTTTTGTATTTAATCCCGATGCAATTTCATTGTTTCGTGGCCAATGTGAAGGTCCAAGGCATACACAAAACTTGCACTGGTGCATCGGAATCTAATACTGGTCTCCAGGAGCCGCTGAAAGCACAAACGCTTAGAAGATTCATTCTTCTTGTACTACAGTCGGCATTGTGCCTTTTGTATTTAATCCCGATGCAATTTCTGTGTTTCATGTTCAATGTGAAGGTCCAAGGGATACAGTAAATTTGCACTGGTGCATCGGAAGCTGATACTGGTCTCCCAGGAGCCGCTCAAAGCACAAACTCTTAGAAGATTCACTCTTCTTGTACTTCAGTCGGCATTGTGCTTTTTGTATTTAATTCCGACGTAATTTCTGTGTTTCATGGTCAATGTGAAGGTCCAAGGGATACAATAAACCTGCACTGGTGCATCGGAATCTAATACTGGTCTCCCAGGAGCCGCTCAAAGCACAAACTCTTAGAAGATTCAATCTTCTTGTACTTAAGTCGGCATTGTGCCTTTTGTATTTAATCCCGATGCAATTTCTGTGCTTCATGGTCAATGTGAAGGTCCAAGGGATACAATAAACCTGCACTGGTGCATCGGAAGCTAATACTGGTCTCCCAGGAGCCGCTCAAAGCACAAACTCTTAGAAAATTCACTCTTTTTGTACTTAAGTCGGCATTGTGCCTTTTGTATTTAATCCCGATGCAATTTCTGTGTTTCATGGTCAATGTGAAGGTCCAAGGGATACAATTAACCTGCACTGGTGCATCAGAAGCTAATACTGGTCTCCCAGGAGCCGCTCAATGCACAAACTCTTAGAAGATTCACTGTTCTTCTACTACAGTCGGCATTGTGCCTTTTGTATTTAATCCCGATGCAATTTCTGTGTTTCATGGTCAATGTGAAGGTCCAAGGGATACAATAAACCTGCACTGGTGCATCGGAAGCTAATACTGGTCTCCCAGGAGCCGCTCAAAGCACAAACTCTTAGAAGATTCACTCTTCTTGTACTTCAGTCGGCATTGTGCCATTTGTGTTTAATCCCGATGCAATTTCATTGTTTCGCGGCCAATGTGAAGGTCCAAGGCATACAGAAAACTTGCACTGGTGCATCGGAATCTAATGCTGGTCTCCCAGGAGCCGCTCAAAGCACAAACGCTTAGAACATTCATTCTTCTTGTACTACAGTCGGCATTGTGCTTTTGTAATTAATCCCGATGCAATTTCCGTGTTTCATGGTCAATGTGAAGGTCCAAGGGATACAGTAAACCTGCACTGGTGCACCAGAAGCTATTACTGGTCTCCCAGGAGCCGCTCAAAGCACAAACTCTTAGAAGATTCACTCTTCTTGTACTTAAGTCGGCATTGTGCCTTTTGTATTTAATCCCGATGCAATTTCTGTGCTTCATGGTCAATGTGAAGGTCCAAGGGATACAATAAACCTGCACTGGTGCATCGGAAGCTAATACTGGTCTCCCAGGAGCCGCTCAAAGCACAAACTCTTAGAAGATTCACTCTTCTTGTACTTAAGTCGGCATTGTGCCTTTTGTATTTAATCCCGATGCAATTTCTGTGTTTCATGGTCAATGTGAAGGTCCAAGGGGTACAGTAACCTGCACTGGTGTATCGGAAGCTAATACCGGTGTCCCAGGAGCCGCGCAAAGCACAAACTCTTAGAAGATTCACTCTTCTTGTACTTAAGTCGGCATTGTGCATTTTGTATTTAATCCCGATGCAATTTCTGTGTTTCATGGTCAATGTGAAGGTCCAAGGAATACAGTAACCTGCACTGATGTATCGGAAGCTAATACTGGTCTCCCAGGAGCCGCTCAAAACACAAACTCTTAGAAGATTCACTCTTCATGTACTTCAGTCGGCATTGTGCCTATTGAATTTAATCCCGATGCAATTTCTGTGTTTAATGGTCAATGTGAAGGTCCGAATGATACAATAAACCTGCACTGGTGCATCGGAAGCTAATACTGGTCTCCCAGGAGCCGCTCAAAGCATAGCTCTTATAAGATTCACTCTTCTTGTACTTAAGTCGGCATTGTGCCTTTTGTATTTAATCCCGATGCAATTTCTGTGCTTCATGGTCAATGTGAAGGTCCAAGGGATACAATAAACCTGCACTGGTGCATCGGAATCTAATACTGGTCTCCCAGGAGCCGCTCAAAGCACAAACTCTTTAGAAAATTCACTCTTCTTGTACTTAAGTCGGCATTGTGCCTTATGTATTTAATCCCGATGCAATTTCTGGGTTTCATGGTCAATGTGAAGGTCCAAGGGATACAATAAACCTGCAATGGTGCATCAGAAGCTAATACTGGTCTCCCAGGAGCCGCTCAAAGCACAAACTCTTAGAAGATTCACTGTTCTTGTACTACAGTCGGCATTGTGCCTTTTGTATTTAATCCCGATGCAATTTCTGTGTTTCATGGTCATTGTGAAGGTCCAAGGGATACAATAAACCTGTACTGGTGCATCGGAAGCTAATACTGGTCTCCCAGGAGCCGCTCAAAGCACAAACTCTTAGAAGATTCACTCTTCTTGTACTTCAGTCGGCATTGTGCCTTTTGTGTTTAATCCCGATGCAATTTCATTGTTTCGTGGCCAATGTGAAGGTCCAAGGCATACAAAAAACTTGCACTGGTGCATCGGAATCTAATACTGGTCTCCCAGGAGCCGCTCAAAGCACAAACGCTTAGAAGATTCATTCTTCTTGTACTACAGTCGGCATTGTGCTTTTGTAATTAATCCCGATGCAATTTCCGTGTTTCATGGTCAATGTGAAGGTCCAAGGGATACAGTAAACCTGCACTGGTGCACCAGAAGCTGTTACTGGTCTCCCAGGAGCCGCTCAAAGCACAAACTCTTAGAAGATTCACTCTTCTTGTACGTCAGTCGCCATTGTGCCTTTTGTATTTAATCCCGATACAATTTCTGTGTTTCATGGTCAATGTGAAGGTCCAAGGGATACAATAAACCTGCACTGGTGCATCGGAAGCTAATACCGGTCTCCCAGGAGCCGCTCAAAGCACAAACTCTTTAGAAAATTCACTCTTCTTGTACTTAAGTCGGCATTGTGCCTTTTGTATTTAATCCCGATGCAATTTCTGGGTTTCATGGTCAATGTGAAGGTCCAAGGGATACAATAAACCTGCAATGGTGCATCAGAAGCTAATACTGGTCTCCCAGGAGCCGCTCAAAGCACAAACTCTTAGAAGATTCACTGTTCTTGTACTACAGTCGGCATTGTGCCTTTTGTATTTAATCCCGATGCAATTTCTGTGTTTCATGGTCATTGTGAAGGTCCAAGGGAGACAATAAACCTGTACTGGTGCATCGGAAGCTAATACTGGTCTCCCAGGAGCCGCTCAAAGCACAAACTCTTAGAAGATTCACTCTTCTTGTACTTCAGTCGGCATTGTGCCTTTTGTGTTTAATCCCGATGCAATTTCATTGTTTCGTGGCCAATGTGAAGGTCCAAGGCATACAAAAAACTTGCACTGGTGCATCGGAATCTAATACTGGTCTCCCAGGAGCCGCTCAAAGCACAAACGCTTAGAAGATTCATTCTTCTTGTACTACAGTCGGCATTGTGCTTTTGTAATTAATCCCGATGCAATTTCCGTGTTTCATGGTCAATGTGAAGGTCCAAGGGATACAGTAAACCTGCACTGGTGCACCAGAAGCTGTTACTGGTCTCCCAGGAGCCGCTCAAAGCACAAGCTCTTAGAAGATTCACTCTTCTTGTACTTAAGTCGGCATTGTGCCTTTTGTATTTAATCCCGATGCAATGTCTGTGTTTCATGGTCAATGTGAAGGTCCAAGGGATACAATATACCTGCACTGGTGCATCGGAAGCTAATACTGGTCTCCCAGGAGCCGCTCAAAGCACAAACTCTTAGAAGATTCACTCTTCTTGTACTTCAGTCGCCATTGTGCCTTTTGTATTTAATCCCGATACAATTTCTGTGTTTCATGGTCAATGGGAAGGTCCAAGGGATACAATAAACCTGCACTGGTGCATCGGAAGCTAATACTGGTCTCCCAGGAGCCGCTCAAAGCACAAACTCTTAGAAGATTCACTCTTCTTGTACTAATGTCGGCATTGTGCCTTTTGTATTTAATCCCGATGCAATTTCTGTGTTTCATGGTCAATGTGAAGGTCCAAGGGATACAATAAGCCTGCACTGGTGCATCAGAAGCTAATTCTGGTCTCCCAGGAGCCGCTCAAAGCACAAACTCTTAGAAGATTCACTCTTCTGGTACTTCAGTCGCCATTGTGCCTTTTGTATTTAATCCCGATGCAATTTCTGTGTTTCATGGTCAATGTGAAGGTCCAAGTGATACAAAAAACCTGCACTGGTGCATCGGAAGCTAATACTGGTCTCCCAGGAGCCGCTCAAAGCACAAACTCTTAGAAGATTCACTCTTCTTGTACTTCAGTCGGCATTGTGCCTTATGTATTTAATCCCGATGCAATTCCATTGTTTCGTAGCCAATGTGAAGGTCCAAGGCATACAAAAAACTTGCACTGGTGCATCGGAATCTAAAACTGATCTCCCAGGAGCCGCTCAAAGCACAAACGCTTAGAAGATTCATTCTTCTTGTACTACAGTCGGCATTGTGCTTTTGTATTTAATCCCGATGCAATTTCTGTGATTCATGTTCAATGTGAAGGTCCAAGGGATACAGTAAATCTGCACTGGTGCATCGGAAGCTAATACTGGTCTCCCAGGAGCCGCTCAAAGCACAAACTCTTAGCAGATTCACTCTTCTTGTACTTCAGTCGGCATTGTGCCTTTTGTATTTAATCCCGATGCAATTTCTGTGTTTCATGTTCAATGTGAAGGTCCAAGGGATACAGTAAACCTACACTGGTGCTTCGGAAGCGAATACTGGTCTCCCAGGAGCCGCTCAAAGCACAAACTCTTTGAAGATACACTCTGCTTGTACTTCAGTCGGCATTGTGCCTTTTGTATTTAATCCCGATGCAATTTCTGTGTTTCTTGGTCAATGTGAAGGTCCAAGGGATACAATAAACCTGCACTGGTGCATCGGAAGCTAATACTGGTCTCCCAGGAGCCGCTCAAAGCACAAACTCTTAGAAGATTCACTCTTCTTGTACTTCAGTCGGCATTGTGCCTTTTGTATTTTATCCCGATACAATTTCTGTGTTTCATGGTCAATGTGAAGGTCCAACGGATACAGTGAACCTGCACTGGTGCATCGGAAGCTAATACTGGTCTCCCAGGAGCCGCTCAAAGCAAAAACTCTTAGAGGATTCACTGATCTTGAACTTCAGTAAGCATTGTGCTTTTTGTATTTAATCCCGATGCAATTTCTGTGTTTCATGGTCAATGTGAAGGTCCAAGGGATACAATAAACCTGCACTGGTGCATCGGAAGCTAATACTGGTCTCCCAGGAGCCGCTCAAAGCACAAACTCTTAGAAGATTCACTCTTCATGTACTTCAGTCGGTATTGTGCCTATTGTATTTAATCCCGATGCAATTTCTGTGTTTCATGGTCAATGTGAAGGTCCGAGGGATACAATAAACCTGCACTGGTGCATCGGAAGCTAATACTGGTCACCAAGGAGCCGCTCAAAGCACAAACTCTTAGAAGATTCACTTTTCTTGTACTTAAGTCGGCATTGTTGCTTTTGTATTTAATCCCGATGCAATTTCTGTGTTTCATGGTCAATGTGAAGGTCCAAGGGATACAATAAACCTGCACTGGTGCATCGGAAGCTAATACTGGTCTCCCAGGAGCCGCTCAAAGCACAAACTCTTAGAAGATTCACTGTTCTTGTACTACAGTCGGCATTGTGCCTTTTGTATTTAATCCCGATGCAATTTCTGTGTTTCATGGTCAATGTGAAGGTCCAAGGGATACAATAAACCTGCACTGGTGCATCGGAAGCTAATACTGGTCTCCCAGGAGCCGCTCAAAGCACAAACTCTTAGAAGATTCACTCTTCTTGTACTTCAGTCGGCATTGTGCCTTTTGTATTGATTCCCGATGCAATTTCATTGTTTCGTGGCCAATGTGAAGTCCAAGGCATACAAAATACTTGCACTGGTGCATTGGAATCTAATACTGGTCTCGCAGGAGCCGCTCAAAGCACAAACGCTTAGAAGATTCATTCTTTTTGTACTACAGTCGGCATTGTGCTTTTGTATTTAATCCCGATGCAATTTCTGTGTTTCATGGTCAATGTGAAGGTCCAAGGGATACAGTAAACCTGCACTTGTGCATCGGAAGCTAATACTGGTCTCCCAGGAGCCGCTCAAAGCACAAAGTCTTAGAAGATTCACTCTTCTTGTACTTCAGTCGGCATTGTGCCTTTTGTATTTAATCCCGATGCAATTTCTGTGTCTCATTTTCAATGTGAAGGTCCAAGGGATACAATAAATCTGCACTGGTGCATCGGAAGCCAATACTGGTCTCCCAGGAGCCGCTCAAAGCACAAATTCTTAGAAAATTCACTCTTCTTGTACTTAAGTCGGCATTGTGCCTTTTGTATTTAATCCCGATGCAATTTCTGTGTTTCATGGTCAATGTGAAGGTCCAAGGGATACAATAAACCTGCACTGGTGTATCAGAAGCTAATACTGGTCTCCCAGGAGCCGCTCAAAGCACAAACTCTTAGAAGATTCACTGTTCTTGTACTACAGTCGGCATTGTGCCTTTTGTATTTAATCCCGATGCAATTTCTGTGTTTCATGGTCAATGTGAAGGTCCAAGGGATACAATAAACCTGCACTGGTGCATCGGAATCTAATACTGGTCTCCCAGGAGCCGCTCAAAGCACAAACGCTTAGAAGATTCATTCTTCTTGTACTACAGTCGGCATTGTGCTTTTGTATTTAATCCCGATGCAATTTCTGTGTTTCATGTTGAATGTGAAGGTCCAAGGGATACAGTAAATCTGCACTGGTGCATCGGAATCTAATACTGGTCTCCCAGGAGCCGCTCAAAGCACAAACTCTTAGAAGATTCACTCTTCTTGTACATCAGTCGGCATTGTGCTTTTTGTATTTAATTCCGACGCAATTTCTGTGTTTCATGGTCAATGTGAAGGTCCAAGGGATACAATAAACCTGCACTGGTGCATCGTAATCTAATACTGGTCTCCCAGGAGCCGCGCAAATCAAAAACTCTTAGAAGATTCACTCTTCTTGTACTTAAGTCGGCATTGTGCCTTTTGTATTTAATCCCGATGCAATATCTGTGTTTCATGGTCAATGTGAAGGTCCAAGGGATACAGTAAACATGCACTGGTGCATCGGAATCTAATACTGGTCTCCCAGGAGCCGCTCAAAGCACAAACACTTAGAAGATTCACTCTTCTTGTAATACAGTCGGCATTGTGCTTTTTGTATTTAATTCCGACGCAATTTCTGTGTTTCATGGTCCATGTGAAGGTCCAAGGGATACAATAAACCTGCACTGGTGCATCGGAATCTAATACTGGTCTCCCAGGAGCCGCGCAAATCACAAACTCTTAGAAGATTCACTCTTCTTGTACTTAAGTCGGCATTGTGCCTTTTGTATTTAATCCCGATGCAATTTCTGGGTTTCGTGGTCAATGTGAAGGACCAAGGGATACAGTAAACCTGCACTGGTGCACCGGAATCTAATACTGGTCTCCCAGGAGCCGCTCAAAGCACAAACTCTTAGAAGATTCACTCTTCTTGTACTTCAGTCGGCATTGTGCCATTTGTATTTAATCCCGATGCAATTTCTGTGTTTCATGGTCAATGTGAAGGTCCAAGGGATACAATAAACCTGCACTGGTGCATCGGAAGCTAATACTGGTCTCCCAGGAGCCGCTCAAAGCACAAACTCTTAGAAGATTCACTCTTCTTGTACCTCAGTCTGCATTGTGCCTTTTGTATTTAATCCCGATACAATTTCTGTGTTTCATGGTCAATGTGAAGGTCCAAGGGATACATTAAACCTGCACTGGTGCATCGGAAGCTAATACTGGTCTCCCAGGAGCCGCTCAAAGCACAAACTCTTAGAGGATTCACTGATCTTGTACTTCAGTTGGCATTGTGCGCTTTGTATTTAATTCCGATGCAATTTCTGTGTTTCATGGTCAATGTGAAGGTCCAAGGGATACAATAAACCTGCACTGGTGCATCGGAACCTAATACTGGTCCCCCAGGAGGCGCTCAAAGCACAAACTCTTAGAAGATTCACTCTTCTTGTACTTAAGTCGGCATTGTGCCTTTTGTATTTAATCCCGATGCAATTTCTGTGTTTCATGGTCAATGTGAAGGTCCAAGGGATACAATAAACCTGCACTGGTGCATCGGAAGCTAATACTGGTCTCCCAGGAGCCGCTCAAAGCACAAACTCTTAGAAGATTCACTCTTCTTGTACTTAAGTCGGCATTGTTGCTTTTGTATTTAATCCCGATACAATTTCTGTGTTTCATGGTCCATGTGAAGGTCCAAGGGATACAGAAAACCTGCACTGGTGCATCGGAATCTAATACTGGTCTCCCAGGATCCGCTCAAAGCACAAACTCTTAGCAGATTCACTCTTCTTGTACTTCAGTCGGCATTGTGCCTTTTGTATTTAATCCCGATGCAATCTCTGTGTTTCATGTTCAATGTGAAGGTCCAAGGGATACGGTAAACCTGCACTGGTGCATCGGAAGCTAATACTGGTCTCCCAGGAGCCGCTCAAAGCACAAACTCTTAGAGGATTCACTGTTCTTGTACTTCAGTTAGCATTGTGCTTTTTGTATTTAATTCCGATGCAATTTCTGTGTTTCATGGTCAATGTGAAGGTCCAAGGGAAACAATAAACCTGCACTGGTGCATCGGAAGCTAATACTGGTCTCCCAGGAGCCGCTCAAAGCACAAACTCTTAGAAGATTCACTCTTCTTGTACTTAAGTCGGCATTGTTCTTTTGTATTTAATCCCGATGCAATTTCTGTGTTTCATGGTCAATGTGAAGGTCCAAGGAATACAGTAAACTTGCACTGGTGCACCGGAATCTGATACTGGTCTCCCAGGAGCCGCTCAAAGCACAAACTCTTAGAAGTTTCACTCTTCTTGTACTTCAGTCGGCATTGTGCCTTTTGTATTTAATCCCGATGCAATTTCTGTGTTTCATGTTCAATGTGAAGGTCCAAGGGATACAGTAAATCTGTACTGGTGCATCGGAATCTAATACTGGTCTCCCAGGAGCCGCTCAAAGCACAAACTCTTAGCAGATTCACTCTTCTTGTACTACAGTCGGCATTGTGCTTTTGTATTTAATCCCGATGCAATTTCTGTGTTTCATGTTGAATGTGAAGGTCCAAGGGATACAGTAAATCTGCACTGGTGCATCGGAAGCTAATACTGGTCTCCCAGGAGCCGCTCAAAGCACAAACTCTTAGAAGATTCACTATTCTTGTACTTCATTCGCCATTGTGCATTTTGTATTTAATCCCGATGCAATTTCTTTGTTTCATGGTCAATGTGAAGGTCCAAGGGATACAAGAAACCTGCACTGGTGCATCGGAAGCTAATACTGGTCTCCCAGGAGCCGCTCAAAGCACAAACTCTTAGAAGATTCACTCTTCTTGTACTTAAGTCGGCATTGTGCCTTTTGTATTTAATCCCGATGCAATTTCTGTGCTTCATGGTCAATGTGAAGGTCCAAGGGATACAATAAACCTGCACTGGTGCATCGGAAGCTAATACTGGTCTCCCAGGAGCCGCTCAAAGCACAAACTCTTAGAAGATTCACTCTTCTTGTACTTAAGTCGGCATTGTTGCTTTTGTATTTAATCCCGATGCAATTTCTGTGTCTCATGGTCAATGTGAAGGTCCAAGGGATACAAGAAACCTGCACTGGTGCATTGGAAGCTAATACTGGTCTCCCAGGAGCCGCTCAAAGCACAAACTCTTAGAAGATTCACTCTTCTTGTACTTAAGTCGGCATTGTGCCTTTTGTATTTAATCCCGATGCAATTTCTGTGCTTCATGGTCAATGTGAAGGTCCAAGGGATACAATAAACCTGCACTGGTGCATCGGAAGCTAATACTGGTCTCCCAGGAGCCGCTCAAAGCACAAACTCTTAGAAGATTCACTCTTCTTGTACTTAAGTCGGCATTGTTGCTTTTGTATTTAATCCCGATACAATTTCTGTGTTTCATGGTCCATGTGAAGGTCCAAGGGATACAGAAAACCTGCACTGGTGCATCGGAATCTAATACTGGTCTCCCAGGATCCGCTCAAAGCACAAACTCTTAGCAGATTCACTCTTCTTGTACTTCAGTCGGCATTGTGCCTTTTGTATTTAATCCCGATGCAATCTCTGTGTTTCATGTTCAATGTGAAGGTCCAAGGGATACAATAAACCTGCACTGGTGCATCGGAAGCTAATACTGGTCTCCCAGGAGCCGCTCAAAGCACAAACTCTTAGAAGATTCACTCTTCTTGTACTTCAGTCGGCATTGTGCCTTTTGTATTTAATCCCGATACAATTTCTGAGTTTCATGGTCAATGTGGAGGTCCAAGGGATACATTAAACCTGCACTGGTGCATCGGAAGCTAATACTGGTCTCCCAGGAGCCGCTCAAAGCACAAACTCTTAGAGGATTCACTGTTCTTGTACTTCAGTTGGCATTGTGCTCTTTGTATTTAATTCCGATGCAATTTCTGTGTTTCATGGTCAATGTGAAGGTCCAAGGGATACAATAAACCTGCACTGGTGCATCGGAAGCTAATACTGGTCTCCCAGGAGGCGCTCAAAGCACAAACTCTTAGAAGATTCACTCTTCTTGTACTTAAGTCGGCATTGTGCCTTTTGTATTTAATCCCGATGCAATTTCTGTGTTTCATGGTCAATGTGAAGGTCCAAGGGATACAATAAACCTGCACTGGTGCATCGGAAGCTAATACTGGTCTCCCAGGAGCCGCTCAAAGCACAAACTCTTAGAAGATTCACTCTTCTTGTACTTCAGTCGCCATTGTGCCTTTTGTATTTAATCCCGATGCAATTTCTGTGTTTCATGGTCAATGTGAAGGTCCAAGGGATACAATAAACCTGCACTGGTGCATCGGAAGCTAATACTTGTCTCTCAGGAGCCGCTCAAAGCACAAACTCTTAGAAGATCCAGTCATCTTGTACTTAAGTCGGCATTGTGCCTTTTGTATTTAATCCCGATACAATTTCTGTGTTTCATGGTCAATGTGAAGGTCCAAGGGATACAATAAACCTGCACTGGTGCATCGGAAGCTAATACTTGTCTCTCAGGAGCCGCTCAAAGCACAAACTCTTAGAAGATCCAGTCATCTTGTACTTAAGTCGGCATTGTGCCTATTGTATTTAATCCCGATGCAATTTCTGTGTTTAATGGTCAATGTGAAGGTCAGAGGGATACAATGAACCTGCACTGGTGCATCGGAAGCTAATACTGGTCTCCCAGGAGCCGCTCAAAGCACAAACTCTTAGAAGATTCACTCTTCTTGTACTTAAGTCGGCATTGTGCCTTTTGTATTTAATCCCGATGCAATTTCTGTGCTTCATGGTAAATGTGAAGGTCCAAGGGATACAATAAACCTGCACTGGTGCATCGGAAGCTAATACTGGTCTCCCAGGAGCCGCTCAAAGCACAAACTCTTAGAAGATTCACTCTTCTTGTACTTAAGTCGGCATTGTTGCTTTTGTATTTAATCCCGATGCAATTTCTGTGTCTCATGGTCAATGTGAAGGTCCAAGGGATACAATAAACCTGCACTGGTGCATCGGAAGCTAATACTGGTCTCCCAGGAGCCGCTCAAAGCACAAACTCTTAGAAGATTCACTGTTCTTGTACTACAGTCGGCATTGTGCCTTTTGTATTTAATCCCGATGCAATTTCTCTGTTTCATGGTCAATGTGAAGGTCCAAGGGATACAATAAACCTGCACTGGTGCATCGGAAGCTAATACTGGTCTCCCAGGAGCCGCTCAAAGCACAAACTCTTAGAAGATTCACTCTTCTTGTACTTCAGTCGGCATTGTGCCTTTTGTATTTAATCCCGATGCAATTTCATTGTTTCGTGGTCAATGTGAAGGTCCAAGGCATACTAAAAACTTGCACTGGTGCATCGGAATCTAATACTGGTCTCCCAGGAGCCGCTCAAAGCACAAACGCTTAGAAGATTCATTCTTCTTGTACTACAGTCGGCATTGTGCTTTTGTATTTAATCCCGATGCAATTTCTGTGTTTCATGGTCAATGTGAAGGTCCAAGCGATACAGTAAACCTGCACTGGTGCACCGGAAGCTATTACTGGTCTCCCAGGAGCCGCTCAAAGCACAAACTCTTAGAAGATTCACTCTTCTTGTACTTAAGTCGGCATTGTGCCTTTTGTATTTAATCCCGATGCAATTTCTGTGCTTCATGGTCAATGTGAAGGTCCAAGGGATACAATAAAACTGCACTGGTGCATCGGAAGCCAATACTGGTCTCCCAGGAGCCGCTCAAAGCACAAACTCTTAGAAGATTCTCTCTTCTTGTACTTAAGTCGACATTGTGCCTTTTGTATTTAATCCCGATGCAATTTCTGTGTTTCATGGTCAATGTGAAGGTCCAAGGGGTACAGTAACCTGAACTGGTGTATTGGAAGCTAATACCGGCGTCCCAGGAGCCGCGCAAAGCACAAACTCTTAGAAGATTCACTGTTCTTGTACATAAGTCGGCATTGTGAATTTTGTATTTAATCCCGATGCAATTTCTGTGTTTCATGGTCAATGTGAATGTCCAAGGAATACAGTAACCTGCACTGATGAATCGGAAGCTAATACTGGTCTCCCAGGAGCCGCTCAAAGCACAAACTCTTAGAAGATTCAGTCTTCATGTACTTTAGTCGGCATTGTGCCTATTGTATTTAATCCCGATGCAATTTCTGTGTTTTATGGTCAATGTGAAGGTCCGAGGGATACAATAAACCTGCACTGGTGCATCGGAAGCTAATACTGGTCACCCAGGAGCCGCTCAAAGCACAGCTCTTAGAAGATTCACTCTTCTTGTACTTAAGCCGGCATTGTGCCTTTTGTATTTAATCCCGATGGAATGTCTGTGTTTCATGGTCAATGTGAAGGTCCGAGGGATACAATGAACCTGCACTGGTGCATCGGAAGCTAATACTGGTCTCCCAGGAGCCGCTCAAAGCACAAACTCTTAGAAGATTCACTATTCTTGTACTTCATTCGCCATTGTGCCTTTTGTATTTAATCCCGATGCAATTTCTGTGTTTCATGGTCAATGTGAAGGTCCAAGGGATACAAGAAACCTGCACTGGTGCATCGGAAGTAATACTGGTCTCCCAGGAGCCGCTCAAAGCACAAACTCTTAGAAGATTCACTCTTCTTGTACTTAAGTCGGCATTGTGCCTCTTGTATTTAATCCCGATGCATTTTCTGTGCTTCATGGTCAATGTGAAGGTCCAAGGGATACAATAAACCTGCACTGGTGCATCGGAAGCTAATATTGGTCTCCAAGGAGCCGCTCAAAGCACAAACTCTTAGAAGATTCACTCTTCTTGTACTTAAATCGGCATTGTTGCTTTTGTATTTAATCCCGATGCAATTTCTGTGTCTCATGGTCAATGTGAAGGTCCAAGGGATACAATAAACCTGCACTGGTGCATTGGAAGCTAATATTGGTCTCCCAGGAGACGCTCAAAGCACAAACTCTTAGAAGATTCACTGTTCTTGTACTACAGTCGGCATTGTGCCTTTTGTATTTAATCCCGATGCAATTTCTGTGTTTCATGGTCAATGTGAAGGTCCAAGGGATACAATAAACCTGCACTGGTGCATCGGAAGCTAATACTGGTCTCCCAGGAGCCGCTCAAAGCACAAACTCTTAGAAGATTCACTCTTCTTGTACTTAAGTCGGCATTGTTGCTTTTGTATTTAATCCCGATACAATTTCTGTGTTTCATGGTCCATGTGAAGGTCCAAGGGATACAGAAAACCTGCACTGGTGCATCGGAATCTAATACTGGTCTCCCAGGATCCGCTCAAAGCACAAACTCTTCGCAGATTCAATCTTCTTGTACTTCAGTCGGCATTGTGCCTTTTGTATTTAATCCCGATGCAATTTCTGTGTTTCATGTTCAATGTGAAGGTCCAAGGGATACAGTAAACCTGCACTGGTGCATCGGAAGCTGATACTGGTCTCCGAGGAGCCGCTCAAAGCACAAACTCTTAGAGGATTCACTGTTCTTGTACTTCAGTTAGCATTGTGCTTTTTGTATTTAATTCCGATGCAATTTCTGTGTTTCATGGTCAATGTGAAGGTCCAAGGGAAACAATAAACCTGCACTGGTGCATCGGAAGCTAATACTGGTCTCCCAGGAGCCGCTCAAAGCACAAACTCTTAGAAGATTCACTCTTCTTGTACTTAAGTCGGCATTGTGCCTTTTGTATTTAATCCCGATGCAATTTCTGTGTTTCATGGTCAATGTGAAGGTCCAAGGGATACAATAAACCTGCACTGGTGCATCGGAAGCTAATACTGGTCTCCCAGGAGCCGCTCAAAGCACAAACTCTTAGAAGATTCACTCTTCTTGTACTTCAGTCGCCATTGTGCCTTTTGTATTTAATCCCGATGCAATTTCTGTGTTTCATGGTCAATGTGAAGGTCCAAGGGATACAATAAACCTGCACTGGTGCATCGGAAGCTAATACTTGTCTCTCAGGAGCCGCTCAAAGCACAAACTCTTAGAAGATCCAGTCATCTTGTACTTAAGTCGGCATTGTGCCTTTTGTATTTAATCCCGATACAATTTCTGTGTTTCATGGTCAATGTGAAGGTCCAAGGGATACAATAAACCTGCACTGGTGCATCGGAAGCTAATACTTGTCTCTCAGGAGCCGCTCAAAGCACAAACTCTTAGAAGATCCAGTCATCTTGTACTTAAGTCGGCATTGTGCCTATTGTATTTAATCCCGATGCAATTTCTGTGTTTAATGGTCAATGTGAAGGTCAGAGGGATACAATGAACCTGCACTGGTGCATCGGAAGCTAATACTGGTCTCCCAGGAGCCGCTCAAAGCACAAACTCTTAGAAGATTCACTCTTCTTGTACTTAAGTCGGCATTGTGCCTTTTGTATTTAATCCCGATGCAATTTCTGTGCTTCATGGTAAATGTGAAGGTCCAAGGGATACAATAAACCTGCACTGGTGCATCGGAAGCTAATACTGGTCTCCCAGGAGCCGCTCAAAGCACAAACTCTTAGAAGATTCACTCTTCTTGTACTTAAGTCGGCATTGTTGCTTTTGTATTTAATCCCGATGCAATTTCTGTGTCTCATGGTCAATGTGAAGGTCCAAGGGATACAATAAACCTGCACTGGTGCATCGGAAGCTAATACTGGTCTCCCAGGAGCCGCTCAAAGCACAAACTCTTAGAAGATTCACTGTTCTTGTACTACAGTCGGCATTGTGCCTTTTGTATTTAATCCCGATGCAATTTCTCTGTTTCATGGTCAATGTGAAGGTCCAAGGGATACAATAAACCTGCACTGGTGCATCGGAAGCTAATACTGGTCTCCCAGGAGCCGCTCAAAGCACAAACTCTTAGAAGATTCACTCTTCTTGTACTTCAGTCGGCATTGTGCCTTTTGTATTTAATCCCGATGCAATTTCATTGTTTCGTGGTCAATGTGAAGGTCCAAGGCATACTAAAAACTTGCACTGGTGCATCGGAATCTAATACTGGTCTCCCAGGAGCCGCTCAAAGCACAAACGCTTAGAAGATTCATTCTTCTTGTACTACAGTCGGCATTGTGCTTTTGTATTTAATCCCGATGCAATTTCTGTGTTTCATGGTCAATGTGAAGGTCCAAGCGATACAGTAAACCTGCACTGGTGCACCGGAAGCTATTACTGGTCTCCCAGGAGCCGCTCAAAGCACAAACTCTTAGAAGATTCACTCTTCTTGTACTTAAGTCGGCATTGTGCCTTTTGTATTTAATCCCGATGCAATTTCTGTGCTTCATGGTCAATGTGAAGGTCCAAGGGATACAATAAAACTGCACTGGTGCATCGGAAGCCAATACTGGTCTCCCAGGAGCCGCTCAAAGCACAAACTCTTAGAAGATTCTCTCTTCTTGTACTTAAGTCGACATTGTGCCTTTTGTATTTAATCCCGATGCAATTTCTGTGTTTCATGGTCAATGTGAAGGTCCAAGGGGTACAGTAACCTGAACTGGTGTATTGGAAGCTAATACCGGCGTCCCAGGAGCCGCGCAAAGCACAAACTCTTAGAAGATTCACTGTTCTTGTACATAAGTCGGCATTGTGAATTTTGTATTTAATCCCGATGCAATTTCTGTGTTTCATGGTCAATGTGAATGTCCAAGGAATACAGTAACCTGCACTGATGAATCGGAAGCTAATACTGGTCTCCCAGGAGCCGCTCAAAGCACAAACTCTTAGAAGATTCAGTCTTCATGTACTTTAGTCGGCATTGTGCCTATTGTATTTAATCCCGATGCAATTTCTGTGTTTTATGGTCAATGTGAAGGTCCGAGGGATACAATAAACCTGCACTGGTGCATCGGAAGCTAATACTGGTCACCCAGGAGCCGCTCAAAGCACAGCTCTTAGAAGATTCACTCTTCTTGTACTTAAGCCGGCATTGTGCCTTTTGTATTTAATCCCGATGGAATGTCTGTGTTTCATGGTCAATGTGAAGGTCCGAGGGATACAATGAACCTGCACTGGTGCATCGGAAGCTAATACTGGTCTCCCAGGAGCCGCTCAAAGCACAAACTCTTAGAAGATTCACTATTCTTGTACTTAAGTCGGCATTGTGCCTCTTGTATTTAATCCCGATGCATTTTCTGTGCTTCATGGTCAATGTGAAGGTCCAAGGGATACAATAAACCTGCACTGGTGCATCGGAAGCTAATATTGGTCTCCAAGGAGCCGCTCAAAGCACAAACTCTTAGAAGATTCACTCTTCTTGTACTTAAATCGGCATTGTTGCTTTTGTATTTAATCCCGATGCAATTTCTGTGTCTCATGGTCAATGTGAAGGTCCAAGGGATACAATAAACCTGCACTGGTGCATCGGAAGCTAATATTGGTCTCCCAGGAGACGCTCAAAGCACAAACTCTTAGAAGATTCACTGTTCTTGTACTACAGTCGGCATTGTGCCTTTTGTATTTAATCCCGATGCAATTTCTGTGTTTCATGGTCAATGTGAAGGTCCAAGGGATACAATAAACCTGCACTGGTGCATCGGAAGCTAATACTGGTCTCCCAGGAGCCGCTCAAAGCACAAACTCTTAGAAGATTCACTCTTCTTGTACTTAAGTCGGCATTGTTGCTTTTGTATTTAATCCCGATACAATTTCTGTGTTTCATGGTCATTGTGAAGGTCCAAGGGATACAGAAAACCTGCACTGGTGCATCGGAATCTAATACTGGTCTCCCAGGATCCGCTCAAAGCACAAACTCTTCGCAGATTCAATCTTCTTGTACTTCAGTCGGCATTGTGCCTTTTGTATTTAATCCCGATGCAATTTCTGTGTTTCATGTTCAATGTGAAGGTCCAAGGGATACAGTAAACCTGCACTGGTGCATCGGAAGCTGATACTGGTCTCCGAGGAGCCGCTCAAAGCACAAACTCTTAGAGGATTCACTGTTCTTGTACTTCAGTTAGCATTGTGCTTTTTGTATTTAATTCCGATGCAATTTCTGTGTTTCATGGTCAATGTGAAGGTCCAAGGGAAACAATAAACCTGCACTGGTGCATCGGAAGCTAATACTGGTCTCCCAGGAGCCGCTCAAAGCACAAACTCTTAGAAGATTCACTCTTCTTGTACTTAAGTCGGCATTGTGCCTTTTGTATTTAATCCCGATGCAATTTCTGTGTTTCATGGTCAATGTGAAGGTCCAAGGGATACAATAAACCTGCACTGGTGCATCGGAAGCTAATACTGGTCTCCCAGGAGCCGCTCAAAGCACAAACTCTTAGAAGATTCACTCTTCTTGTACTTCAGTCGCCATTGTGCCTTTTGTATTTAATCCCGATGCAATTTCTGTGTTTCATGGTCAATGTGAAGGTCCAAGGGATACAATAAACCTGCACTGGTGCATCGGAAGCTAATACTTGTCTCTCAGGAGCCGCTCAAAGCACAAACTCTTAGAAGATCCAGTCATCTTGTACTTAAGTCGGCATTGTGCCTTTTGTATTTAATCCCGATACAATTTCTGTGTTTCATGGTCAATGTGAAGGTCCAAGGGATACAATAAACCTGCACTGGTGCATCGGAAGCTAATACTTGTCTCTCAGGAGCCGCTCAAAGCACAAACTCTTAGAAGATCCAGTCATCTTGTACTTAAGTCGGCATTGTGCCTATTGTATTTAATCCCGATGCAATTTCTGTGTTTAATGGTCAATGTGAAGGTCAGAGGGATACAATGAACCTGCACTGGTGCATCGGAAGCTAATACTGGTCTCCCAGGAGCCGCTCAAAGCACAAACTCTTAGAAGATTCACTCTTCTTGTACTTAAGTCGGCATTGTGCCTTTTGTATTTAATCCCGATGCAATTTCTGTGCTTCATGGTAAATGTGAAGGTCCAAGGGATACAATAAACCTGCACTGGTGCAACGGAAGCTAATACTGGTCTCCCAGGAGCCGCTCAAAGCACAATCTCTTAGAAGATTCACTCTTCTTGTACTTAAGTCGGCATTGTTGCTTTTGTATTTAATCCCGATGCAATTTCTGTGTCTCATGGTCAATGTGAAGGTCCAAGGGATACAATAAACCTGCACTGGTGCATCGGAAGCTAATACTGGTCTCCCAGGAGCCGCTCAAAGCACAAACTCTTAGAAGATTCACTGTTCTTGTACTACAGTCGGCATTGTGCCTTTTGTATTTAATCCCGATGCAATTTCTCTGTTTCATGGTCAATGTGAAGGTCCAAGGGATACAATAAACCTGCACTGGTGCATCGGAAGCTAATACTGGTCTCCCAGGAGCCGCTCAAAGCACAAACTCTTAGAAGATTCACTCTTCTTGTACTTCAGTCGGCATTGTGCCTTTTGTATTTAATCCCGATGCAATTTCATTGTTTCGTGGTCAATGTGAAGGTCCAAGGCATACTAAAAACTTGCACTGGTGCATCGGAATCTAATACTGGTCTCCCAGGAGCCGCTCAAAGCACAAACGCTTAGAAGATTCATTCTTCTTGTACTACAGTCGGCATTGTGCTTTTGTATTTAATCCCGATGCAATTTCTGTGTTTCATGGTCAATGTGAAGGTCCAAGCGATACAGTAAACCTGCACTGGTGCACCGGAAGCTATTACTGGTCTCCCAGGAGCCGCTCAAAGCACAAACTCTTAGAAGATTCACTCTTCTTGTACTTAAGTCGGCATTGTGCCTTTTGTATTTAATCCCGATGCAATTTCTGTGCTTCATGGTCAATGTGAAGGTCCAAGGGATACAATAAAACTGCACTGGTGCATCGGAAGCCAATACTGGTCTCCCAGGAGCCGCTCAAAGCACAAACTCTTAGAAGATTCTCTCTTCTTGTACTTAAGTCGACATTGTGCCTTTTGTATTTAATCCCGATGCAATTTCTGTGTTTCATGGTCAATGTGAAGGTCCAAGGGGTACAGTAACCTGAACTGGTGTATTGGAAGCTAATACCGGCGTCCCAGGAGCCGCGCAAAGCACAAACTCTTAGAAGATTCACTGTTCTTGTACATAAGTCGGCATTGTGAATTTTGTATTTAATCCCGATGCAATTTCTGTGTTTCATGGTCAATGTGAATGTCCAAGGAATACAGTAACCTGCACTGATGAATCGGAAGCTAATACTGGTCTCCCAGGAGCCGCTCAAAGCACAAACTCTTAGAAGATTCAGTCTTCATGTACTTTAGTCGGCATTGTGCCTATTGTATTTAATCCCGATGCAATTTCTGTGTTTTATGGTCAATGTGAAGGTCCGAGGGATACAATAAACCTGCACTGGTGCATCGGAAGCTAATACTGGTCACCCAGGAGCCGCTCAAAGCACAGCTCTTAGAAGATTCACTCTTCTTGTACTTAAGCCGGCATTGTGCCTTTTGTATTTAATCCCGATGGAATGTCTGTGTTTCATGGTCAATGTGAAGGTCCGAGGGATACAATGAACCTGCACTGGTGCATCGGAAGCTAATACTGGTCTCCCAGGAGCCGCTCAAAGCACAAACTCTTAGAAGATTCACTATTCTTGTACTTCATTCGCCATTGTGCCTTTTGTATTTAATCCCGATGCAATTTCTGTGTTTCATGGTCAATGTGAAGGTCCAAGGGATACAAGAAACCTGCACTGGTGCATCGGAAGTAATACTGGTCTCCCAGGAGCCGCTCAAAGCACAAACTCTTAGAAGATTCACTCTTCTTGTACTTAAGTCGGCATTGTGCCTCTTGTATTTAATCCCGATGCATTTTCTGTGCTTCATGGTCAATGTGAAGGTCCAAGGGATACAATAAACCTGCACTGGTGCATCGGAAGCTAATATTGGTCTCCAAGGAGCCGCTCAAAGCACAAACTCTTAGAAGATTCACTCTTCTTGTACTTAAATCGGCATTGTTGCTTTTGTATTTAATCCCGATGCAATTTCTGTGTCTCATGGTCAATGTGAAGGTCCAAGGGATACAATAAACCTGCACTGGTGCATCGGAAGCTAATATTGGTCTCCCAGGAGACGCTCAAAGCACAAACTCTTAGAAGATTCACTGTTCTTGTACTACAGTCGGCATTGTGCCTTTTGTATTTAATCCCGATGCAATTTCTGTGTTTCATGGTCAATGTGAAGGTCCAAGGGATACAATAAACCTGCACTGGTGCATCGGAAGCTAATACTGGTCTCCCAGGAGCCGCTCAAAGCACAAACTCTTAGAAGATTCACTCTTCTTGTACTTAAGTCGGCATTGTTGCTTTTGTATTTAATCCCGATACAATTTCTGTGTTTCATGGTCCATGTGAAGGTCCAAGGGATACAGAAAACCTGCACTGGTGCATCGGAATCTAATACTGGTCTCCCAGGATCCGCTCAAAGCACAAACTCTTCGCAGATTCAATCTTCTTGTACTTCAGTCGGCATTGTGCCTTTTGTATTTAATCCCGATGCAATTTCTGTGTTTCATGTTCAATGTGAAGGTCCAAGGGATACAGTAAACCTGCACTGGTGCATCGGAAGCTGATACTGGTCTCCGAGGAGCCGCTCAAAGCACAAACTCTTAGAGGATTCACTGTTCTTGTACTTCAGTTAGCATTGTGCTTTTTGTATTTAATTCCGATGCAATTTCTGTGTTTCATGGTCAATGTGAAGGTCCAAGGGAAACAATAAACCTGCACTGGTGCATCGGAAGCTAATACTGGTCTCCCAGGAGCCGCTCAAAGCACAAACTCTTAGAAGATTCACTCTTCTTGTACTTAAGTCGGCATTGTGCCTTTTGTATTTAATCCCGATGCAATTTCTGTGTTTCATGGTCAATGTGAAGGTCCAAGGGATACAATAAACCTGCACTGGTGCATCGGAAGCTAATACTGGTCTCCCAGGAGCCGCTCAAAGCACAAACTCTTAGAAGATTCACTCTTCTTGTACTTCAGTCGCCATTGTGCCTTTTGTATTTAATCCCGATGCAATTTCTGTGTTTCATGGTCAATGTGAAGGTCCAAGGGATACAATAAACCTGCACTGGTGCATCGGAAGCTAATACTTGTCTCTCAGGAGCCGCTCAAAGCACAAACTCTTAGAAGATCCAGTCATCTTGTACTTAAGTCGGCATTGTGCCTTTTGTATTTAATCCCGATACAATTTCTGTGTTTCATGGTCAATGTGAAGGTCCAAGGGATACAATAAACCTGCACTGGTGCATCGGAAGCTAATACTTGTCTCTCAGGAGCCGCTCAAAGCACAAACTCTTAGAAGATCCAGTCATCTTGTACTTAAGTCGGCATTGTGCCTATTGTATTTAATCCCGATGCAATTTCTGTGTTTAATGGTCAATGTGAAGGTCAGAGGGATACAATGAACCTGCACTGGTGCATCGGAAGCTAATACTGGTCTCCCAGGAGCCGCTCAAAGCACAAACTCTTAGAAGATTCACTCTTCTTGTACTTAAGTCGGCATTGTGCCTTTTGTATTTAATCCCGATGCAATTTCTGTGCTTCATGGTAAATGTGAAGGTCCAAGGGATACAATAAACCTGCACTGGTGCATCGGAAGCTAATACTGGTCTCCCAGGAGCCGCTCAAAGCACAAACTCTTAGAAGATTCACTCTTCTTGTACTTAAGTCGGCATTGTTGCTTTTGTATTTAATCCCGATGCAATTTCTGTGTCTCATGGTCAATGTGAAGGTCCAAGGGATACAATAAACCTGCACTGGTGCATCGGAAGCTAATACTGGTCTCCCAGGAGCCGCTCAAAGCACAAACTCTTAGAAGATTCACTGTTCTTGTACTACAGTCGGCATTGTGCCTTTTGTATTTAATCCCGATGCAATTTCTCTGTTTCATGGTCAATGTGAAGGTCCAAGGGATACAATAAACCTGCACTGGTGCATCGGAAGCTAATACTGGTCTCCCAGGAGCCGCTCAAAGCACAAACTCTTAGAAGATTCACTCTTCTTGTACTTCAGTCGGCATTGTGCCTTTTGTATTTAATCCCGATGCAATTTCATTGTTTCGTGGTCAATGTGAAGGTCCAAGGCATACTAAAAACTTGCACTGGTGCATCGGAATCTAATACTGGTCTCCCAGGAGCCGCTCAAAGCACAAACGCTTAGAAGATTCATTCTTCTTGTACTACAGTCGGCATTGTGCTTTTGTATTTAATCCCGATGCAATTTCTGTGTTTCATGGTCAATGTGAAGGTCCAAGCGATACAGTAAACCTGCACTGGTGCACCGGAAGCTATTACTGGTCTCCCAGGAGCCGCTCAAAGCACAAACTCTTAGAAGATTCACTCTTCTTGTACTTAAGTCGGCATTGTGCCTTTTGTATTTAATCCCGATGCAATTTCTGTGCTTCATGGTCAATGTGAAGGTCCAAGGGATACAATAAAACTGCACTGGTGCATCGGAAGCCAATACTGGTCTCCCAGGAGCCGCTCAAAGCACAAACTCTTAGAAGATTCTCTCTTCTTGTACTTAAGTCGACATTGTGCCTTTTGTATTTAATCCCGATGCAATTTCTGTGTTTCATGGTCAATGTGAAGGTCCAAGGGGTACAGTAACCTGAACTGGTGTATTGGAAGCTAATACCGGCGTCCCAGGAGCCGCGCAAAGCACAAACTCTTAGAAGATTCACTGTTCTTGTACATAAGTCGGCATTGTGAATTTTGTATTTAATCCCGATGCAATTTCTGTGTTTCATGGTCAATGTGAATGTCCAAGGAATACAGTAACCTGCACTGATGAATCGGAAGCTAATACTGGTCTCCCAGGAGCCGCTCAAAGCACAAACTCTTAGAAGATTCAGTCTTCATGTACTTTAGTCGGCATTGTGCCTATTGTATTTAATCCCGATGCAATTTCTGTGTTTTATGGTCAATGTGAAGGTCCGAGGGATACAATAAACCTGCACTGGTGCATCGGAAGCTAATACTGGTCACCCAGGAGCCGCTCAAAGCACAGCTCTTAGAAGATTCACTCTTCTTGTACTTAAGCCGGCATTGTGCCTTTTGTATTTAATCCCGATGGAATGTCTGTGTTTCATGGTCAATGTGAAGGTCCGAGGGATACAATGAACCTGCACTGGTGCATCGGAAGCTAATACTGGTCTCCCAGGAGCCGCTCAAAGCACAAACTCTTAGAAGATTCACTATTCTTGTACTTCATTCGCCATTGTGCCTTTTGTATTTAATCCCGATGCAATTTCTGTGTTTCATGGTCAATGTGAAGGTCCAAGGGATACAAGAAACCTGCACTGGTGCATCGGAAGTAATACTGGTCTCCCAGGAGCCGCTCAAAGCACAAACTCTTAGAAGATTCACTCTTCTTGTACTTAAGTCGGCATTGTGCCTCTTGTATTTAATCCCGATGCATTTTCTGTGCTTCATGGTCAATGTGAAGGTCCAAGGGATACAATAAACCTGCACTGGTGCATCGGAAGCTAATATTGGTCTCCAAGGAGCCGCTCAAAGCACAAACTCTTAGAAGATTCACTCTTCTTGTACTTAAATCGGCATTGTTGCTTTTGTATTTAATCCCGATGCAATTTCTGTGTCTCATGGTCAATGTGAAGGTCCAAGGGATACAATAAACCTGCACTGGTGCATCGGAAGCTAATATTGGTCTCCCAGGAGACGCTCAAAGCACAAACTCTTAGAAGATTCACTGTTCTTGTACTACAGTCGGCATTGTGCCTTTTGTATTTAATCCCGATGCAATTTCTGTGTTTCATGGTCAATGTGAAGGTCCAAGGGATACAATAAACCTGCACTGGTGCATCGGAAGCTAATACTGGTCTCCCAGGAGCCGCTCAAAGCACAAACTCTTAGAAGATTCACTCTTCTTGTACTTAAGTCGGCATTGTTGCTTTTGTATTTAATCCCGATACAATTTCTGTGTTTCATGGTCCATGTGAAGGTCCAAGGGATACAGAAAACCTGCACTGGTGCATCGGAATCTAATACTGGTCTCCCAGGATCCGCTCAAAGCACAAACTCTTCGCAGATTCAATCTTCTTGTACTTCAGTCGGCATTGTGCCTTTTGTATTTAATCCCGATGCAATTTCTGTGTTTCATGTTCAATGTGAAGGTCCAAGGGATACAGTAAACCTGCACTGGTGCATCGGAAGCTGATACTGGTCTCCGAGGAGCCGCTCAAAGCACAAACTCTTAGAGGATTCACTGTTCTTGTACTTCAGTTAGCATTGTGCTTTTTGTATTTAATTCCGATGCAATTTCTGTGTTTCATGGTCAATGTGAAGGTCCAAGGGAAACAATAAACCTGCACTGGTGCATCGGAAGCTAATACTGGTCTCCCAGGAGCCGCTCAAAGCACAAACTCTTAGAAGATTCACTCTTCTTGTACTTAAGTCGGCATTGTGCCTTTTGTATTTAATCCCGATACAATTTCTGTGTTTCATGGTCAATGTGAAGGTCCAAGGGATACAATAAACCTGCACTGGTGCATCGGAAGCTAATACTTGTCTCTCAGGAGCCGCTCAAAGCACAAACTCTTAGAAGATCCAGTCATCTTGTACTTAAGTCGGCATTGTGCCTTTTGTATTTAATCCCGATACAATTTCTGTGTTTCATGGTCAATGTGAAGGTCCAAGGGATACAATAAACCTGCACTGGTGCATCGGAAGCTAATACTTGTCTCTCAGGAGCCGCTCAAAGCACAAACTCTTAGAAGATCCAGTCATCTTGTACTTAAGTCGGCATTGTGCCTATTGTATTTAATCCCGATGCAATTTCTGTGTTTAATGGTCAATGTGAAGGTCAGAGGGATACAATGAACCTGCACTGGTGCATCGGAAGCTAATACTGGTCTCCCAGGAGCCGCTCAAAGCACAAACTCTTAGAAGATTCACTCTTCTTGTACTTAAGTCGGCATTGTGCCTTTTGTATTTAATCCCGATGCAATTTCTGTGCTTCATGGTAAATGTGAAGGTCCAAGGGATACAATAAACCTGCACTGGTGCATCGGAAGCTAATACTGGTCTCCCAGGAGCCGCTCAAAGCACAAACTCTTAGAAGATTCACTCTTCTTGTACTTAAGTCGGCATTGTTGCTTTTGTATTTAATCCCGATGCAATTTCTGTGTCTCATGGTCAATGTGAAGGTCCAAGGGATACAATAAACCTGCACTGGTGCATCGGAAGCTAATACTGGTCTCCCAGGAGCCGCTCAAAGCACAAACTCTTAGAAGATTCACTGTTCTTGTACTACAGTCGGCATTGTGCCTTTTGTATTTAATCCCGATGCAATTTCTCTGTTTCATGGTCAATGTGAAGGTCCAAGGGATACAATAAACCTGCACTGGTGCATCGGAAGCTAATACTGGTCTCCCAGGAGCCGCTCAAAGCACAAACTCTTAGAAGATTCACTCTTCTTGTACTTCAGTCGGCATTGTGCCTTTTGTATTTAATCCCGATGCAATTTCATTGTTTCGTGGTCAATGTGAAGGTCCAAGGCATACTAAAAACTTGCACTGGTGCATCGGAATCTAATACTGGTCTCCCAGGAGCCGCTCAAAGCACAAACGCTTAGAAGATTCATTCTTCTTGTACTACAGTCGGCATTGTGCTTTTGTATTTAATCCCGATGCAATTTCTGTGTTTCATGGTCAATGTGAAGGTCCAAGCGAAACAGTAAACCTGCACTGGTGCACCGGAAGCTATTACTGGTCTCCCAGGAGCCGCTCAAAGCACAAACTCTTAGAAGATTCACTCTTCTTGTACTTAAGTCGGCATTGTGCCTTTTGTATTTAATCCCGATGCAATTTCTGTGCTTCATGGTCAATGTGAAGGTCCAAGGGATACAATAAAACTGCACTGGTGCATCGGAAGCCAATACTGGTCTCCCAGGAGCCGCTCAAAGCACAAACTCTTAGAAGATTCTCTCTTCTTGTACTTAAGTCGACATTGTGCCTTTTGTATTTAATCCCGATGCAATTTCTGTGTTTCATGGTCAATGTGAAGGTCCAAGGGGTACAGTAACCTGAACTGGTGTATTGGAAGCTAATACCGGCGTCCCAGGAGCCGCGCAAAGCACAAACTCTTAGAAGATTCACTGTTCTTGTACATAAGTCGGCATTGTGAATTTTGTATTTAATCCCGATGCAATTTCTGTGTTTCATGGTCAATGTGAATGTCCAAGGAATACAGTAACCTGCACTGATGAATCGGAAGCTAATACTGGTCTCCCAGGAGCCGCTCAAAGCACAAACTCTTAGAAGATTCAGTCTTCATGTACTTTAGTCGGCATTGTGCCTATTGTATTTAATCCCGATGCAATTTCTGTGTTTTATGGTCAATGTGAAGGTCCGAGGGATACAATAAACCTGCACTGGTGCATCGGAAGCTAATACTGGTCACCCAGGAGCCGCTCAAAGCACAGCTCTTAGAAGATTCACTCTTCTTGTACTTAAGCCGGCATTGTGCCTTTTGTATTTAATCCCGATGGAATGTCTGTGTTTCATGGTCAATGTGAAGGTCCGAGGGATACAATGAACCTGCACTGGTGCATCGGAAGCTAATACTGGTCTCCCAGGAGCCGCTCAAAGCACAAACTCTTAGAAGATTCACTATTCTTGTACTTCATTCGCCATTGTGCCTTTTGTATTTAATCCCGATGCAATTTCTGTGTTTCATGGTCAATGTGAAGGTCCAAGGGATACAAGAAACCTGCACTGGTGCATCGGAAGTAATACTGGTCTCCCAGGAGCCGCTCAAAGCACAAACTCTTAGAAGATTCACTCTTCTTGTACTTAAGTCGGCATTGTGCCTCTTGTATTTAATCCCGATGCATTTTCTGTGCTTCATGGTCAATGTGAAGGTCCAAGGGATACAATAAACCTGCACTGGTGCATCGGAAGCTAATATTGGTCTCCAAGGAGCCGCTCAAAGCACAAACTCTTAGAAGATTCACTCTTCTTGTACTTAAATCGGCATTGTTGCTTTTGTATTTAATCCCGATGCAATTTCTGTGTCTCATGGTCAATGTGAAGGTCCAAGGGATACAATAAACCTGCACTGGTGCATCGGAAGCTAATATTGGTCTCCCAGGAGACGCTCAAAGCACAAACTCTTAGAAGATTCACTGTTCTTGTACTACAGTCGGCATTGTGCCTTTTGTATTTAATCCCGATGCAATTTCTGTGTTTCATGGTCAATGTGAAGGTCCAAGGGATACAATAAACCTGCACTGGTGCATCGGAAGCTAATACTGGTCTCCCAGGAGCCGCTCAAAGCACAAACTCTTAGAAGATTCACTCTTCTTGTACTTAAGTCGGCATTGTTGCTTTTGTATTTAATCCCGATACAATTTCTGTGTTTCATGGTCCATGTGAAGGTCCAAGGGATACAGAAAACCTGCACTGGTGCATCGGAATCTAATACTGGTCTCCCAGGATCCGCTCAAAGCACAAACTCTTCGCAGATTCAATCTTCTTGTACTTCAGTCGGCATTGTGCCTTTTGTATTTAATCCCGATGCAATTTCTGTGTTTCATGTTCAATGTGAAGGTCCAAGGGATACAGTAAACCTGCACTGGTGCATCGGAAGCTGATACTGGTCTCCGAGGAGCCGCTCAAAGCACAAACTCTTAGAGGATTCACTGTTCTTGTACTTCAGTTAGCATTGTGCTTTTTGTATTTAATTCCGATGCAATTTCTGTGTTTCATGGTCAATGTGAAGGTCCAAGGGAAACAATAAACCTGCACTGGTGCATCGGAAGCTAATACTGGTCTCCCAGGAGCCGCTCAAAGCACAAACTCTTAGAAGATTCACTCTTCTTGTACTTAAGTCGGCATTGTGCCTTTTGTATTTAATCCCGATGCAATTTCTGTGTTTCATGGTCAATGTGAAGGTCCAAGGGATACAATAAACCTGCACTGGTGCATCGGAAGCTAATACTGGTCTCCCAGGAGCCGCTCAAAGCACAAACTCTTAGAAGATTCACTCTTCTTGTACTTCAGTCGCCATTGTGCCTTTTGTATTTAATCCCGATGCAATTTCTGTGTTTCATGGTCAATGTGAAGGTCCAAGGGATACAATAAACCTGCACTGGTGCATCGGAAGCTAATACTTGTCTCTCAGGAGCCGCTCAAAGCACAAACTCTTAGAAGATCCAGTCATCTTGTACTTAAGTCGGCATTGTGCCTTTTGTATTTAATCCCGATACAATTTCTGTGTTTCATGGTCAATGTGAAGGTCCAAGGGATACAATAAACCTGCACTGGTGCATCGGAAGCTAATACTTGTCTCTCAGGAGCCGCTCAAAGCACAAACTCTTAGAAGATCCAGTCATCTTGTACTTAAGTCGGCATTGTGCCTATTGTATTTAATCCCGATGCAATTTCTGTGTTTAATGGTCAATGTGAAGGTCAGAGGGATACAATGAACCTGCACTGGTGCATCGGAAGCTAATACTGGTCTCCCAGGAGCCGCTCAAAGCACAAACTCTTAGAAGATTCACTCTTCTTGTACTTAAGTCGGCATTGTGCCTTTTGTATTTAATCCCGATGCAATTTCTGTGCTTCATGGTAAATGTGAAGGTCCAAGGGATACAATAAACCTGCACTGGTGCATCGGAAGCTAATACTGGTCTCCCAGGAGCCGCTCAAAGCACAAACTCTTAGAAGATTCACTCTTCTTGTACTTAAGTCGGCATTGTTGCTTTTGTATTTAATCCCGATGCAATTTCTGTGTCTCATGGTCAATGTGAAGGTCCAAGGGATACAATAAACCTGCACTGGTGCATCGGAAGCTAATACTGGTCTCCCAGGAGCCGCTCAAAGCACAAACTCTTAGAAGATTCACTCTTCTTGTACTACAGTCGGCATTGTGCCTTTTGTATTTAATCCCGATGCAATTTCTCTGTTTCATGGTCAATGTGAAGGTCCAAGGGATACAATAAACCTGCACTGGTGCATCGGAAGCTAATACTGGTCTCCCAGGAGCCGCTCAAAGCACAAACTCTTAGAAGATTCACTCTTCTTGTACTTCAGTCGGCATTGTGCCTTTTGTATTTAATCCCGATGCAATTTCATTGTTTCGTGGTCAATGTGAAGGTCCAAGGCATACTAAAAACTTGCACTGGTGCATCGGAATCTAATACTGGTCTCCCAGGAGCCGCTCAAAGCACAAACGCTTAGAAGATTCATTCTTCTTGTACTACAGTCGGCATTGTGCTTTTGTATTTAATCCCGATGCAATTTCTGTGTTTCATGGTCAATGTGAAGGTCCAAGCGATACAGTAAACCTGCACTGGTGCACCGGAAGCTATTACTGGTCTCCCAGGAGCCGCTCAAAGCACAAACTCTTAGAAGATTCACTCTTCTTGTACTTAAGTCGGCATTGTGCCTTTTGTATTTAATCCCGATGCAATTTCTGTGCTTCATGGTCAATGTGAAGGTCCAAGGGATACAATAAAACTGCACTGGTGCATCGGAAGCCAATACTGGTCTCCCAGGAGCCGCTCAAAGCACAAACTCTTAGAAGATTCTCTCTTCTTGTACTTAAGTCGACATTGTGCCTTTTGTATTTAATCCCGATGCAATTTCTGTGTTTCATGGTCAATGTGAAGGTCCAAGGGGTACAGTAACCTGAACTGGTGTATTGGAAGCTAATACCGGCGTCCCAGGAGCCGCGCAAAGCACAAACTCTTAGAAGATTCACTGTTCTTGTACATAAGTCGGCATTGTGAATTTTGTATTTAATCCCGATGCAATTTCTGTGTTTCATGGTCAATGTGAATGTCCAAGGAATACAGTAACCTGCACTGATGAATCGGAAGCTAATACTGGTCTCCCAGGAGCCGCTCAAAGCACAAACTCTTAGAAGATTCAGTCTTCATGTACTTTAGTCGGCATTGTGCCTATTGTATTTAATCCCGATGCAATTTCTGTGTTTTATGGTCAATGTGAAGGTCCGAGGGATACAATAAACCTGCACTGGTGCATCGGAAGCTAATACTGGTCACCCAGGAGCCGCTCAAAGCACAGCTCTTAGAAGATTCACTCTTCTTGTACTTAAGCCGGCATTGTGCCTTTTGTATTTAATCCCGATGGAATGTCTGTGTTTCATGGTCAATGTGAAGGTCCGAGGGATACAATGAACCTGCACTGGTGCATCGGAAGCTAATACTGGTCTCCCAGGAGCCGCTCAAAGCACAAACTCTTAGAAGATTCACTATTCTTGTACTTCATTCGCCATTGTGCCTTTTGTATTTAATCCCGATGCAATTTCTGTGTTTCATGGTCAATGTGAAGGTCCAAGGGATACAAGAAACCTGCACTGGTGCATCGGAAGTAATACTGGTCTCCCAGGAGCCGCTCAAAGCACAAACTCTTAGAAGATTCACTCTTCTTGTACTTAAGTCGGCATTGTGCCTCTTGTATTTAATCCCGATGCATTTTCTGTGCTTCATGGTCAATGTGAAGGTCCAAGGGATACAATAAACCTGCACTGGTGCATCGGAAGCTAATATTGGTCTCCAAGGAGCCGCTCAAAGCACAAACTCTTAGAAGATTCACTCTTCTTGTACTTAAATCGGCATTGTTGCTTTTGTATTTAATCCCGATGCAATTTCTGTGTCTCATGGTCAATGTGAAGGTCCAAGGGATACAATAAACCTGCACTGGTGCATCGGAAGCTAATATTGGTCTCCCAGGAGACGCTCAAAGCACAAACTCTTAGAAGATTCACTGTTCTTGTACTACAGTCGGCATTGTGCCTTTTGTATTTAATCCCGATGCAATTTTTGTGTTTCATGGTCAATGTGAAGGTCCAAGGGATACAATAAACCTGCACTGGTGCATCGGAAGCTAATACTGGTCTCCCAGGAGCCGCTCAAAGCACAAACTCTTAGAAGATTCACTCTTCTTGTACTTAAGTCGGCATTGTTGCTTTTGTATTTAATCCCGATACAATTTCTGTGTTTCATGGTCCATGTGAAGGTCCAAGGGATACAGAAAACCTGCACTGGTGCATCGGAATCTAATACTGGTCTCCCAGGATCCGCTCAAAGCACAAACTCTTCGCAGATTCAATCTTCTTGTACTTCAGTCGGCATTGTGCCTTTTGTATTTAATCCCGATGCAATTTCTGTGTTTCATGTTCAATGTGAAGGTCCAAGGGATACAGTAAACCTGCACTGGTGCATCGGAAGCTGATACTGGTCTCCGAGGAGCCGCTCAAAGCACAAACTCTTAGAGGATTCACTGTTCTTGTACTTCAGTTAGCATTGTGCTTTTTGTATTTAATTCCGATGCAATTTCTGTGTTTCATGGTCAATGTGAAGGTCCAAGGGAAACAATAAACCTGCACTGGTGCATCGGAAGCTAATACTGGTCTCCCAGGAGCCGCTCAAAGCACAAACTCTTAGAAGATTCACTCTTCTTGTACTTAAGTCGGCATTGTCCTTTTGTATTTAATCCCGATGCAATTTCTGTGTTTCATGGTCCATGTGAAGGTCCAAGGGATACAGAAAACCTGCACTGGTGCATCGGAATCTAATACTGGTCTCCCAGGATCCGCTCAAAGCACAAACTCTTCGCAGATTCAATCTTCTTGTACTTCAGTCGGCATTGTGCCTTTTGTATTTAATCCCGATGCAATTTCTGTGTTTCATGTTCAATGTGAAGGTCCAAGGGATACAGTAAATCTGTACTGGTGCATCGGAATCTAATACTGGTCTCCCAGGAGCCGCTCAAAGCACAAACGCTTAGAAGATTCATTCTTCTTGTACTACAGTCGGCATTGTGCTTTTGTATTTAATCCCGATGCAATTTCTGTGTTTCATGTTGAATGTGAAGGTCCAAGGGATACAGTAAATCTGCACTGGTGCATCGGAAGCTAATACTGGTCTCCCAGGAGCCGCTCAAAGCACAAACTCTTAGAAGATTCACTATTCTTGTACTTCATTCGCCATTGTGCATTTTGTATTTAATCCCGATGCAATTTCTTTGTTTCATGGTCAATGTGAAGGTCCAAGGGATACAAGAAACCTGCACTGGTGCATCGGAAGCTAATACTGGTCTCCCAGGAGCCGCTCAAAGCACAAACTCTTAGAAGATTCACTCTTCTTGTACTTAAGTCGGCATTGTGCCTTTTGTATTTAATCCCGATGCAATTTCTGTGCTTCATGGTCAATGTGAAGGTCCAAGGGATACAATAAACCTGCACTGGTGCATCGGAAGCTAATACTGGTCTCCCAGGAGCCGCTCAAAGCACAAACTCTTAGAAGATTCACTCTTCTTGTACTTAAGTCGGCATTGTTGCTTTTGTATTTAATCCCGATGCAATTTCTGTGTCTCATGGTCAATGTGAAGGTCCAAGGGATACAAGAAACCTGCACTGGTGCATTGGAAGCTAATACTGGTCTCCCAGGAGCCGCTCAAAGCACAAACTCTTAGAAGATTCACTCTTCTTGTACTTAAGTCGGCATTGTGCCTTTTGTATTTAATCCCGATGCAATTTCTGTGCTTCATGGTCAATGTGAAGGTCCAAGGGATACAATAAACCTGCACTGGTGCATCGGAAGCTAATACTGGTCTCCCAGGAGCCGCTCAAAGCACAAACTCTTAGAAGATTCACTCTTCTTGTACTTAAGTCGGCATTGTTGCTTTTGTATTTAATCCCGATACAATTTCTGTGTTTCATGGTCCATGTGAAGGTCCAAGGGATACAGAAAACCTGCACTGGTGCATCGGAATCTAATACTGGTCTCCCAGGATCCGCTCAAAGCACAAACTCTTAGCAGATTCACTCTTCTTGTACTTCAGTCGGCATTGTGCCTTTTGTATTTAATCCCGATGCAATCTCTGTGTTTCATGTTCAATGTGAAGGTCCAAGGGATACGGTAAACCTGCACTGGTGCATCGGAAGCTAATACTGGTCTCCCAGGAGCCGCTCAAAGCACAAACTCTTAGAGGATTCACTGTTCTTGTACTTCAGTTAGCATTGTGCTTTTTGTATTTAATTCCGATGCAATTTCTGTGTTTCATGGTCAATGTGAAGGTCCAAGGGAAACAATAAACCTGCACTGGTGCATCGGAAGCTAATACTGGTCTCCCAGGAGCCGCTCAAAGCACAAACTCTTAGAAGATTCACTCTTCTTGTACTTAAGTCGGCATTGTTCTTTTGTATTTAATCCCGATGCAATTTCTGTGTTTCATGGTCAATGTGAAGGTCCAAGGAATACAGTAAACTTGCACTGGTGCACCGGAATCTGATACTGGTCTCCCAGGAGCCGCTCAAAGCACAAACTCTTAGAAGTTTCACTCTTCTTGTACTTCAGTCGGCATTGTGCCTTTTGTATTTAATCCCGACGCAATTTCTGTGTTTCATGTTCAATGTGAAGGTCCAAGGGATACAGTAAATCTGTACTGGTGCATCGGAATCTAATACTGGTCTCCCAGGAGCCGCTCAAAGCACAAACGCTTAGAAGATTCATTCTTCTTGTACTACAGTCGGCATTGTGCTTTTGTATTTAATCCCGATGCAATTTCTGTGTTTCATGTTGAATGTGAAGGTCCAAGGGATACAGTAAGTCTGCACTGGTGCATCGGAAGCTAATACTGGTCTCCCAGGAGCCGCTCAAAGCAAAACTCTTAGAAGATTCACTCTTCTTGTACTTCAGTCAGCATTGTGCTTTTTGTATTTAATTCCGACGCAATTTCTGTGTTTCATGGTCAATGTGAAGGTCCAAGGGATACAATAAACCTGCAATGGTGCATCGGAATCTAATACTGGTCTCCCAGGAGCCGCGCAAATCACAAACTCTTAGAAGATTCACTCTTCTTGTACTTAAGTCGGCATTGTGCCTTTTGTATTTAATCCCGATGCAATTTCTGTGTTTCGTGGTCAATGTGAATGTCCAAGGGATACAGTAAACCTGCACTGGTGCACCGGAATCTAATACTGGTCTCCCAGGAGCCGCTCAGGGCACAAACTCTTAGAAGATTCACTCTTCTTGTACTTCAGTCGGCATTGTGCCATTTGTATTTAATCCCGATGGAATTTCTGTGTTTCATGGTCAATGTGAAGGTCCAAGGGATACAATAAACCTGCACTGGTGCATCGGAAGCTAATACTGGTCTCCCAGGAGCCGCTCAAAGCACAAACTCTTAGAGGATTCACTGTTCTTGTACTTCAGTTGGCATTGTGCTCTTTGTATTTAATTCCGATGCAATTTCTGTGTTTCATGGTCAATGTGAAGGTCCAAGGGATACAATAAACCTGCACTGGTGCATCGGAAGCTAATACTGGTCTCCCAGGAGGCGCTCAAAGCACAAACTCTTAGAAGATTCACTCTTCTTGTACTTAAGTCGGCATTGTGCCTTTTGTATTTAATCCCGATGCAATTTCTGTGTTTCATGGTCAATGTGAAGGTCCAAGGGATACAATAAACCTGCACTGGTGCATCGGAAGCTAATACTGGTCTCCCAGGAGCCGCTCAAAGCACAAACTCTTAGAAGATTCACTCTTCTTGTACTTCAGTCGCCATTGTGCCTTTTGTATTTAATCCCGATGCAATTTCTGTGTTTCATGGTCAATGTGAAGGTCCAAGGGATACAATAAACCTGCACTGGTGCATCGGAAGCTAATACTTGTCTCTCAGGAGCCGCTCAAAGCACAAACTCTTAGAAGATCCAGTCATCTTGTACTTAAGTCGGCATTGTGCCTTTTGTATTTAATCCCGATACAATTTCTGTGTTTCATGGTCAATGTGAAGGTCCAAGGGATACAATAAACCTGCACTGGTGCATCGGAAGCTAATACTTGTCTCTCAGGAGCCGCTCAAAGCACAAACTCTTAGAAGATCCAGTCATCTTGTACTTAAGTCGGCATTGTGCCTATTGTATTTAATCCCGATGCAATTTCTGTGTTTAATGGTCAATGTGAAGGTCAGAGGGATACAATGAACCTGCACTGGTGCATCGGAAGCTAATACTGGTCTCCCAGGAGCCGCTCAAAGCACAAACTCTTAGAAGATTCACTCTTCTTGTACTTAAGTCGGCATTGTGCCTTTTGTATTTAATCCCGATGCAATTTCTGTGCTTCATGGTAAATGTGAAGGTCCAAGGGATACAATAAACCTGCACTGGTGCATCGGAAGCTAATACTGGTCTCCCAGGAGCCGCTCAAAGCACAAACTCTTAGAAGATTCACTCTTCTTGTACTTAAGTCGGCATTGTTGCTTTTGTATTTAATCCCGATGCAATTTCTGTGTCTCATGGTCAATGTGAAGGTCCAAGGGATACAATAAACCTGCACTGGTGCATCGGAAGCTAATACTGGTCTCCCAGGAGCCGCTCAAAGCACAAACTCTTAGAAGATTCACTGTTCTTGTACTACAGTCGGCATTGTGCCTTTTGTATTTAATCCCGATGCAATTTCTCTGTTTCATGGTCAATGTGAAGGTCCAAGGGATACAATAAACCTGCACTGGTGCATCGGAAGCTAATACTGGTCTCCCAGAAGCCGCTCAAAGCACAAACTCTTAGAAGATTCACTCTTCTTGTACTTCAGTCGGCATTGTGCCTTTTGTATTTAATCCCGATGCAATTTCATTGTTTCGTGGTCAATGTGAAGGTCCAAGGCATACTAAAAACTTGCACTGGTGCATCGGAATCTAATACTGGTCTCCCAGGAGCCGCTCAAAGCACAAACGCTTAGAAGATTCATTCTTCTTGTACTACAGTCGGCATTGTGCTTTTGTATTTAATCCCGATGCAATTTCTGTGTTTCATGGTCAATGTGAAGGTCCAAGCGATACAGTAAACCTGCACTGGTGCACCGGAAGCTATTACTGGTCTCCCAGGAGCCGCTCAAAGCACAAACTCTTAGAAGATTCACTCTTCTTGTACTTAAGTCGGCATTGTGCCTTTTGTATTTAATCCCGATGCAATTTCTGTGCTTCATGGTCAATGTGAAGGTCCAAGGGATACAATAAAACTGCACTGGTGCATCGGAAGCCAATACTGGTCTCCCAGGAGCCGCTCAAAGCACAAACTCTTAGAAGATTCTCTCTTCTTGTACTTAAGTCGACATTGTGCCTTTTGTATTTAATCCCGATGCAATTTCTGTGTTTCATGGTCAATGTGAAGGTCCAAGGGGTACAGTAACCTGAACTGGTGTATTGGAAGCTAATACCGGCGTCCCAGGAGCCGCGCAAAGCACAAACTCTTAGAAGATTCACTGTTCTTGTACATAAGTCGGCATTGTGAATTTTGTATTTAATCCCGATGCAATTTCTGTGTTTCATGGTCAATGTGAATGTCCAAGGAATACAGTAACCTGCACTGATGAATCGGAAGCTAATACTGGTCTCCCAGGAGCCGCTCAAAGCACAAACTCTTAGAAGATTCAGTCTTCATGTACTTTAGTCGGCATTGTGCCTATTGTATTTAATCCCGATGCAATTTCTGTGTTTTATGGTCAATGTGAAGGTCCGAGGGATACAATAAACCTGCACTGGTGCATCGGAAGCTAATACTGGTCACCCAGGAGCCGCTCAAAGCACAGCTCTTAGAAGATTCACTCTTCTTGTACTTAAGCCGGCATTGTGCCTTTTGTATTTAATCCCGATGGAATGTCTGTGTTTCATGGTCAATGTGAAGGTCCGAGGGATACAATGAACCTGCACTGGTGCATCGGAAGCTAATACTGGTCTCCCAGGAGCCGCTCAAAGCACAAACTCTTAGAAGATTCACTATTCTTGTACTTCATTCGCCATTGTGCCTTTTGTATTTAATCCCGATGCAATTTCTGTGTTTCATGGTCAATGTGAAGGTCCAAGGGATACAAGAAACCTGCACTGGTGCATCGGAAGTAATACTGGTCTCCCAGGAGCCGCTCAAAGCACAAACTCTTAGAAGATTCACTCTTCTTGTACTTAAGTCGGCATTGTGCCTCTTGTATTTAATCCCGATGCATTTTCTGTGCTTCATGGTCAATGTGAAGGTCCAAGGGATACAATAAACCTGCACTGGTGCATCGGAAGCTAATATTGGTCTCCAAGGAGCCGCTCAAAGCACAAACTCTTAGAAGATTCACTCTTCTTGTACTTAAATCGGCATTGTTGCTTTTGTATTTAATCCCGATGCAATTTCTGTGTCTCATGGTCAATGTGAAGGTCCAAGGGATACAATAAACCTGCACTGGTGCATCGGAAGCTAATATTGGTCTCCCAGGAGACGCTCAAAGCACAAACTCTTAGAAGATTCACTGTTCTTGTACTACAGTCGGCATTGTGCCTTTTGTATTTAATCCCGATGCAATTTCTGTGTTTCATGGTCAATGTGAAGGTCCAAGGGATACAATAAACCTGCACTGGTGCATCGGAAGCTAATACTGGTCTCCCAGGAGCCGCTCAAAGCACAAACTCTTAGAAGATTCACTCTTCTTGTACTTAAGTCGGCATTGTTGCTTTTGTATTTAATCCCGATACAATTTCTGTGTTTCATGGTCCATGTGAAGGTCCAAGGGATACAGAAAACCTGCACTGGTGCATCGGAATCTAATACTGGTCTCCCAGGATCCGCTCAAAGCACAAACTCTTCGCAGATTCAATCTTCTTGTACTTCAGTCGGCATTGTGCCTTTTGTATTTAATCCCGATGCAATTTCTGTGTTTCATGTTCAATGTGAAGGTCCAAGGGATACAGTAAACCTGCACTGGTGCATCGGAAGCTGATACTGGTCTCCGAGGAGCCGCTCAAAGCACAAACTCTTAGAGGATTCACTGTTCTTGTACTTCAGTTAGCATTGTGCTTTTTGTATTTAATTCCGATGCAATTTCTGTGTTTCATGGTCAATGTGAAGGTCCAAGGGAAACAATAAACCTGCACTGGTGCATCGGAAGCTAATACTGGTCTCCCAGGAGCCGCTCAAAGCACAAACTCTTAGAAGATTCACTCTTCTTGTACTTAAGTCGGCATTGTCCTTTTGTATTTAATCCCGATGCAATTTCTGTGTTTCATGGTCAATGTGAAGGTCCAAGGAATACAGTAACCTTGCACTGGTGCACCGGAATCTGATACTGGTCTCCCAGGAGCCGCTCAAAGCACAAACTCTTAGAAGATTCACTCTTCTTGTACTTCAGTCGGCATTGTGCCTTTTGTATTTAATCCCGATGCAATTTCTGTGTTTCATGTTCAATGTGAAGGTCCAAGGGATACAGTAAATCTGTACTGGTGCATCGGAATCTAATACTGGTCTCCCAGGAGCCGCTCAAAGCACAAACGCTTAGAAGATTCATTCTTCTTGTACTACAGCCGGCATTGTGCTTTTGTATTTAATCCCGATGCAATTTCTGTGTTTCATGTTGAATGTGAAGGTCCAAGGGATACAGTAAATCTGCACTGGTGCATCGGAAGCTAATACTGGTCTCCCAGGAGCCGCTCAAAGCACAAACTCTTAGAAGATTCACTCTTCTTGTACTTCAGTTGGCATTGTGCTCTTTGTATTTAATTCCGATGCAATTTCTGTGTTTCATGGTCAATGTGAAGGTCCAAGGGATACAATAAACCTGCACTGGTGCATCGGATGCTAATACTGGTCTCCCAGGAGGCGCTCAAAGCACAAACTCTTAGAAGATTCACTCTTCTTGTACTTAAGTCGGAATTGTGCCTTTTGTATTTAATCCCGATGCAATTTCTGTGTTTCATGGTCAATGTGAAGGTCCAAGGGATACAATAAACCTGCACTGGTGCATCGGAAGCTAATACTGGTCTCCCAGGAGCCGCTCAAAGCACAAACTCTTAGAAGATTCACTCTTCTTGTACTTCAGTCTCCATTGTGCCTTTTGTATTTAATCCCGATGCAATTTCTCTGTTTCATGGTCAATGTGAAGGTCCAAGGGATACAATAAACCTGCACTGGTGCATCGGAAGCTAATACTTGTCTCTCAGGAGCCGCTCAAAGCACAAACTCTTAGAAGATCCAGTCATCATCGGCATTGTGCCTATTGTATTTAATCCCGATGCAATTTCTGTGTTTAATGGTCAATGTGAAGGTCAGAGGGATACAATGAACCTGCACTGGTGCATCGGAAGCTAATACTGGTCTCCCAGGAGCCGCTCAAAGCACAGCTCTTAGAAGATTCACTCTTCTTGTACTTAAGTCGGCATTGTGCCTTTTGTATTTAATCCCGATGCAATGTCTGTGTTTCATGGTCAATGTGAAGGTGCGAGGGATACAATGAACCTGCACTGGTGCATCGGAAGCTAATACTGGTCTCCCAGGAGCCGCTCAAAGCACAAACTCTTAGAAGATTCACTATTCTTGTACTTCATTCGCCATTGTGCATTTTGTATTTAATCCCGATGCAATTTCTTTGTTTCATGGTCAATGTGAAGGTCCAAGGGATACAAGAAACCTGCACTGGTGCATCGGAAGCTAATACTGGTCTCCCAGGAGCCGCTCAAAGCACAAACTCTTAGAAGATTCACTCTTCTTGTACTTAAGTCGGCATTGTGCCTTTTGTATTTAATCCCGATGCAATTTCTGTGCTTCATGGTCAATGTGAAGGTCCAAGGGATACAATAAACCTGCACTGGTGCATCGGAAGCTAATACTGGTCTCCCAGGAGCCGCTCAAAGCACAAACTCTTAGAAGATTCACTCTTCTTGTACTTAAGTCGGCATTGTTGCTTTTGTATTTAATCCCGATGCAATTTCTTTGTCTCATGGTCAATGTGAAGGTCCAAGGGATACAAGAAACCTGCACTGGTGCATTGGAAGCTAATACTGGTCTCCCAGGAGCCGCTCAAAGCACAAACTCTTAGAAGATTCACTCTTCTTGTACTTAAGTCGGCATTGTGCCTTTTGTATTTAATCCCGATGCAATTTCTGTGCTTCATGGTCAATGTGAAGGTCCAAGGGATACAATAAACCTGCACTGGTGCATCGGAAGCTAATACTGGTCTCCCAGGAGCCGCTCAAAGCACAAACTCTTAGAAGATTCACTCTTCTTGTACTTAAGTCGGCATTGTTGCTTTTGTATTTAATCCCGATACAATTTCTGTGTTTCATGGTCCATGTGAAGGTCCAAGGGATACAGAAAACCTGCACTGGTGCATCGGAATCTAATACTGGTCTCCCAGGATCCGCTCAAAGCACAAACTCTTAGCAGATTCACTCTTCTTGTACTTCAGTCGGCATTGTGCCTTTTGTATTTAATCCCGATGCAATCTCTGTGTTTCATGTTCAATGTGAAGGTCCAAGGGATACGGTAAACCTGCACTGGTGCATCGGAAGCTAATACTGGTCTCCCAGGAGCCGCTCAAAGCACAAACTCTTAGAGGATTCACTGTTCTTGTACTTCAGTTAGCATTGTGCTTTTTGTATTTAATTCCGATGCAATTTCTGTGTTTCATGGTCAATGTGAAGGTCCAAGGGAAACAATAAACCTGCACTGGTGCATCGGAAGCTAATACTGGTCTCCCAGGAGCCGCTCAAAGCACAAACTCTTAGAAGATTCACTCTTCTTGTACTTAAGTCGGCATTGTTCTTTTGTATTTAATCCCGATGCAATTTCTGTGTTTCATGGTCAATGTGAAGGTCCAAGGAATACAGTAAACTTGCACTGGTGCACCGGAATCTGATACTGGTCTCCCAGGAGCCGCTCAAAGCACAAACTCTTAGAAGATTCACTCTTCTTGTACTTCAGTCGGCATTGTGCCTTTTGTATTTAATCCCGATGCAATTTCTGTGTTTCATGTTCAATGTGAAGGTCCAAGGGATACAGTAAATCTGTACTGGTGCATCGGAATCTAATACTGGTCTCCCAGGAGCCGCTCAAAGCACAAACGCTTAGAAGATTCATTCTTCTTGTACTACAGTCGGCATTGTGCTTTTGTATTTAATCCCGATGCAATTTCTGTGTTTCATGTTGAATGTGAAGGTCCAAGGGATACAGTAAATCTGCACTGGTGCATCGGAAGCTAATACTGGTCTCCCAGGAGCCGCTCAAAGCAAAACTCTTAGAAGATTCACTCTTCTTGTACTTCAGTCGGCATTGTGCTTTTTGTATTTAATTCCGACGCAATTTCTGTGTTTCATGGTCAATGTGAAGGTCCAAGGGATACAATAAACCTGCAATGGTGCATCGGAATCTAATACTGGTCTCCCAGGAGCCGCGCAAATCACAAACTCTTAGAAGATTCACTCTTCTTGTACTTAAGTCGGCATTGTGCCTTTTGTATTTAATCCCGATGCAATTTCTGTGTTTCGTGGTCAATGTGAAGGTCCAAGGGATACAGTAAACCTGCACTGGTGCACCGGAATCTAATACTGGTCTCCCAGGAGCCGCTCAGGGCACAAACTCTTAGAAGATTCACTCTTCTTGTACTTCAGTCGGCATTGTGCCATTTGTATTTAATCCCGATGGAATTTCTGTGTTTCATGGTCAATGTGAAGGTCCAAGGGATACAATAAACCTGCACTGGTGCATCGGAAGCTAATACTGGTCTCCCAGGAGCCGCTCAAAGCACAAACTCTTAGAAGATTCACTCTTCTTGTACTTCAGTCGGCATTGTGCCTTTTGTATTTAATCCCGATACAATTTCTGAGTTTCATGGTCAATGTGGAGGTCCAAGGGATACATTAAACCTGCACTGGTGCATCGGAAGCTAATACTGGTCTCCCAGGAGCCGCTCAAAGCACAAACTCTTAGAGGATTCACTGTTCTTGTACTTCAGTTGGCATTGTGCTCTTTGTATTTAATTCCGATGCAATTTCTGTGTTTCATGGTCAATGTGAAGGTCCAAGGGATACAATAAACCTGCACTGGTGCATCGGAAGCTAATACTGGTCTCCCAGGAGGCGCTCAAAGCACAAACTCTTAGAAGATTCACTCTTCTTGTACTTAAGTCGGCATTGTGCCTTTTGTATTTAATCCCGATGCAATTTCTGTGTTTCATGGTCAATGTGAAGGTCCAAGGGATACAATAAACCTGCACTGGTGCATCGGAAGCTAATACTGGTCTCCCAGGAGCCGCTCAAAGCACAAACTCTTAGAAGATTCACTCTTCTTGTACTTCAGTCGCCATTGTGCCTTTTGTATTTAATCCCGATGCAATTTCTGTGTTTCATGGTCAATGTGAAGGTCCAAGGGATACAATAAACCTGCACTGGTGCATCGGAAGCTAATACTTGTCTCTCAGGAGCCGCTCAAAGCACAAACTCTTAGAAGATCCAGTCATCTTGTACTTAAGTCGGCATTGTGCCTTTTGTATTTAATCCCGATACAATTTCTGTGTTTCATGGTCAATGTGAAGGTCCAAGGGATACAATAAACCTGCACTGGTGCATCGGAAGCTAATACTTGTCTCTCAGGAGCCGCTCAAAGCACAAACTCTTAGATGATCCAGTCATCTTGTACTTAAGTCGGCATTGTGCCTATTGTATTTAATCCCGATGCAATTTCTGTGTTTAATGGTCAATGTGAAGGTCAGAGGGATACAATGAACCTGCACTGGTGCATCGGAAGCTAATACTGGTCTCCCAGGAGCCGCTCAAAGCACAAACTCTTAGAAGATTCACTCTTCTTGTACTTAAGTCGGCATTGTGCCTTTTGTATTTAATCCCGATGCAATTTCTGTGCTTCATGGTAAATGTGAAGGTCCAAGGGATACAATAAACCTGCACTGGTGCATCGGAAGCTAATACTGGTCTCCCAGGAGCCGCTCAAAGCACAAACTCTTAGAAGATTCACTCTTCTTGTACTTAAGTCGGCATTGTTGCTTTTGTATTTAATCCCGATGCAATTTCTGTGTCTCATGGTCAATGTGAAGGTCCAAGGGATACAATAAACCTGCACTGGTGCATCGGAAGCTAATACTGGTCTCCCAGGAGCCGCTCAAAGCACAAACTCTTAGAAGATTCACTGTTCTTGTACTACAGTCGGCATTGTGCCTTTTGTATTTAATCCCGATGCAATTTCTCTGTTTCATGGTCAATGTGAAGGTCCAAGGGATACAATAAACCTGCACTGGTGCATCGGAAGCTAATACTGGTCTCCCAGGAGCCGCTCAAAGCACAAACTCTTAGAAGATTCACTCTTCTTGTACTTCAGTCGGCATTGTGCCTTTTGTATTTAATCCCGATGCAATTTCATTGTTTCGTGGTCAATGTGAAGGTCCAAGGCATACAAAAAACTTGCACTGGTGCATCGGAATCTAATACTGGTCTCCCAGGAGCCGCTCAAAGCACAAACGCTTAGAAGATTCATTCTTCTTGTACTACAGTCGGCATTGTGCTTTTGTATTTAATCCCGATGCAATTTCTGTGTTTCATGGTCAATGTGAAGGTCCAAGCGATACAGTAAACCTGCACTGGTGCACCGGAAGCTATTACTGGTCTCCCAGGAGCCGCTCAAAGCACAAACTCTTAGAAGATTCACTCTTCTTGTACTTAAGTCGGCATTGTGCCTTTTGTATTTAATCCCGATGCAATTTCTGTGCTTCATGGTCAATGTGAAGGTCCAAGGGATACAATAAAACTGCACTGGTGCATCGGAAGCCAATACTGGTCTCCCAGGAGCCGCTCAAAGCACAAACTCTTAGAAGATTCTCTCTTCTTGTACTTAAGTCGACATTGTGCCTTTTGTATTTAATCCCGATGCAATTTCTGTGTTTCATGGTCAATGTGAAGGTCCAAGGGGTACAGTAACCTGAACTGGTGTATTGGAAGCTAATACCGGCGTCCCAGGAGCCGCGCAAAGCACAAACTCTTAGAAGATTCACTGTTCTTGTACATAAGTCGGCATTGTGAATTTTGTATTTAATCCCGATGCAATTTCTGTGTTTCATGGTCAATGTGAATGTCCAAGGAATACAGTAACCTGCACTGATGAATCGGAAGCTAATACTGGTCTCCCAGGAGCCGCTCAAAGCACAAACTCTTAGAAGATTCAGTCTTCATGTTCTTTAGTCGGCATTGTGCCTATTGTATTTAATCCCGATGCAATTTCTGTGTTTTATGGTCAATGTGAAGGTCCGAGGGATACAATAAACCTGCACTGGTGCATCGGAAGCTAATACTGGTCACCCAGGAGCCGCTCAAAGCACAGCTCTTAGAAGATTCACTCTTCTTGTACTTAAGCCGGCATTGTGCCTTTTGTATTTAATCCCGATGGAATGTCTGTGTTTCATGGTCAATGTGAAGGTCCGAGGGATACAATGAACCTGCACTGGTGCATCGGAAGCTAATACTGGTCTCCCAGGAGCCGCTCAAAGCACAAACTCTTAGAAGATTCACTATTCTTGTACTTCATTCGCCATTGTGCCTTTTGTATTTAATCCCGATGCAATTTCTGTGTTTCATGGTCAATGTGAAGGTCCAAGGGATACAAGAAACCTGCACTGGTGCATCGGAAGTAATACTGGTCTCCCAGGAGCCGCTCAAAGCACAAACTCTTAGAAGATTCACTCTTCTTGTACTTAAGTCGGCATTGTGCCTCTTGTATTTAATCCCGATGCATTTTCTGTGCTTCATGGTCAATGTGAAGGTCCAAGGGATACAATAAACCTGCACTGGTGCATCGGAAGCTAATATTGGTCTCCAAGGAGCCGCTCAAAGCACAAACTCTTAGAAGATTCACTCTTCTTGTACTTAAATCGGCATTGTTGCTTTTGTATTTAATCCCGATGCAATTTCTGTGTCTCATGGTCAATGTGAAGGTCCAAGGGATACAATAAACCTGCACTGGTGCATCGGAAGCTAATATTGGTCTCCCAGGAGACGCTCAAAGCACAAACTCTTAGAAGATTCACTGTTCTTGTACTACAGTCGGCATTGTGCCTTTTGTATTTAATCCCGATGCAATTTCTGTGTTTCATGGTCAATGTGAAGGTCCAAGGGATACAATAAACCTGCACTGGTGCATCGGAAGCTAATACTGGTCTCCCAGGAGCCGCTCAAAGCACAAACTCTTAGAAGATTCACTCTTCTTGTACTTAAGTCGGCATTGTTGCTTTTGTATTTAATCCCGATACAATTTCTGTGTTTCATGGTCCATGTGAAGGTCCAAGGGATACAGAAAACCTGCACTGGTGCATCGGAATCTAATACTGGTCTCCCAGGATCCGCTCAAAGCACAAACTCTTCGCAGATTCAATCTTCTTGTACTTCAGTCGGCATTGTGCCTTTTGTATTTAATCCCGATGCAATTTCTGTGTTTCATGTTCAATGTGAAGGTCCAAGGGAAACAATAAACCTGCACTGGTGCATCGGAAGCTAATACTGGTCTCCCAGGAGCCGCTCAAAGCACAAACTCTTAGAAGATTCACTCTTCTTGTACTTAAGTCGGCATTGTCCTTTTGTATTTAATCCCGATGCAATTTCTGTGTTTCATGGTCAATGTGAAGGTCCAAGGAATACAGTAACCTTGCACTGGTGCACCGGAATCTGATACTGGTCTCCCAGGAGCCGCTCAAAGCACAAACTCTTAGAAGATTCACTCTTCTTGTACTTCAGTCGGCATTGTGCCTTTTGTATTTAATCCCGATGCAATTTCTGTGTTTCATGTTCAATGTGAAGGTCCAAGGGATACAGTAAATCTGTACTGGTGCATCGGAATCTAATACTGGTCTCCCAGGAGCCGCTCAAAGCACAAACGCTTAGAAGATTCATTCTTCTTGTACTACAGTCGGCATTGTGCTTTTGTATTTAATCCCGATGCAATTTCTGTGTTTCATGTTGAATGTGAAGGTCCAAGGGATACAGTAAATCTGCACTGGTGCATCGGAAGCTAATACTGGTCTCCCAGGAGCCGCTCAAAGCACAAACTCTTAGAAGATTCACTCTTCTTGTACTTCAGTTGGCATTGTGCTCTTTGTATTTAATTCCGATGCAATTTCTGTGTTTCATGGTCAATGTGAAGGTCCAGGGGATACAATAAACCTGCACTGGTGCATCGGATGCTAATACTGGTCTCCCAGGAGGCGCTCAAAGCACAAACTCTTAGAAGATTCACTCTTCTTGTACTTAAGTCGGAATTGTGCCTTTTGTATTTAATCCCGATGCAATTTCTGTGTTTCATGGTCAATGTGAAGGTCCAAGGGATACAATAAACCTGCACTGGTGCATCGGAAGCTAATACTTGTCTCCCAGGAGCCGCTCAAAGCACAAACTCTTAGAAGATTCACTCTTCTTGTACTTCAGTCTCCATTGTGCCTTTTGTATTTAATCCCGATGCAATTTCTCTGTTTCATGGTCAATGTGAAGGTCCAAGGGATACAATAAACCTGCACTGGTGCATCGGAAGCTAATACTTGTCTCTCAGGAGCCGCTCAAAGCACAAACTCTTAGAAGATCCAGTCATCTTGTACTTAAGTCGGCATTGTGCCTTTTGTATTTAATCCCGATACAATTTCTGTGTTTCATGGTCAATGTGAAGGTCCAAGGGATACAATAAACCTGCACTGGTGCATCGGAAGCTAATACTTGTCTCTCAGGAGCCGCTCAAAGCACAAACTCTTAGAAGATCCAGTCATCTTGTACTTAAGTCGGCATTGTGCCTATTGTATTTAATCCCGATACAATTTCTGTGTTTAATGGTCAATGTGAAGGTCAGAGGGATACAATGAACCTGCACTGGTGCATCGGAAGCTAATACTGGTCTCCCAGGAGCCGCTCAAAGCACAGCTCTTAGAAGATTCACTCTTCTTGTACTTAAGTCGGCATTGTGCCTTTTGTATTTAATCCCGATGCAATGTCTGTGTTTCATGGTCAATGTGAAGGTGCGAGGGATACAATGAACCTGCACTGGTGCATCGGAAGCTAATACTGGTCTCCCAGGAGCCGCTCAAAGCACAAACTCTTAGAAGATTCAATATTCTTGTACTTCATTCGCCATTGTGCATTTTGTATTTAATCCCGATGCAATTTCTCTGTTTCATGGTCAATGTGAAGGTCCAAGGGATACAATAAACCTGCACTGGTGCATCGGAAGCTAATACTGGTCTCCCAGGAGCCGCTCAAAGCACAAACTCTTAGAAGATTCACTCTTCTTGTACTTCAGTCGGCATTGTGCCTTTTGTATTTAATCCCGATGCAATTTCATTGTTTCGTGGTCAATGTGAAGGTCCAAGGCATACAAAAAACTTGCACTGGTGCATCGGAATCTAATACTGGTCTCCCAGGAGCCGCTCAAAGCACAAACGCTTAGAAGATTCATTCTTCTTGTACTACAGTCGGCATTGTGCTTTTGTATTTAATCCCGATGCAATTTCTGTGTTTCATGGTCAATGTGAAGGTCCAAGGGATACAGTAAACCTGCACTGGTGCACCGGAAGCTATTACTGGTCTCCCAGGAGCCGCTCAAAGCACAAACTCTTAGAAGATTCACTCTTCTTGTACTTAAGTCGGCATTGTGCCTTTTGTATTTAATCCCGATGCAATTTCTGTGCTTCATGGTCAATGTGAAGGTCCAAGGGATACAATAAACCTGCACTGGTGCATCGGAAGCCAATACTGGTCTCCCAGGAGCCGCTCAAAGCACAAACTCTTAGAAGATTCACTCTTCTTGTACTTAAGTCGGCATTGTGCCTTTTGTATTTAATCCCGATGCAATTTCTGTGTTTCATGGTCAATGTGAAGGTCCAAGGGGTACAGTAACCTGAACTGGTGTATTGGAAGCTAATACCGGCGTCCCAGGAGCCGCGCAAAGCACAAACTCTTAGAAGATTCGCTGTTCTTGTACATAAGTCGGCATTGTGAATTTTGTATTTAATCCCGATGCAATTTCTGTGTTTCATGGTCAATGTGAACGTCCAAGGAATACAGTAACCTGCACTGATGAATCGGAAGCTAATACTGGTCTCCCAGGAGCCGCTCAAAGCACAAAGTCTTAGAAGATTCAGTCTTCATGTACTTTAGTCGGCATTGTGCCTATTGTATTTAATCCCGATGCAATTTCTGTGTTTTATGGTCAATGTGAAGGTCCGAGGGATACAATAAACCTGCACTGGTGCATCGGAAGCTAATACTGGTCTCCCAGGAGCCGCTCAAAGCACAGCTCTTAGAAGATTCACTCTTCTTTTACTTAAGCCGGCATTGTGCCTTTTGTATTTAATCCCGATGGAATGTCTGTGTTTCATGGTCAATGTGAACGTCCGAGGGATACAATGAACCTGCACTGGTGCATCGGAAGCTAATACTGGTCTCCCAGGAGCCGCTCAAAGCACAAACTCTTAGAAGATTCACTATTCTTGTACTTCATTCGCCATTGTGCCTTTTGTATTTAATCCCGATGCAATTTCTGTGTTTCATGGTCAATGTGAAGGTCCAAGGGATACAAGAAACCTGCACTGGTGCATCGGAAGTAATACTGGTCTCCCAGGAGCCGCTCAAAGCACAAACTCTTAGAAGATTCACTCTTCTTGTACTTAAGTCGGCATTGTGCCTTTTGTATTTAATCCCGATGCATTTTCTGTGCTTCATGGTCAATGTGAAGGTCCGAGGGATACAATAAAACTGCACTGGTGCATCGGAAGCTAATATTGGTCTCCCAGGAGCCGCTCAAAGCACAAACTCTTAGAAGATTCACTCTTCTTGTACTTAAATCGGCATTGTTGCTTTTGTATTTAAACCCGATGCAATTTCTGTGTCTCATTGTCAATGTGAAGGTCCAAGGGATACAATAAACCTGCACTGGTGCATCGGAAGCTAATACTGGTCTCCCAGGAGACGCTCAAAGCACAAACTCTTAGAAGATTCACTGTTCTTGTACTACAGTCGGCATTGTGCCTTTTGTATTTAATCCCGATGCAATTTCTGTGTTTCATGGTCAATGTGAAGGTCCAAGGGATACAAGAAACCTGCACTGGTGCATCGGAAGTAATACTGGTTTCCCAGGAGCCGCTCAAAGCACAAACTCTTAGAAGATTCACTCTTCTGGTACTTAAGTCGGCATTGTGCCTTTTGTATTTAATCCCGATGCATATTCTGTGCTTCATGGTCAATGTGAAGGTCCAAGGGATACAATAAACCTGCACTGGTGCATCGGAAGCTAATACTGGTCTCCCAGGAGCCGCTCAAAGCACAAACTCTTAGAAGAGTCACTCTTCTTGTACTTCAGTCGGCATTGTGGCTTTTGTATTTAATCCCGATGCAATTTCATTGTTTCGTGGCCAATGTGAAGGTCCAAGGCATACAAAAAACTTCCACTGGTGCATCGGAATCTAATACTGGTCTCCCAGGAGCCGCTCAAAGCACAAACGCTTAGAAGATTCATTCTTCTTGTACTACAGTCGGCATTGTGCTTTTGTATTTAATCCCGGTGCAATTTCTGTGTTTCATGGTCAATGTGAAGGTCCAAGGGATACAGTAAACCTGCACTGGTGCACCGGAAGCTATTACTGGTCTCCCAGGAGCCGCTCAAAGCACAAACTCTTAGAAGATTCACTCTTCTTGTACTTAAGTCGGCATTGTGCCTTTTGTATTTAATCCCGATGCAATTTCTGTGCTTCATGGTCAATGTGAAGGTCCAAGGGATACAATAAACCTGCACTGGTGCATCGGAAGCTAATACTGGTCTCCCAGGAGCCGCTCAAAGCACAAACTCTTAGAAGATTCACTCTTCTTGTACTTAAGTCGGCATTGTGCCTTTTGTATTTAATCCCGATGCAATTTCTGTGTTTCATGGTCAATGTGAAGGTCCAAGGGGTACAGTAACCTGAACTGGTGTATTGGAAGCTAATACCGGTGTCCCAGGAGCCGCGCAAAGCACAAACTCTTAGAAGATTCACTGTTCTTGTACATAAGTCGGCATTGTGAATTTTCTATTTAATCCCGATGCAATTTCTGTGTTTCATGGTCAATGTGAATGTCCAAGGAATACAGTAACCTGCACTGATGAATCGGAAGCTAATACTGGTCTCCCAGGAGCCGCTCAAAGCACAAACTCTTAGAAGATTCACTCTTCATGTACTTCGGTCGGCATTGTGCCTATTGTATTTAATCCCGATGCAATTTCTGTGTTTAATGGTCAATGTGAAGGTCCGAGGTATACAATAAACCTGCACTGGTGCATCGGAAGCTAATACTCTTCCCCCAGGAGCCGCTCAAAGCACAAACTCTTAGAAGATTCACTCTTCTTGTACTTCAGTCGCCATTGTGCCTTTTGTATTTAATCCCGATGCAATATCTGTGTTTTATGGTCAATGTGAAGGTCCTAGGGATACAATAAACCTGCACTGGTGCATCGGAAGCTAATACTGGTCTCCCAGGAGCCGCTCAAAGCACAGCTCTTAGAAGATTCACTCTTCTTGTACTTAAGTCGGCATTGTGCCTTTTGTATTTAATCCCGATGCATATTCTGTGCTTCATGGTCAATGTGAAGGTCCAAGGGATACAATAAACCTGCACTGGTGCATCGGAAGCTAATACTGGTCTCCCAGGAGCCGCTCAAAGCACAAACTCTTAGAAGAGTCACTCTTCTTGTACTTCAGTCGGCATTGTGGCTTTTGTATTTAATCCCGATGCAATTTCATTGTTTCGTGGCCAATGTGAAGGTCCAAGGCATACAAAAAACTTCCACTGGTGCATCGGAATCTAATACTGGTCTCCCAGGAGCCGCTCAAAGCACAAACGCTTAGAAGATTCATTCTTCTTGTACTACAGTCGGCATTGTGCTTTTGTATTTAATCCCGGTGCAATTTCTGTGTTTCATGGTCAATGTGAAGGTCCAAGGGATACAGTAAACCTGCACTGGTGCACCGGAAGCTATTACTGGTCTCCCAGGAGCCGCTCAAAGCACAAACTCTTAGAAGATTCACTCTTCTTGTACTTAAGTCGGCATTGTGCCTTTTGTATTTAATCCCGATGCAATTTCTGTGCTTCATGGTCAATGTGAAGGTCCAAGGGATACAATAAACCTGCACTGGTGCATCGGAAGCTAATACTGGTCTCCCAGGAGCCGCTCAAAGCACAAACTCTTAGAAGATTCACTCTTCTTGTACTTAAGTCGGCATTGTGCCTTTTGTATTTAATCCCGATGCAATTTCTGTGTTTCATGGTCAATGTGAAGGTCCAAGGGGTACAGTAACCTGAACTGGTGTATTGGAAGCTAATACCGGTGTCCCAGGATCCGCGCAAAGCACAAACTCTTAGAAGATTCACTGTTCTTGTACATAAGTCGGCATTGTGAATTTTCTATTTAATCCCGATGCAATTTCTGTGTTTCATGGTCAATGTGAATGTCCAAGGAATACAGTAACCTGCACTGATGAATCGGAAGCTAATACTGGTCTCCCAGGAGCCGCTCAAAGCACAAACTCTTAGAAGATTCACTCTTCATGTACTTCGGTCGGCATTGTGCCTATTGTATTTAATCCCGATGCAATTTCTGTGTTTAATGGTCAATGTGAAGGTCCGAGGTATACAATAAACCTGCACTGGTGCATCGGAAGCTAATACTCTTCCCCCAGGAGCCGCTCAAAGCACAAACTCTTAGAAGATTCACTCTTCTTGTACTTCAGTCGCCATTGTGCCTTTTGTATTTAATCCCGATGCAATATCTGTGTTTTATGGTCAATGTGAAGGTCCTAGGGATACAATAAACCTGCACTGGTGCATCGGAAGCTAATACTGGTCTCCCAGGAGCCGCTCAAAGCACAGCTCTTAGAAGATTCACTCTTCTTGTACTTAAGCCGGCATTGTGCCTTTTGTATTTAATCCCGATGGAATGTCTGTGTTTCATGGTCAATGTGAAGGTCCGAGGTATACAATAAACCTGCACTGGTGCATCGGAAGCTAATACTCGTCCCCCAGGAGCCGCTCAAAGCACAAACTCTTAGAAGATTCACTCTTCTTGTACTTCAGTCGCCATTGTGCCTTTTGTATTTAATCCCGATGCAATTTCTGTGTTTCATGGTCAATGTGAAGGTCCAAGGGATACAACAATCCTGCACTGGTGCATCGGAAGCTAATACTGGTCTCCCAGGAGCCGCTCAAAGCACAAACTCTTAGAAGATTCACTCTTCTTGTACTTCAGTCGGCATTGTGCCTTTTGTATTTAATCCTGATGCAATTTCTGTGTTTCATGATCAATGTGAAGGTCCAAGGAATACAATAAACCTGCACTGGTGCATCGGAATCTAATACCGGTCTCCCAGGAGCCGCTCAAATCACAAACTCTAGAAGATTCACTCTTCTTGTACTTAAGCCGGCATTGTGCCTTTTGTATTTAATCCCGATGCAATTTCTGTGTTTCATGGTCAATGTGAAGGTCCAAGGGATACAGTAACCTGCACTGGTGTATCGGAAGCTAATACTGGTCTCCCAGGAGCCTCTCAAAGCACAAACTCTTAGAAGATTCACTCTTCTTGTACTTCAGTCGGCATTGTGCCATTTGTATTTAATCCCGATGCAATTTCTGTGTTTCATCGTCAATGTGAAGGTCCAAGGGATACAGTAAATCTGTACTGGTGCATCGGAATCTAATACTGGTCTCCCAGGAGCCGCTCAAAGCACAAACGCTTAGAAGATTCATTCTTCTTGTACTACAGTCGGCATTGTGCTTTTGTATTTAATCCCGATGCAATTTCTGTGTTTCATGTTGAATGTGAAGGTCCAAGGGATACAGTAAATCTGCACTGGTGCATCGGAAGCTAATACTGGTCTCCCAGGAGCCGCTCAAAGCACAAACTCTTAGAAGATTCACTCTTCTTGTACTTCAGTCGGCATTGTGCTTTTTGTATTTAATCCCGGTGCAATTTCTGTGTTTCATGGTCAATGTGAAGGTCCAAGGGATACAATAAACCTGCACTGGTGCATCGGAAGCTAATACTGGTCTCCCAGGAGCCGCTCAAAGCACAAACTCTTAGAAGATTCACTCTTCTTGTACTTCAGTCGCCATTGTGCCTTTTGTATTTAATCCCGATGCAATTTCTGTGTTTCATGGTCAATGTGAAGGTCCAAGGGATACAATAAACCTGCACTGGTGCATCGGAAGCTAATACTTGTCTCTCAGGAGCCGCTCAAAGCACAAACTCTTAGAAGATCCAGTCATCTTGTACTTAAGTCGGCATTGTGCCTTTTGTATTTAATCCCGATACAATTTCTGTGTTTCATGGTCAATGTGAAGGTCCAAGGGATACAATAAACCTGCACTGGTGCATCGGAAGCTAATACTTGTCTCTCAGGAGCCGCTCAAAGCACAAACTCTTAGAAGATCCAGTCATCTTATACTTAAGTCGGCATTGTGCCTATTGTTTTTAATCCCGATGCAATTTCTGTGTTTAATGGTCAATGTGAAGGTCAGAGGGATACAATGAACCTGCACTGGTGCATCGGAAGCTAATACTGGTCTCCCAGGAGCCGCTCAAAGCACAGCTCTTAGAAGATTCACTCTTCTTGTACTTAAGTCGGCATTGTGCCTTTTGTATTTAATCCCGATGCAATGTCTGTGTTTCATGGTCAATGTGAAGGTGCGAATGATACAATGAACCTGCACTGGTGCATCGGAAGCTAATACTGGTCTCCCAGGAGCCGCTCAAAGCACAAACTCTTAGAAGATTCACTATTCTTGTACTTCATTCGCCATTGTGCATTTTGTATTTAATCCCGATGCAATTTCTGTGTTTCATGGTCAATGTGAAGGTCCAAGGGATACAAGAAACCTGCACTGGTGCATCGGAAGCTAATACTGGTCTCCCAGGAGCCGCTCAAAGCACAAACTCTTAGAAGATTCACTCTTCTTGTACTTCAGTCGGCATTGTGCCTTTTGTATTTAATCCCGATGCAATTTCTGTGCTTCATGGTCAATGTGAAGGTCCAAGGGATACAATAAACCTGCACTGGTGCATCGGAAGCTAATACTGGTCTCCAAGGAGCCGCTCAAAGCACAAACTCTTAGAAGATTCACTCTTCTTGTACTTAAGTCGGCATTGTTGCTTTTGTATTTAATCCCGATGCAATTTCTGTGTCTCATGGTCAATGTGAAGGTCCAAGGGATACAATAAACCTGCACTGGTGCATCGGAAGCTAATACTGGTCTCCCAGGAGCCGCTCAAAGCACAAACTCTTAGAAGATTCACTGTTCTTGTACTACAGTCGGCATTGTGCCTTTTGTATTTAATCCCGATGCAATTTCATTGTTTCGTGGCCAATGTGAAGGTCCAAGGCATTCAAAAAACTTGCACTGGTGCATCGGAATCTAATACTGGTCTCCCAGGAGCCGCTCAAAGCACAAACGCTTAGAAGATTCATTCTTCATGTACTTCAGTCGGCATTGTGCTTTTGTATTTAATCCCGATGCAATTTCTGTGTTTCATGGTCAATGTGAAGGTCCAAGGGATACAGTAAACCTGCACTGGTGCACCGGAAGCTATTACTGGTCTCCCAGGAGCCGCTCAAAGCACAAACTCTTAGAAGATTCACTCTTCTTGTACTTAAGTCGGCATTGTGCCTTTTGTATTTAATCCCGATGCAATTTCTGTGCTTCATGGTCAATGTGAAGGTCCAATCGATACAATAAACCTGCACTGGTGCATCGGAAGCCAATACTGGTCTCCCAGGAGCCGCTCAAAGCACAAACTCTTAGAAGATTCACTCTTCTTGTAAAGTCGGCATTGTGCCTGTTGTATTTAATCCCGATGCAATTTCTGTGTTTCATGGTCAATGTGAAGGTCCAAGGGGTACAGTAACCTGAACTGGTGTATTGGAAGCTAATACCGGCGTCCCAGGAGCCGCGCAAAGCACAAACTCTTAGAAGATTCACTGTTCTTGTACATAAGTCGGCATTGTGAATTTTGTATTTAATCCCGATGCAATTTCTGTGTTTCATGGTCAATGTGAATGTCCAAGGAATACAGTAACCAGCACTAATGAATCGGAAGCTAATACAGGTCTCCCAGGAGGCGCTCAAAGCACAAACTCTTAGAAGATTCACTCTTCATGTACTTCAGTCGGCATTGTGCCTATTGTAATTAATCCCGATGCAATTTCTGTGTTTTATGGTCAATGTGAAGGTCCGAGGGATACAATAAAAGTGCACTGGTGCATCGGAAGCTAATACTGGTCTCCCAGGAGCCGCTCAAAGCACAGCTCTTAGAAGATTCACTCTTCTTGTACTTAAGCCGGCATTGTGCCTTTTGTATTTAATCCCGATGCAATGTCTGTGTTTCATGGTCAATGTGAAGGTCCGAGGGATACAATGAACCTGCACTGGTGCATCGGAAGCTAATACTGGTCTCCCAGGAGCCGCTCAAAGCACAAACTCTTAGAAGATTCACTATTCTTGTACTTCATTCGCCATTGTGCCTTTTGTATTTAATCCCGATGCAATTTCTGTGTTTCATGGTCAATGTGAAGGTCCAAGGGATACAAGAAACCTGCAGTGGTGCATCGGAAGTAATACTGGTCTCCCAGGAGCCGCTCAAAGCACAAACTCTTAGAAGATTCACTCTTCTTGTACTTCAGTCGGCATTGTGCCTTTTGTATTTAATCCTGATGCAATTTCTGTGTTTCATGATCAATGTGAAGGTCCAAGGGATACAATAAACCTGCACTGGTGCATCGGAATCTAATACCGGTCTCCCAGGAGCCGCTCAAATCACAAACTCTAGAAGATTCACTCTTCTTGTACTTAAGCCGGCATTGTGCCTTTTGTATTTAATCCCGATGCAATTTCTGTGTTTCATGGTCAATGTGAAGGTCCAAGGGATACAGTAACCTGCACTGGTGTATCGGAAGCTAATACTGGTCTCCCAGGAGCCTCTCAAAGCACAAACTCTTAGAAGATTCACTCTTCTAGTACTTCAGTCGGCATTGTGCCATTTGTATTTAATCCCGATGCAATTTCTGTGTTTCATGGTCAATGTGAAGGTCCAAGGGATACAGTAAATGTGTACTGGTGCATCGGAATCTAATACTGGTCTCCCAGGAGCCGCTCAAAGCACAAACGCTTAGAAGATTCATTCTTCTTGTACTACAGTCGGCATTGTGCTTTTGTATTTAATCCCGATGCAATTTCTGTGTTTCATGTTGAATGTGAAGGTCCAAGGGATACAGTAAATCTGCACTGGTGCATCGGAAGCTAATACTGGTCTCCCAGGAGCCGCTCAAAGCACAAACTCTTAGAAGATTCACTCTTCTTGTACTTCAGTCGGCATTGTGCTTTTTGTATTTAATTCCGACGCAATTTCTGTGTTTCATGGTCAATGTGAAGGTCCAAGGGATACAATAAACCTGCACTGGTGCATCGGAATCTAATACTGGTCTCCCAGGAGCCGCGCAAATCACAAACTCTTAGAAGATTCACTCTTCTTGTACTTAAGTCGGCATTGTGCCATTTGTATTTAATCCCGATGCAATTTCTGTGTTTCGTGGTCAATGTGAAGGTCCAAGGGATACAGTAAACCTGCACTGGTGCACCGGAATCTAATACTGGTCTCCCAGGAGCCGCTCAAAGCACAAACTCTTAGAAGATTCACTCTTCTTGTACTTCCGTCGGCATTGTGCCATTTGTATTTAATCCCGATGCAATTTCTGTGTTTCATGGTCAATGTGAAGGTCCAAGGGATACAATAAACCTGCACTGTCGCATCGGAAGCTAATACTGGTCTCCCAGGAGCCGCTCAAAGCACAAACTCTTAGAAGATTCACTCTTCTTGTACTTCAGTCGGCATTGTGCCTTTTGTATTTAATCCCGATACAATTTCTGTGTTTCATGGTCAATGTGAAGGTCCAAGGGATACATTAAACCTGCACTGGTGCATCGGAAGCTAATACTGGTCTCCCAGGAGCCGCTCAAAGCACAAACTCTTAGAGGATTCACTGTTCTTGTACTTCAGTTGGCATTGTGCTCTTTGTATTTAATCCCGATGCAATTTCTGTGTTTCATGGTCAATGTGAAGGTCCAAGGGATACAATAAACCTGCACTGGTGCATCGGAAGCTAATACTGGTCTCCCAGGAGCCGCTCAAAGCACAAACTCTTAGAAGATTCACTCTTCTTGTACTTAAGTCGGCATTGTGCCTTTTGTATTTAATCCCGGTGCAATTTCTGTGTTTCATGGTCAATCTGAAGGTCCAAGGGATACAATAAACCTGCACTGGTGCATCGGAAGCTAATACTGGTCTCCCAGGAGCCGCTCAAAGCACAAACTCTTAGAAGATTCACTCTTCTTGTACTTCAGTCGCCATTGTGCCTTTTGTATTTAATCCCGATGCAATGTCTGTGTTTCATGGTCAATGTGAAGGTGCGAATGATACAATGAACCTGCACTGGTGCATCGGAAGCTAATACTGATCTCCCAGGAGCCGCTCAAAGCACAAACTCTTAGAAGATTCACTATTCTTGTACTTCATTCGCCACTGTGCATTTTGTATTTAATCCCGATGCAATTTCTGTGTTTCATGGTCAATGTGAAGGTCCAAGGGATACAAGAAACCTGCACTGGTGCATCGGAAGCTAATACTGGTCTCCCAGGAGCCGCTCAGAGCACAAACTCTTAGAAGATTCACTCTTCTTGTACTTAAGTCGGCATTGTGCCTTTTGCATTTAATCCCGATGCAATTTCTGTGCTTCATGGTCAATGTGAAGGTCCAAGGGATACAATAAACCTGCACTGGTGCATCGGAAGCTAATACTGGTCTCCAAGGAGCCGCTCAAAGCACAAACTCTTAGAAGATTCACTCTTCTTGTACTTAAGTCGGCATTGTTGCTTTTGTATTTAATCCCGATGCAATTTCTGTGTCTCATGGTCAATGTGAAGGTCCAAGGGATACAATAAACCTGCACTGGTGCATCGGAAGCTAATACTGGTCTCCCAGGAGCCGCTCAAAGCACAAACTCTTAGAAGATTCACTGTTCTTGTACTACAGTCGGCATTGTGCCTTTTGTATTTAATCCCGATGCAATTTCTCTGTTTCATGGTCAATGTGAAGGTCCAAGGGATACAATAAACCTGCACTGGTGCATCGGAAGCTAATACTGGTCTCCGAGGAGCCGCTCAAAGCACAAACTCTTAGAAGGTTCACTCTTCTTGTACTTCAGTCGGCATTGTGCCTTTTGTATTTAATCCCGATGCAATTTCATTGTTTCGTGGCCAATGTGAAGGTCCAAGGCATACAAAAAACTTGCACTGGTGCATCGGAATCTAATACTGGTCTCCCAGGAGCCGCTCAAAGCACAAACGCTTAGAAGATTCATTCTTCTTGTACTACAGTCGGCATTGTGCTTTTGTATTTAATCCCGATGAAATTTCTGTGTTTCATGGTCAATGTGAAGGTCCAAGGGATACAGTAAACCTGCACTGGTGCACCGGAAGCTATTACTGGTCTCCCAGGAGGCGCTCAAAGCACAAACTCTTAGAAGATTCACTCTTCTTGTACTTAAGTCGGCATTGTGCCTTTTGTATTTAATCCCGATGCAATTTCTGTGCTTCATGGTCAATGTGAAGGTCCAAGGGATACAATAAACCTGCACTGGTGCATCGGAAGCCAATACTGGTCTCCCAGGAGCCGCTCAAAGCACAAACTCTTAGAAGATTCACTCTTCTTGTAAAGTCGGCATTGTGCCTTTTGTATTTAATCCCGATGCAATTTCTGTGTTTCATGGTCAATGTGAAGGTCCAAGGGGTACAGTAACCTGAACTGGTGTATTGGAAGCTAATACCGGCGTCCCAGGAGCCGCGCAAAGCACAAACTCTTAGAAGATTCACTGTTCTTGTACATAAGTCGGCATTGTGAATTTTGTATTTAATCCCGATGCAATTTCTGTGTTTCATGGTCAATGTGAATGTCCAAGGAATACAGTAACCTGCACTAATGAATCGGAAGCTAATACTGGTCTCCCAGGAGGCGCTCAAAGCACAAACTCTTAGAAGATTCACTCTTCATGTACTTCAGTCGGCATTGTGCCTATTGTAATTAATCCCGATGCAATTTCTGTGTTTTATGGTCAATGTGAAGGTCCGAGGGATACAATAAAAGTGCACTGGTGCATCGGAAGCTAATACTGGTCTCCCAGGAGCCGCTCAAAGCACAGCTCTTAGAAGATTCACTCTTCTTGTACTTAAGCCGGCATTGTGCCTTTTGTATTTAATCCCGATGCAATGTCTGTGTTTCATGGTCAATGTGAAGGTCCGAGGGATACAATGAACCTGCACTGGTGCATCGGAAGCTAATACTGGTCTCCCAGGAGCCGCTCAAAGCACAAACTCTTAGAAGATTCACTATTCTTGTACTTCATTCGCCATTGTGCCTTTTGTATTTAATCCCGATGCAATTTCTGTGTTTCATGGTCAATGTGAAGGTCCAAGGGATACAAGAAACCTGCACTGGTGCATCGGAAGTAATACTGGTCTCCCAGGAGCCGCTCAAAGCACAAACTCTTAGAAGATTCACTCTTCTTGTACTTAAGTCGGCATTGTGCCTTTTGTATTTAATCCCGATGCATTTTCTGTGCTTCATGGTCAATGTGAAGGTCCAAGGGATACAATAAACCTGCACTGGTGCATCGGAAGCAAATACTGGTCTCCAAGGAGCCGCTCAAAGCACAAACTATTAGAAGATTCACTCTTCTTGTACTTAAGTCGGCATTGTTGCTTTTGTATTTAATCCCGATGCAATTTCTGTGTCTCATGGTCAATGTGAAGGTCCAAGGGATACAATAAACCTGCACTGGTGCATCGGAAGCTACTACTGGTCTCCCAGGAGACGCTCAAAGCACAAACTCTTAGAAGATTCACTGTTCTTGTACTACAGTCGGCATTGTGCTTTTGTATTTAATCCCGATGCAATTTCTCTGTTTCATGGTCAATGTGAAGGTCCAAGGGATACAATAAACCTGCACTGGTGCATCGGAAGCTAATACTGGTCTCCCAGGAGCCGCTCAAAGCACAAACTCTTAGAAGATTCACTCTTCTTGTACTTCAGTCGGCTTTGTGCCTTTTGTATTTAATCCCGATGCAATTTCATTGTTTCGTGGCCAATGTGAAGGTCCAAGGCATACAAAAAACTTGCACTGGTGCATCGGAATCTAATACTGGTCTCCCAGGAGCCGCTCAAAGCACAAACGCTTAGAAGATTCATTCTTCTTGTACTACAGTCGGCATTGTGCTTTTGTATTTAATCCCGATGCAATTTCTGTGTTTCATGGTCAATGTGAAGGTCCAAGGGATACAGTAAACCTGCACTGGTGCACCGGAAGCTATTACTAGTCTCCCAGGAGCCGCTCAAAGCACAAACTCTTAGAAGATTCACTCTTCTTGTACTTAAGTCGGCATTGTGCCTTTTGTATTTAATCCCGATGCAATTTCTGTGCTTCATGGTCAATGTGAAGGTCCAAGGGATACAATAAACCTGCACTGGTGCATCGGAAGCTAATACTGGTCTCCCAGGAGCCGCTCAAAGCACAAACTCTTAGAAGATTCACTCTTCTTGTTCTTAAGTCGGCATTGTGCGTTTTGTATTTAATCCCGATGCAATTTCTGTGTTTCATGGTCAATGTGAAGGTCCAAGGGGTACAGTAACCTGAACTGGTGTATTGGAAGCTAATACCGGTGTCCCAGGAGCCGCTCAAAGCACAAACTCTTAGAAGATTCACTCTTCTTGTACTTCAGTCGGCATTGTGCCTTTTGTATTTAATCCCGATGCAATTTCATTGTTTCGTGGCCAATGTGAAGGTCCAAGGCATACAAAAAACTTGCACTGGTGCATCGGAATCTAATACTGGTCTCCCAGGAGCCGCTCAAAGCACAAACGCTTAGAAGATTCATTCTTCTTGTACTACAGTCGGCATTGTGCTTTTGTATTTAATCCCGATGCAATTTCTGTGTTTCATGGTCAATGTGAAGGTCCAAGGGATACAGTAAACCTGCACTGGTGCATCGGAAGCTAATACTGGTCTCCCAGGAGCCGCTCAAAGCAAAAACTCTTAGAAGATTCAGTGTTCTTGTACTTCAGTCGGCATTGTGCCTTTTCTATTTAATCCCGATGCAATTTCTGTGTTTCATGGTCAATGTGAAGGTCCAAGGGATACAATAAACCTGCACTGGTGCATCGGAAGCTAATACTGGTCTCCCAGGAGCCGCTCAAAGCACAATTCTTAGAAGTTTCCCTCTTCTTGTACTTCAGTCGGCATTGTGCCTTTTCTATTTAATCCCGATGCAATTTCTATGTTTGACGGTCAATGTGAAGGTCCAAGGGATACAATAAACCTGCACTGGTGCATCGGAAGCTAATACTGGTCTCCCAGGAGCCGCTCAAAGGACAAAGTCTTAGAAGATTCACTCTTCTTGTACTTCAGTCGGCATCGTGCCTTTTGTATATAATCCCGATGCAATTTCTGTGTTTCATGGTCAATGTGAAGTTTAAGGGGAAACAATAAACTTGCACTGGTGCATCGGCAGCTAATACTGGTCTCCCAAGAGCCGCTCAAAGGACAAACTCTAAGAAGATTTACTCTTCTTGTACTTAAGTCGGCATTGTGCCTTTTTTATTTAATCCCGATGCAATTTCTGTGTTTCATGGTCAATGTGAAGGTCCAAGGGATACAATAAACCTGCACTGGTGCATCGGAAGCTAATACTGGTCTCCCAGGAGCCGCTCAAAACACAAACTCTTAGAAAATTCACTCTTCTTGTACTTAAGTCGGCATTGTGCATTTTGTATTTAATCCCGATGCAATTTCTGTGTTTCATGGTAAATGTGAAGGTCCAAGGGATACAATAATCCTGCACTGGTGCATCGGAATCTAATACTGGTCTCCCAGGAGCCGCTCAAAGCACAAACTCTTAGAAGGTACACTCTTCTTGTACTTAAGTCGAATTTGTGCCTTTTGTATTCAATCCCGATACAATTTCTGTGTTTCATGGTCAATGTGAAGATCCAAGGGATACAGTAAACCTGCACTGGTGCATCGGAAGCTAATACTGGTCTCACAGGAGCCACTCAAAGCACAAACTCTTAGAGGATTCACTATTCTTGTACTTTAGTCGGCATTGTGCATTTTGTATTTAATCCCGATGCTATTTCTGTGTTTCATGGTCAATGTGAAGCTCGATGGGATACAACAAACCTGCACTGGTGCATCGGAAGCTAATACTGGTGTCCCAGGAGCCGCTCTAAGCACAAACTCTTAGAAGATTCATCTCTTCTTGTACTTCAGTCGGCACTGTGCTTTTGTATTCACTCCCGATACAATTTCTGTGTTTCATGGTCAATGTGAAGGTCCAAGGGATACAATAAACCTGCGCTTGTGCATCGGAATCTAATACTGGTCTCCCAGGAGCCGCTCAAAGCACAAACTCTTAGAAGATTCACTCTTCTAGTACTTCATTCGGCATTGTGCCTTTTGTATTTAATCCCAATGCAATTTCTGTGTTTCATGGTCAATGTGAAGGTCCAAGGGATACAATAAACCTGCACTGGTGCATCGGAAGCTAATACTGGTCTCCCAGGAGCCGCTCAAAGCACAAACTCTTAGAAGATTCACTCTTCTTGTACTTAAGTTGGCATTGTGACTTTTGTATTTAATCCCGATGCAATTTCTGTGCTTCATGGTATATGTGAAGGTCCAAGGGATACAATAAACCTGCACTGGTGCATCGGAAGCTAATACTGGTCTTCCATGCGCCGCTCAAAGCACAAACTCTTAGAAGATTCACTCTTCTTGTACTTATGTCGGCATTGTGCCTTTTGCTTTCAATCCCGATACAATTTCTGTGTTTCACGGTCAATGTGAAGGTCCAAGGGTTGCAGTAAACCTGCGCTGGTGCATCGGAAGCTAATACTGGTCTCCCAGGAGCCGCTCAAAGCACAAATTCTTAGAAGATTCCCTCTTCTTGTACTTCAGTCGGCATTGTGCCTTTTCTATTTAATCCCGATGCAATTTCTGTGTTTAATGGTCAATGTGAAGGTCCAAGGGATACAATAAACCTGCACTGGTGCATCGGAAGCTAATACTGGTCTCCCAGGTGCCGCTCAAAGGACAAACTCTTAGAAGATTCACTCTTCTTGTACTTCAGTCGGCATCGTGCCTTTTGTATATAATCCCGATGCAATTTCTGTGTTTCATGGTCAATGTGAAGTTTAGAGGGATACAATAAACTTGCACTGGTGCATCGGCAGCTAATACTGGTCTCCCAAGAGCCGCTCAAAGGACAAACTCTAAGAAGATGCACTCTTCTTGTACTTAAGTCGGCATTGTGCCTTTTGTATTTAATCCCGATGCAATTTCTCTGTTTCATGGTCAATGTGAAGGTCCAAGGGATACAATAATCCTGCACTGGTGCATCGGAAGCTAATACTGGTCTCCCACGAGCTGCTCAAAGCACAAACTCTTAGAAGATTCACTCTTCTCGTACTTAAGTCGGCATTGTGCCTTTTGTATTTAATCCCGATACAATTTATGTGTTTCATGGTCAATGTGAAGGTCCAAGGGATACAATAAACCTGCACTGCTGGATCGGAAGCTACTACTGGTCTCCCAGGAGCCGCTCAATGCACAAACTCTTAGAAGATTCACTCTTCTTGTACTTAAGTCGAATTTGTGCCTTTTGTATTCAATCCCGATACAATTTCTGTGTTTCATGGTCAATGTGAAGGTCCAAGGGATACAATAAACCTGCACTGGTGCATCGGAAGCTAATACTGGTGTCCCAGGAGCCGCTCAAAGCGCAAACTCTTAGAAGATTCATCTCTTCTTGTACTTCAGTCGGCACTGTGCTTTTGTATTCACTCCCGATACAATTTCTGTGTGTCATGGTCAATGTGAAGGTCCAAGGGATACAATAAACCTGCGCTTGTGCATCGGAATCTAATACTGGTCTCCCAGGAGCCGCTCAAAGCACAAACTCTTAGAAGATTCACACTTCTTGTACTTAAGTCTTCATTGTGCCTTTTGTATTTAATCCCGATGCAATTTCTGTGTTTCATGGTCAATGTGAAGGTCCAAGGGATACAATAAACCTGCACTGGTGCATGGGAAGCTAACACTGGTCTCCCAGGAGCCGCTCAAAGCACAAACTCTTAGAAGATTCACTCTTCTTGTACTTAAGTCGAATTTGTGCCTTTTGTATTCAATCCCGATACAATATCTGTGTTTCATGGTCAATGTGAAGATCCAAGGGATACAATAAACCTGCACTGGTGCTTCAGAAGCTAATACTGGTTTCACAGGAGCCGCTGAAAGCACAAACACTTAGAGGATTCACTCTTCTTGTACTTCAGTCGGCATTGTGCCTTATGTATTTAATCCCGATGCAATTTCATTGTTTCGTGGCCAATGTGAAGGTCCAAGGCATACATAAAACTTGCACTGGTGCATCGGAATCTAATACTGGTCTCCCAGGAGCCGCTCAAAGCACAAACGCTTAGAAGATTCATTCTTCTTGTACTACAGTCGGCATTGTGCCTTTTGTATTTAATCCCGATGCAATTTCTGTGCTTCATGGTCAATGTGAAGGTCCAAGGGATACAATAAACCTGCACTGGTGCATCGGAAGCTAATACTGGTCTCCCAGGAGCCGCTCAAAGCACAAACTCTTAGAAGATTCACTCTTCTTGTACTTAAGTCGGCATTGTGAATTTTGTATTTAATCCCGATGCAATTTCTGTGTTTCATGGTCAATGTGAAGGTCCAAGGGGTACAGTAACCTGAACTGGTGTATTGGAAGCTAATACCGGTGTCCCAGGAGCCGCGCAAAGCACAAACTCTTAGAAGATTCACTGTTCTTGTACATAAGTCGGCATTGTGAATTTTGTATTTAATCCCGATGCAATTTCTGTGTTTCATGGTCAATGTGAATGTCCAAGGAATACAGTAACCTGCACTGATGAATGGGAAGCTAATACTGGTCTCCCAGGAGCCGCTCAAAGCACAAACTCTTAGAAGATTCACTCTTCATGTACTTCGGTCGGCATTGTGCCTATTGTATTTAATCCCGATGCAATTTCTGTGTTTAATGGTCAATGTGAAGGTCCGAGGTATACAATAAACCTGCACTGGTGCATCGGAAGCTAATAGTCGTCCCCCAGGAGCCGCTCAAAGCACAAACTCTTAGAAGATTCACTCTTCTTGTACTTCAGTCGCCATTGTGCCTTTTGTATTTAATCCCGATGCAATTTCTGTGTTTCATGGTCAATGTGAAGGTCCAAGGGATACAACAAACCTGCACTGGTGCATCGGAAGCTAATACTGGTCTCCCAGGAGCCGCTCAAAGCACAAACTCTTAGAAGATTCACTCTTCTTGTACTTATGTCGGCATTGTGCATTTTGTATTCAATCCCGATACAATTTCTGTGTTTCACGGTCAATGTGAAGGTCCAAGGGTTGCAGTAAACCTGCACTGGTGCATCAGAAGCTAATACTGGCCTCCCAGGAGCCGCTCAAAGCACAATTCTTAGAAGTTTCCCTCTTCTTGTACTTCAGTCGGCATTGTGCCTTTTGTATTTAATCCCGATGCAATTTCTGTGTTTCACGGTCAATGTGAAGGTCCAAGGGATACAATAAACCTGCACTGGTGCATCGGAAGCTAATACTCGTCTCCCAGGAGCCGCTCAAAGGACAAAGTCTTAGAAGATTCACTCTTCTTGTACTTCAGTCGGCATCGTGCCTTTTGTATATAATCCCGATGCAATATCTGTGTTTCATGGTCAATGTGAAGTTTAGAGGGATACAATAAACTTGCACTGGTGCATCGGCAGCTAATACTGGTCTCCCAAGAGCCGCTCAAAGGACAAACTCTAAGAAGATGCACTCTTCTTGTACTTAAGTCGGCATTGTGCCTTTTGTATTTAATCCCGATGCAATTTCTGTGTTTCATGGTCAATGTGAAGGTCCAAGGGATACAATAAACCTGCACTGGTGCATCGGAATCTAATACTGGTCTCCCAGGAGCCGCTCAAATCTCAAACTCTTCGAAGATTCACTCTTCTTGTACTTAAGTCGGCATTGTGCCTTTTTTATTTAATCCCGATGCAATTTATTTGTTTCATGGTCAATGTGAAGGTCCAAGGGATACAATAAACCTGCACTGTTGCATCGGAAGCTAATACTGGTCTCCCAGGAGCCGCTCAATGAACAAACTCTTAGAAGATTCACTCTTCTTGTACTTAAGTCGAATTTGTGCCTTTTGTATTCAATCCCGATACAATTTCTGTGTTTCATGGTCAATGTGTAGATCCAAGGCATACAAAAAACTTGCACTGGTGCATCGGAATCTAATACTGGTCTCCCAGGAGCCGCTCAAAGCACAAACGCTTAGAAGATTCATTCTTCTTGTACTACAGTCGGCATTGTGCCTTTTGTATTTAATCCCGATGCAATTTCTGTGCTTCATGGTCAATGTGAAGGTCCAAGGGATACAATAAACCTGCACTGGTGCATCGGAAGCTAATACTGGTCTCCCAGGAGCCGCTCAAAGCACAAACTCTTAGAAGATTCACTCTTCTTGTACTTAAGTCGGCATTGTGCCTTTTGAATTTAATCCCGATGCAATTTCTGTGTTTCATGGTCAATGTGAAGGTCCAAGGGGTACAGTAACCTGAACTGGTGTATTGGAAGCTAATACCGGTGTCCCAGGAGCCGCGCAAAGCACAAACTCTTAGAAGATTCACTGTTCTTGTACATAAGTCGGCATTGTGAATTTTGTATTTAATCCCGATGCAATTTCTGTGTTTCATGGTCAATGTGAATGTCCAAGGAATACAGTAACCTGCACTGATGAATGGGAAGCTAATACTGGTCTCCCAGGAGCCGCTCAAAGCACAAACTCTTAGAAGATTCACTCTTCATGTACTTCGGTCGGCATTGTGCCTATTGTATTTAATCCCGATGCAATTTCTGTGTTTAATGGTCAATGTGAAGGTCCAAGGTATACAATAAACCTGCACTGGTGCATCGGAAGCTAATACCGGTCTCCCAGGAGCCGCTCAAATCACAAACTCTTAGAAGATTCACTCTTCTTGTACTTAAGCCGGCATTGTGCCTTTTGTATTTAATCCCGATGCAATTTCTGTGTTTCATGGTCAATGTGAAGGTCCAAGGGATACAGTAACCTGCACTGGTGTATCGGAAGCTAATACTGGTCTCCCAGGAGCCTCTCAAAGCACAAACTCTTAGAAGATTCACTCTTCTTGTACTTCAGTCGGCATTGTGCCATTTGTATTTAATCCCGATGCAATTTCTGTGTTTCATGGTCAACGTGAAGGTCCAAGGGATACAATAAACCTGCACTGGTGCATCGGAAGCTAATACTGGTCACCCAGGAGCCGCTCAAAGCAAAAACTCTTAGAAGATTCAGTGTTCTTGTACTTCAGTCGGCATTGTGCCTTTTGTATTTAATCCCGATGCAATTTCTGTGTTTCATGGTCAATGTGAAGGTCCAAGGGATACAATAAACCTGCACTGGTGCATCGGAAGCTAATACTGGTCTCCCAGGAGCCGCTCAAAGCACAAACTCTTAGAAGATTCACTCTTCTTGTACTTATGTCGGCATTGTGCATTTTGTATTCAATCCCGTTACAATTTCTGTGTTTCACGGTCAATGTGAAGGTCCAAGGGTTGCAGTAAACCTGCACTGGTGCATCAGAAGCTAATACTGGCCTCCCAGGAGCCGCTCAAAGCACAATTCTTAGAAGTTTCCCTCTTCTTGTACTTCAGTCGGCATTGTGCCTTTTGTATTTAATCCCGATGCAATTTCTGTGTTTCACGGTCAATGTGAAGGTCCAAGGGATACAATAAACCTGCACTGGTGCATCGGAAGCTAATACTCGTCTCCCAGGAGCCGCTCAAAGGACAAAGTCTTAGAAGATTCACTCTTCTTGTACTTCAGTCGGCATCGTGCCTTTTGTATATAATCCCGATGCAATTTCTGTGTTTCATGGTCAATGTGAAGTTTAAAGGGATACAATAAACTTGCACTGGTGCATCGGCAGCTAATACTGGTCTCCCAAGAGCCGCTCAAAGGACAAACTCTAAGAAGATGCACTCTTCTTGTACTTAAGTCGGCATTGTGCCTTTTGTATTTAATCCCGATGCAATTTCTGTGTTTCATGGTCAATGTGAAGGTCCAAGAGATACAATAAACCTGCACTGGTGCATCGGAAGCTCATACTGGTCTCCCAGGAGCCGCTCAAAACACAAACTCTTAGAAAATTCACTCTTCTTGTACTTAAGTCGGCATTGTGCATTTTGTATTTAATCCCGGTGCAATTTCTGTGTTTCATGGTAAATGTGAAGGTCCAAGGGATACAATAATCCTGCACTGGTGCATCGGAATCTAATACTGGTCTCCCAGGAGCCGCTCAAATCTCAAACTCTTCGAAGATTCACTCTTCTTGTACTTAAGTCGGCATTGTGCCTTTTTTATTTAATCCCGATGCAATTTATTTGTTTCATGGTCAATGTGAAGGTCCAAGGGATACAATAAACCTGCACTGGTGCATCGGAAGCTAATACTGGTCTCCCAGGAGCCGCTCAATGAACAAACTCTTAGAAGATTCACTCTTCTTGTACTTAAGTCGAATTTGTGCCTTTTGTATTCAATCGCGATACAATTTCTGTGTTTCATGGTCAATGTGAAGGTCCAAGGGATACAATAAACCTGCGCTTGTGCATCGGAATCTAATACTGGTCTCCCAGGAGCCGCTCAAAGCACAAACTCTTAGAAGATTCACACTTCTTGTACTTAAGTCTTCATTGTGCCTTTTGTATTTAATCCCGATGCAATTTCTGTGTTTCATGGTCAATGTGAAGGTCCAAGGGATACAATAAAACTGCACTGGTGCATCGGAAGCTAATACTGGTCTCCCAGGAGCCGCTCAAAGCACAAACTCTTAGAAGATTCACCCTTCTTGTACTTATGTCGGCATTGTGCATTTTGTATTCAATCCCGATACAATTTCTGTGTTTCACGGTCAATGTGAAGGTCCAAGGGTTGCAGTAAACCTGCACATGTGCATCGGAAGCTAATACTGGTCTCCCAGGAGCCGCTCAAAGGACAAAGACTTAGAAGATTCACTCTTCTTGTACTTCAGTCGGCATAGTGCCTTTTGTTTTTAATCCCGATGCAATTTCTGTCTTTCATGGTCAATGTGAAGTTTAAAGGGATACAATAAACTTGCACTGGTGCATCGGCAGCTAATACTGGTCTCCCAAGAGCCGCTCAAAGCACAAACTCTAAGAAGATGCACTCTTCTTGTACTTCAGTCGGCATTGTGCCTTTTGTATTTAATCCCGATGCAATATCTGTGATTCATGGTCAATGTGAAGGTCAAAGGGATACAATAAACCTACACTGGTGCATCGGAAGCTAATACTGGTCTCCCAGGAGCCGCTCAAAACACAAACTCTTAGAAAATTCACTCTTCTTGTACTTAAGTCGGCATTGTGCATTTTGTATTTAATCCCGATGCAATTTCTGTGTTTCATGGTAAATGTGAAGGTCCAAGGGATACAATAATCCTGCACTGGTGCATCGGAATCTAATACTGGTCTCCCAGGAGCCGCTCAAAGCACAAACTCTTAGAGGATTCACTGTTCTTGTACTTTAGTCGGCATTGTGCATTTTGTATTTAATCCCGATTCTATTTCTGTGTTTCATGGTCAATGTGAAGCTCGAAGGGATACAACAAACCTGCACTGGTGCATCGGAAGCTAATACTGGTCTTCCATGCGCCGCTCAAAGCACAAACTCTTAGAAGATTCACTCTTCTTGTACTTATGTCGGCATTGTGCCTTTTGTTTTCAATCCCGATACAATTTCTGTGTTTCACGGTCAATGTGAAGGTCCAAGGGTTGCAGTAAACCTGCGCTGGTGCATCGGAAGCTAATACTGGTCTCCCACGAGCCGCTCAAAGCACAAATTCTTAGAAGATTCCCTCTTCTTGTACTTCAGTCGGCATTGTGCCTTTTCTATTTAATCCCGATGCAATTTCTGTGTTTAATCGTCAATGTGAAGGTCCAAGGGATACAATAAACCTGCACTGGTGCATCGGAAGCTAATACTGGTCTCCCAGGTGCCGCTCAAAGGACAAACTCTTAGAAGATTCACTCTTCTTGTACTTCAGTCGGCATCGTGCCTTTTGTATTTAATCCCGATGAAATTTCTGTGTTTCATGGTCAATGTGAAGGTGAAAGGGATACAATAAACTTGCACTGGTGCATCGGCAGCTAATACTGGTCTCCCAAGAGCCGCTCAAAGCACAAACACTTAGAAAATTCACTCTTCTTGTACTTAAGTCGGCATTGTGCCTTTTGTATTTAATCCCGATGCAATTTCTGTGTTTCATGGTCAATGTGAAGGTCCATGGGATACAATAAACCTGCACTGGTGCATCGGAAGCTAATACTGGTCTCCCAGGAGCCGCTCAAGGCACAAACTCTTAGAAAATTCACTCTTCTTGTACTTCAGTCGGCATTGTGCCTTTTGTATTTAATCCCGATGCAATTTCTGTGTTTCATGGTCAATGTGAAGGTCCAAGGGATACAATAATCCTGCACTGGTGCATCGGAAGCTAATACTGGTCTCCCACGAGCTGCTCAAAGCACAAACTCTTAGAAGATTCACTCTTCTCGTACTTAAGTCGGCATTGTGCCTTTTGTATTTAATCCCGATACAATTTATGTGTTTCATGGTCAATGTGAAGGTCCAAGGGATACAATAAACCTGCACTGCTGGATCGGAAGCTAATACTGGTCTCCCAGGAGCCGCTCAATGCACAAACTCTTAGAAGGTTCACTCTTCTTGTACTTAAGTCGAATTTGTGCCTTTTGTATTCAATCCCGATACAATTTCTGTGTTTCATGGCCAATGTGTAGATCCAAGGGATACAGTAAACCTGCACTGGTGCATCGGTAGCTAATACTGGTCTCTCAGGAGCCGCTGAAAGCACAAACTCTTAGAGGATTCACTGTTCTTGTAATTCCGTCGGCATTGATCCTTTTGTATTTAATCCCGATGCAATTTCTGTGTTTCATGGTCAATGTGAAGGTCCAAGGGATACAATAAACCTGCACTGGTGCATCGGAAGCTAATACTGGTGTCCCAGGAGCCGCTCAAAGCACAAACTCTTAGAATATTCATCCCTTCTTGTACTTCAGTAGGCACTGTGCTTTTGTATTCACTCCCGATACAATTTCTGTGTGTCATGGTCAATGTGAAGGTCCAAGGGATACAATAAACCTGCGCTTGTGCATCGGAATCTAATACTGGTCTCCCAGGAGCCGCTCAAAGCACAAACTCTTAGAAGATTCACACTTCTTGTACATAAGTCTTCATTGTGCCTTTTGTATTTAATCCCGATGCAATTTCTGTGTTTCATGGTCAATGTGAAGGTCCAAGGGATACAATAAACCTGCACTGGTGCATCGGAAGCTAACACTGGTCTCCCAGGAGCCGCTCAAAGCACAAACTCTTAGAAGATTCACTCTTCTTGTACTTAAGTCGAATTTGTGCCTTTTGTATTCAATCCCGATACAATTTCTGTGTTTCATGGTCAATGTGAAGATCTAAGGGATACAGTAAACCTGCACTGGTGCATCAGAAGCTAATACTGGTTTCACAGGAGCCGCTGAAAGCAGAAACACTTAGAGTATTCACTTTTCTTGTACTTCAGTCGGCATTGTGCCTTTTGTATTTAATCCCGATGCAATTTCTGTGTTTCATGGTCAATGTGAAGGTCCAAGGGATACAATAAACCTGCACTGGTGCATCGGAAGCTATTACTGGTGTCCCAGGAGCCGCTCAAAGCACAAACTCTTAGAAGATTCATCTATTCCTGTACTTCAGTCGCACTGTGCTTTTGTATTCACTCCCGATACAATTTCTGTGTTTCATGGTCAATGTGAAGGTCCAAGGGATACAATAAACCTGCGCTTGTGCATCGGAATCTAATACTGGTCTCCCAGGAGCCGCTCAAAGCACAAACTCTTAGAAGATTCGCTCTTGTTCAGTCGGCATTGTGCCTTTTGTATTTAATCCCGATGCAATTTCTGTGTTTCATGGTCAATGTGAAGGTCCAAGGGATACAATAAAACTGCACTGGTGCATCGGAAGCTAATACTGGTCTCCCAGGAGCCGCTCAAAGCACAAACCCTTAGAAGATTCACTCTTCTTGTACTTATGTCGGCATTGTGCATTTTGTATTCAATCCCGATACAATTTCTATGTTTCACGGTCAATGTGAAGGTCCAAGGGTTGCAGTAAACCTGCACTGGTGCATCGGAAGCTAATACTGGTCTCCCAGGAGCCGCTCAAAGCACAATTCTTTGAAGTTTCCCTCTTCTTGTACTTCAGTCGGCATTGTGCCTTTTCTATTTAATCCCGATGCAATTTCTGTGTTTCATGGTCAATGTGAAGGTCCAAGGGATACAATAAACCTGCACTGGTGCATCGGAAGCTAATACTGGTCTCCCAGGAACCGCTCAAAGGACAAAGACTTAGAAGATTCACTCTTCTTGTACTTCAGTCGGCATCGTGAATTTTGTATTTAATCCCGATGCAATTTCTGTCTTTCATGGTCAATGTGAAGTTTAAAGGGATACAATAAACTTGCACTGGTGCATCGGCAGCTAATACTGGTCTCCCAAGAGCCGCTCAAAGCACAAACTCTAAGATGATGCACTCTTCTTGTACTTAAGTCGGCATTGTGCATTTTGTATTTAATCCCGATGCAATTTCTGTGTTTCATCGTAAATGTGAAGGTCCAAGGGATACAATAATCCTGCACTGGTGCATCGGAATCTAATACTGGTCTCCCAGGAGCCGCTCAAAGCACAAACTCTTAGAAGATTCACTCTTCTTGTACTTAAGTCGGCATTGTGCCTTTTGTATTTAATCCCGATGCAATTTATTTGTTTCATGGTCAATGTGAAGGTCCAAGGGATACAATAAGCCTGCACTGTTGGATCGGAAGCTAGTACTGGTCTCTAAGGAGCCGCTCAAAGCACAAACTCTTAGAAGATTCACTCTTCTTGTACTTAAGTCGAATTTGTGCCTTTTGTATTCAATCCCGATACAATTTCTGTGTTGCATGGTCAATGTGAAGATCCAAGGGATACAGTAAACCTGCACTGGTGCATCGGAAGCTAATACTGGTCTCACAGGAGCCACTCAAAGCACAAACTCTTAGAGGATTCATTGTTCTTGTACTTTAGTCGGCATTGTGCATTTTGTATTTAATCCCGATGCAATTTCTGTGCTTCATGGTCAATGTGAAGGTCCAAGGGATACAATAAACCTGCACTGGTGCATCGGAAGCTAATACTGGTCTCCCAGGAGCCGCTCAAAGCACAAACTCTTAGAAGATTCACTCTTCTTGTACTTAAGTCGAATTTGTGCCTTTTGTATTCAATCCCGATACAATTTCTGTGTTTCATGGTCAATGTGAAGATCCAAGGGATACAGTAAACCTGCACTGGTGCATCGGAAGCTAATACTGGTCTCCCAGGGGCCGCTCAAAGCACAAACTCTTAGAGGATTCACTCTTCTTGTACTTCAGTCGGCATTGTGCTTTTGTATTTAGTCCCGATGCAATTTCTGTGTTTCATGGTCAATGTGAATGTGAAAGGGATACAATAAACTTGCACTGGTGCATCGGAAGCTAATACTGGTCTCCCAAGAGCCGCTTAAAACACAATCTCTTAGAAGATTCACTGTTCTTGTACTACAGTCGGCATTGTGCTTTTGTATTTAATCCCGATGCAATTTCCTTGTTTCATGGTCAATGTGTAGGTCCAAGGGATACAGTAAACCTGCACTGGTGAACCGGAACCTAATACTGGTCTCCCAGGAGCCGCTCAAAGCACAAACTCTTAGAAGATTCACTCTTCTTTTACTTCAGTCGGCATTGTGCCTTTTGTGTTTAATTCCGACGCAATTTCTGTGTTTCATGGTCAATGTGAAGGTCCAAGAGATACAATAAACCTGCACTGGTGCATCGGAAGCTAATACTGGTCTCCCAGGAGCCGCTCAAAGCACAAACTCTTAGAAGACTCACTCTTCTTGTACTTCAGTCGGCATTGTGCCTTTTGTATTTAATCCCGATACAATTTCTCTGTTTCATGGTCAATGTGAAGGTCCAAGAGATACAGTAAACCTGCACTGGTGCATCGGAAGCTAATACTGGTCTCCCAGGAGCCGCTCAAAGCACAAACTCTTAGAAGATTCACTCTTCATGTACTTCGGTCGGCATTGTGCCTATTGTATTTAATCCCGATGCAATTTCTGTGTTTAATGGTCAATGTGAAGGTCCGAGGTATACAATAAACCTGCACTGGTGCATCGGAAGCTAATACTCGTCTTCCAGGAGCCGCTCATAGCACAAACTCTTAGAAGATTCACTCTTCTTGTACTTCAGTCGCCATTGTGCCTTTTGTATTTAATCCCGATGCAATTTCTGTGTTTCATGGTCAATGTGAAGGTCCAAGGGATACAACAAACCTGCACTGGTGCATCGGAAGCTAATACTGGTCTCCCAGGAGCCGCTCAAATCACAAACTCTTAGAAGATTCACTCTTCTTGTACTTCAGTCGGCATTGTGCCTTTTGTATTTAATCCTGATGCAATTTCTGTGTTTCATGATCAATGTGAAGGTCCAAGGGATACAATAAACCTGCACTGGTGCATCGGAATCTAATACCGGTTTCCCAGGAGCCGCTCAAATCACAAACTCTTAGAAGATTCACTCTTCTTGTACTTAAGCCGGCATTGTGCCTTTTGTATTTAATCCCGATGCAATTTCTGTGTTTCATGGTCAATGTGAAGGTCCAAGGGATACAGTAACCTGCACTGGTGTATCGGAAGCTAATACTGGTCTCCCAGGAGCCTCTCAAAGCACAAACTCTTAGAAGATTCACTCTTCTTGTACTTCAGTCGGCATTGTGCCATTTGTATTTAATCCCGATGCAATTTCTGTGTTTCATGGTCAATGTGAAGGCCCAAGGTATACAATAAACCTGCACTGGTGCATCGGAAGCTAATACTGGTCTCCCTGGAGCCGCTCAAAGCAAAAACTCTTAGAAGATTCACTGTTATTGTACTTCAGTCGGCATTGTGCCTTTTGTATTTAATCCCGATGCAATTTCTGTGTTTCATGGTCAATGTGAAGGTCCAAGGGATACAATAAACCTGCACTGGTGCATCGGAAGCTAATACTGGTCTCCCAGGAGCCGCTCAAAGCACAAACTCTTAGAAGATTCACTCTTCTTGTACTTATGTCGGCATTGTGCATTTTGTATTCAATCCCGATACAATTCCTGTGTTTCACGGTCAATGTGAAGGTCCAAGGTTGCAGTAAACCTGCACTGGTGCATCGGAAGCTAATACTGGTCTCCCAGGAGCCGCTCAAAGCATAATTCTTAGAAGTTTCCCTCTTCTTGTACTTCAGTCGGCATTGTGACTTTTCTATTTAATCCCGATGCAATTTCTGTGTTTCATGGTCAATGTCAAGGTCCAAGGGATACAATAAACCTGCACTGGTGCATCGGAAGCTTATACTGGTCTCCCAGGAGCCGCTCAAAGGATAAAGTCTAGAAGATTCACTCTTCTTGTACTTCAGTCGGCATCGTGCCTTTTGTATATAATCCCGATGCAATTTCTGTGTTTCATGGTCAATGTGAAGCTTAAAGGGATACAATAAACTTGCACTGGTGCATCGGCAGCTAATACTGGTCTCCCAAGAGCCGCTCAAAGGACAAACTCTAAGAAGATGCACTCTTCTAGTACTTAAGTCGGCATTGTGCCTTTTGTATTTAATCCCGATGCAATTTCTGTGTTTCATGGTCAATGTGAAGGTCCAAGGGATACAATAAACCTGCAGTGGTATATCGGAAGCTAATGCTGGTCTCCCAGGAGCCGCTCAAAACACAAACTCTTAGAAAATTCACTCTTCTTGTACTTAAGTCGGCATTGTGCATTTTGTATTTAATCCCGATGCACTTTCTGTGTTTCATGGTAAAAGTGGAGGTCCAAGGGATACAATAAACCTGCACTGGTGCATCGGAAGCTAATACTGGTCTCCCAGGAGCCGCTCAAAGCACAAACTCTTAGAAGATTCACTCTTCTTGTACTTAAGTTGGCATTGTGCCTTTTGTATTTAATCCCGATGCAATTTCTGTGCTTCATGGTCAATGTGAAGGTCCAAGGGATACAATAAACCTGCACTGGTGGATCGGAAGCTAGTACTGGTCTCCCAGGAGCCGCTCAAAGCACAAAGTCTTAGAAGATTCACTGTTCTTGTACTTAAGTCGAATTTGTGCCTTTTGTATTCAATCCCGATTCAATTTCTGTGTTTCATGGTCAATGTGAAGATCCAAGAGATACAGTAAACCTGCACTGGTGCATCGGAAGCTAATACTGGTCTCCCAGGAGCCGCTCAAAGGACAAAGACTTAGAAGATTCACTCTTCTTGTACTTAAGTCGGCATCGTGCCTTTTGTATTTAATCCCGATGCTATTTCTGTCTTTCATGGTCAATGTGAAGTTTAAAGGGATACAATAAACTTGCACTGGTGCATCGGCAGCAAATATTTGTCTCCCAAGAGCCGCTCAAGGCACAGACTCTAAGAAGATGCACTCTTCTTGTACTTAAGTCGGCATTGTGCCTTTTGTATTTAATCCCGATGCAATTTCTGTGTTTCATGGTCAATGTGAAGGTCCAAGGGATACAATAAACCTGCACTGGTGCATCGGAAGCTAATACTGGTCTCCCAGGAGCCGCTCAAAACACAAACTCTTAGAAAATTCACTCTTCTTGTACTTAAGTCGGCATTGTGCATTTTGTATTTAATCCCGATGCAATTTCTGTGTTTCATGGTAAATGTGAAGGTCCAAATGATACAATAATCCTGCACTGGTGCATCGGAATCTAATAATGGTCTCCCAGGAGCCGCTCAAAGCACAAACTCTTAGAAGATTCACTCTTCTTGTACTTAAAACGGCATTGTGGCTTTTGTGTTTAATCCCGATGCAATTTATTTGTTTCATGGTCAATGTGAAGGTCCAAGGAATACAGTAAACCTGTACTGGTGCATCGGAATCTAATACTGGTCTCCCAGGTGCCGCTCAAAGCACAAACTCTTAGAAGATTCACTCTTCTTGTACTTAAGTCGTGATTGTGCCTTTTGTATTTATTCCCGATGCAATTTCTGTGTTTCATGGTCAATGTGAAGGTCCAAGGGATACAATAAACCTGCACTGGTGCATCGGAAGCTAATACTGGTCTCCCAGGAGCCGCTCAAAGCACAAACTCTTAGAAGATTCACTCTTCTTGTACTTATGTCGGCATTGTGCATTTTGTATTCAATCCCGATACAATTCCTGTGTTTCACGGTCAATGTGAAGGTCCAAGGTTGCAGTAAACCTGCACTGGTGCATCGGAAGCTAATACTGGTCTCCCAGGAGCCGCTCAAAGCATAATTCTTAGAAGTTTCCCTCTTCTTGTACTTCAGTCGGCATTGTGCCTTTTCTATTTAATCCCGATGCAATTTCTGTGTTTCATGGTCAATGTCAAGGTCCAAGGGATACAATAAACCTGCACTGGTGCATCGGAAGCTTATACTGGTCTCCCAGGAGCCGCTCAAAGGATAAAGTCTAGAAGATTCACTCTTCTTGTACTTCAGTCGGCATCGTGCCTTTTGTATATAATCCCGATGCAATTTCTGTGTTTCATAGTCAATGTGAAGCTTAAAGGGATACAATAAACTTGCACTGGTGCATCGGCAGCTAATACTGGTCTCCCAAGAGCCGCTCAAAGGACAAACTCTAAGCACTCTTCTAGTACTTAAGTCGGCATTGTGCCTTTTGTATTTAATCCCGATGCAATTTCTGTGTTTCATGGTCAATGTGAAGGTCCAAGGGATACAATAAACCTGCACTGGTATATCGGAAGCTAATACTGGTCTCCCAGGAGCCGCTCAAAACACAAACTCTTAGAAAATTCACTCTTCTTGTACTTAAGTCGGCATTGTGCATTTTGTATTTAATCCCGATGCACTTTCTGTGTTTCATGGTAAATGTGGAGGTCCAAGGGATACAATAAACCTGCACTGGTGCATCGGAAGCTAATACTGGTCTCCCAGGAGCCGCTCAAAGCACAAACTCTTAGAAGATTCACTCTTCTTGTACTTAAGTTGGCATTGTGCCTTTTGTATTTAATCCCGATGCAATTTCTGTGCTTCATGGTCAATGTGAAGGTCCAAGGGATACAATAAACCTGCACTGGTGGATCGGAAGCTAGTACTGGTCTCCCAGGAGCCGCTCAAAGCACAAAGTCTTAGAAGATTCACTGTTCTTGTACTTAAGTCGAATTTGTGCCTTTTGTATTCAATCCCGATTCAATTTCTGTGTTTCATGGTCAATGTGAAGATCCAAGAGATACAGTAAACCTGCACTGGTGCATCGGAAGCTAATACTGGTCTCCCAGGAGCCGCTCAAAGGACAAAGACTTAGAAGATTCACTCTTCTTGTACTTAAGTCGGCATCGTGCCTTTTGTATTTAATCCCGATGCTATTTCTGTCTTTCATGGTCAATGTGAAGTTTAAAGGGATACAATAAACTTGCACTGGTGCATCGGCAGCTAATATTTGTCTCCCAAGAGCCGCTCAAGGCACAGACTCTAAGAAGATGCACTCTTCTTGTACTTAAGTCGGCATTGTGCCTTTTGTATTTAATCCCGATGCAATTTCTGTGTTTCATGGTCAATGTGAAGGTCCAAGGGATACAATAAACCTGCACTGGTGCATCGGAAGCTAATACTGGTCTCCCAGGAGCCGCTCAAAACACAAACTCTTAGAACATTCACTCTTCTTGTACTTAAGTCGGCATTGTGCATTTTGTATTTAATCCCGATGCAATTTCTGTGTTTCATGGTAAATGTGAAGGTCCAAATGATACAATAATCCTGCACTGGTGCATCGGAATCTAATAATGGTCTCCCAGGAGCCGCTCAAAGCACAAACTCTTAGAAGATTCACTCTTCTTGTACTTAAAACGGCATTGTGGCTTTTGTGTTTAATCCCGATGCAATTTATTTGTTTCATGGTCAATGTGAAGGTCCAAGGAATACAGTAAACCTGTACTGGTGCATCGGAATCTAATACTGGTCTCCCAGGTGCCGCTCAAAGCACAAACTCTTAGAAGATTCACTCTTCTTGTACTTAAGTCGTGATTGTGCCTTTTGTATTTATTCCCGATGCAATTTCTGTGTTTCATGGTCAATGTGAAGGTCCAAGGGATACAACAAACCTGCACTGGTGCATCGGAAGCTAATCCTGGTGTCCCAGGTGCCGCTCAAAGCACAAACTCTTAGAAGATTCACTCTTCTTGTACTTAAGTCGGCATTGTGCCTTTTGTATTAAATCCCGATGCAATTTCTTTGTTTCATGGTCAATGTGAAGGTCCAAGGGATACAATAAACCGGCACTGGTGCATCGGAAGCTAATACTGGTCTCCCAGGAGCCGCTCAAGCACAAACTCTTAGAAGATTCACTCTTCTTGTACTTAAGTTGGCATTGTGCCTTTTGTATTTAATCCCGATGCAATTTCTGTGTTTCATGGTCAATGTGAAGGTCCAAGGGATACAATAAACCTGCACTGGTGCATCGGAAGCTAATACTGGTCTTCCATGAGCCGCTCAAAGCACAAACTCTTAGAAGATTCACTCTTCTTGTACTTATGTCGGCATTGTGCCTTTTGTTTTCAATTCCGATACAACTTCTGTGTTTCACGGTCAATGTGAAGGTCCAAGGGTTGCAGTAAACCTGCACTGGTGCATCGGAATCTAATACTGGTCTCCCAGGAGCCGCTCAAAGCACAAATTCTTAGAAGATTCCCTCTTCTTGTACTTCAGTCGGCATTGTGCCTTTTCTATTTAATCCCGATGCAATTTCTGTGTTTAATGGTCAATGTGAAGGTCCAAGGGGTATAATAAACCTGCACTGGTGCATCGGAAGCTAATACTGGTCTCCCAGGTGCCGCTCAAAAGACAAACTCTTAGATGATTCACTCTTCTTGTACTTCAGTTGGCATCGTGCCTTTTGTATTTAATCCCGATGCTATTTCTGCGTTTCATGGTCAATGTGAAGGTCCAAGGGATACAATAAACCTGCACTGGTGCATCGGAAGCTAATACTGGTCTCCCAGGAGCCGCTCAAAGCACAAACTCTTAGAAAATTCACTCTTCTTGTACTTACGTCGGCATTGTGCCTTTTGTATTTAATCCCGATGCAATTTCTGTGTTTCATGGTCAATGTCAAGGTCCAAGGGATACAATAATCCTGCACTGGTGCATCGGAAGCTAATACTGGTCTCCCACGAGCTGCTCAAAGCACAAACTCTTAGAAGATTCCCTCTTCTCGTACTTAAGTCGGCATTGTGCCTTTTGTATTTAATCCCGATACAATTTATGTGTTTCATGGTCAATGTGAAGGTCCAAGGGATACAATAAACCTGCACTGTTGGATCAGAAGCTAATACTGGTCTCCCAGGAGCCGCTCAATGCACAAACTCTTAGAAGATTCACTCTTCTTGTACTTAAGTCGAATTTGTGCCTTTTGTATTCAATCCCGATACAATTTCTGTGTTTCATGGTCAATGAGTAGATCCAAGGGATACAGTAAACCTGCACTGGTGCATCGGAAGCTAATACTGGTCTCTCAGGAGCCGCTGAAAGCACAAACTCTTAGAGGATTCACTGTTCTTGTACTTCAGTCGGCATTGTTCCTTTTGTATTTAATCCCGATGCAATTTCTGTGTTTCATGGTCAATGTGAAGGTCCAAGGGATACAATAAACCTGCGCTTGTGCATCGGAATCTAATACTGGTCTCCCAGGAGCCGCTCAAAGCACAAACTCTTAGAAGATTCGCTCTCCTTCAGTCGGCATTGTGCCTTTTGTATTTAATCCCGATGCAATTTCTGTGTTTCATGGTCAATGTGAAGGTCCAAGGGATACAATAAAACTGCACTGGTGCATCGGAAGCTAATACTGGTCTCCCAGGAGCCGCTCAAGCACAAACTCTTAGAAGATTCACTCTTCTTGTACTTAAGTCGAATTTGTGCCTTTTGTATTTAATGCCGATGAAATTTCTGTGTTTCATGGTCAATGTGAAGGTCCAAGGAATACAGTAATCCTGCACTGATGCATCGGAATCTAATACTGGTCTCCCAGGAGCCGCTCAAAGCACAAACTCTTAGAAGATTCACTCTTCTTGTACTTAGGTCGCGATTGTGCCTTTTGTATTTAATCCCGATGTAATTTCTGTGTTTCATGGTCAATGTGAAGGTCCAAGGGATACAATAAACCTGCACTGGTGCATCGGAAGCTAATACTGGTCTCCCAGGAGCCGCTCAAAGCACAAACTCTTAGAAGATTCACTCTTCTTGTACTTAAGTCGGCATTGTGCCTTTTGTATTTAATCCCGATGCAATTTCTGTGTTTCATGGTCAATGTGAAGGTCCAAGGGATACAATAAACCTGCACTGGTACATCGGAAGCTAATAATTTTCTCCCAGGAGCCGCTCAAATCACAAATTCTTAGAAGATTCCCTCTTCTTGTACTTCAGTCGGCATTGTGCCGTTTCTATTTAATCCCGATGCAATTTCTGTGTTTCATGGTCAATGTGAAGGTCCAAGGGATACAGTAAACCTGCACTGGTCAATCGGAAGCTAATACTGGTCTCACAGGAGCCGCTGAAAGCACAAACTCTTAGAGGATTCACTGTTCTTGTACTTCAGTCGGCATTGTGCCTTTTGTATTTAATCCCGATGCAATTTCTGAGTTTCATGGTCAATGTGAAGGTCCAAAGGATACAATAAACCTGCACTGGTGCATCGGAAGCTAATACTGGTGTCCCAGGAGTCGCTCAAAGCACAAACTCTTAGAAGATTCACACTTCTTGTACTTCAGTCGGCACTGTGCTTTTGTATTAACTTCTGATACAATTTCTGTGTTTCATGGTCAATGTGAAGGTCCAAGGGATACAATAAACCTGCGCTTGTGCATCGGAATCTAATACTGGTCTCCCAGGAGCCGCTCAAAGCACAAACTCTTGGAAGATTTACTCTTCATGTACTTCAATCGGCATTGTGCATTTGTATTTAATCCCGATGCAATTTCTGTGTTTCATGGTCAATGTGAAGGTCCAAGGGATACAATAAACCTGCACTGGTGCATCGAAGCTAATACTGGTCTCCCAGGAGCCGCTCAAAGCACAAACTCTTAGAAGACTCACTCTTCTTGTACTTCAGTCGGCGTTGTGCCTTTTGTATTTAATCCCGATGCAATTTCTGTGTTTCATGGTCATTGTCAAGGTCCAAGGAATACAGTAAACCTGCACAGGTGCATCGGATTCTAATACTGGTCTCCCAGGAGCCGCTCAAAGCACAAACTCTTAGAAGATTCACTCTTCTTGTACTTAAGTCGTGATTGTGCCATTTGTATTTAATCCCGATGCAATTTCTGGGTTTCATGGTCAATGTGAAGGTCCAAGGGATACAATAAACCTGCACTGGTGTATCGGAAGCTAATACTGGTCTCCCAGGAGCCGCTCAAAGCACAAACTCTTAGAAGATTCACTCTTCTTGTACTTAAGTCGGCATTGTGCTTTTTGTATTTAATCCCGATGCAATTTCTGTGTTTCATGGTCAATGTGAAGCTCCAAGGGATACAATAAACCTGCACTGGTGCATCGGAAGCTAATACTGGTCTCCCAGGAGCCGCTCAAAGCACAAACTCTTAGAAGATTCACTCTTCTTGTACTTAAGTCGTTATTGTGCCTTTTGTATTTAATCCCGATGCAATTTCTGTGTATCATGGTCAATGTGAAGGTCCAAGCAATACAGTAACCTGCACTGGTGTATCGGAAGCTAATACCGGTCTCCCAGGAGCCGCTCAAAGCACAAATTCTTAGAAGATTCACTCTTCTTGTACTTAAGTCGGCCTTGTGCCTTTTGTATTTAATCCCGATGCAATTTCTGTGTTTCATGGTCAATGTGAAGGACCAAGGGATACAATAAACCTGCACTGGTGCATCGGAAGCTAATACTGGTCTCCCAGGAGCCGCTCAAACCACAAACTCTTAGAAGATTCACTCTTCTTTTACTTATGTCGGCATTGTGCCTTTTGTATTTAATCCCGATGCAATTTCTGTGTTTCATGGTCAATGTGAAGGTGAAAGGGATACAATGAACTTGCACTGGTGCATCTGAAGCTAATACTGGTCTCCCAGGAGCCGCTCAAATGACAAACTCTTAGAAGACTCACTCTTCTTGTACTTCAGTCGGCATCGTGCCTTTTGTATTTAATCCCGATGCAATTTCTGTGTTTCATGATCAATGTAAAGGTGAAAGGGATACAATGAACTTGCACTGGTGCATCTGAAGCTAGTACTGGTCTCCCAAGAGCCGCTCAAAGCACAAACTCTTAGAAGATTCACTCTTCTTGTACTTAAGTCGTGATTGTGCCTTTTGTATTTAATCACGATGCAATTTCTGGGTTTCATGGTCATTGTGAAGGTCCAAGGGATACAATAAACCTGCACTGGTGCATCGGAATCTAATACTGGTCTCCCAGGAGCCGCTCAAAGCACATAATCCTAGAAGATTCAATCTTCTTGTACTTCAGTCGGCATTGTGCCTTTTGTATTTAATCCCGATGCAATTTCTGTGTTTCATGGTCAATGTGAAGGTGCAAGGGATACAATAAAGCTGCACTGGTGTATCGGAATCTAATACCGGTCTCCCAGGAGCCGCTCAAAGCTCAAACTCTTAGAAGATTCACTCTTCTTGTACTTATGCCGGCATTGTGCCTTTTGTATTTAATCCCGATGCAATTTCTGTGTTTCATGGTCAATGTGAAGGTCCAAGGGGTGCAATAAACCTGCACTGGTGCATCGGAAGGTAATACTGGTCTCCCAGGAGCCGCTCAAAGCACAAACTCTTAGAAGATTCACTCTTCTTGTACTTCAGTCGGCGTTGTGCCTTTTGTATTTAATCCCGATGCAATTTCTGTGTTTCATGGTCATTGTCAAGGTCCAAGGAATACAGTAAACCTGCACAGGTGCATCGGATTCTAATACTGGTCTCCCAGGAGCCGCTCAAAGCACAAACTCTTAGAAGATTCACTCTTCTTGTACTTAAGTCGTGATTGTGCCTTTTGTATTTAATCCCGATGCAATTTCTGGGTTTCATGGTCAATGTGAAGGTCCAAGGGATACAATAAACCTGCACTGGTGCATTGGAAGCTAATACTGGTCTCCCAGGAGCCGCTCAAAGCACAAACTGTTAGAAGATTCACTCTTCTTGTACTTCAGTCGGCATTGTGCCTTTTGTATTTAATCCCGATGCAATTTCTGTGTTTCATGGTCAATGTGAAGCTCCAAGGGATACAATAAACCTGCACTGGTGCATCGGAATCTAATACTGGTCTCCCAGGAGCCGCTCAAAGCACAAACTCTTAGAAGATTCACTCTTCTTGTACTTAAGTCGTGATTGTGCCTTTTGTATTTAATCCCGATGCAATTTCTGTGTATCATGGTCAATGTGAAGGTCCAAGCAATACAGTAACCTGCGCTTGTGCATCGGAATCTAATACTGGTCTCCCAGGAGACGCGCAAAGCACAAACTCTTAGAAGATTCACTCTTCTTGTACTTCATTCGGCATTGTGCCTTTTGTTTTTAATCCCGATGCAATTTCTGTGTTTCATGGTCAATGTTAAGGTCCAAGGGATGCAATAAACCTGCACTGGTGCATCGGAAGCTAATACTGGTCTCCCAGGAGCCACTGAAAGCACAAACTCTTAGAAGATTAACTCTTCTTGTACTTAAGTCGGCATTGTGCCTTTTGTATTTAATTCCGGTGCAATTTCTGTGTTTCATGGTCAATGTGAAGGTCCAAGGGATACAATAAACCTGCACTGGTGCATCGGAAGCTAATACTGGCCTCCCAGGAGCCGCTCAAAGCACAAACTCTTCGAAGATTCACTCTTCTTGTACTTCAGTCGGCGTTGTGCCTTTTGTATTTAATCCCGATGCAATTTCTGTGTTTCATGGTCATTGTCAAGGTCCAAGGAATACAGTAAACCTGCACAGGTGAATCGGAAGCTAATACTGGTCTCCCAGGAGCCGCTCAAAGCACAAACTGTTAGAAGATTCACTCTTCTTGTACTTAAGTCGGCATTGTGCCTTTTGTATTTAATCCCGATGCAATTTCTGTGTTTCATGGTCAATGTGAAGCTCCAAGGGATACAATAAACCTGCACTGGTGCATCGGAAGCTAATACTGGTCTCCCAGGAGCCGCTCAAAACACAAACTCTTAGAAGATTCACTCTTCTTGTACTTAAGTAGTGATTGTGCCTTTTGTATTTAATCCCGATGCAATTTCTGTGTATCATGGTCAATGTGAAGGTCCAAGCAATACAGTAACCTGCACTGGTGTATCGGAAGGTAATACCGGTCTCCCAGGAGCCGCTCAAAGCACAAATTCTTAGAAGATTCACTCTTCTTGTACTTAAGTCGGACTTGTGCCTTTTGTATTTAATCCCGATGCAATTTCTGTGTTTCATGGTCAATGTGAAGGACCAAGGGATACAATAAACCTGCACTGGTGCATCGGAAGCTAATACTGGTCTCCCAGGAGCCGCTCAAACCACAAATTCTTAGAAGATTCACTCTTCTTGTACTTATGTCTGCATTGTGCCTTTTGTATTTAATCCCGATGCAATTTCTGTGTTTTTTTGGTCAATGTGAAGGTGAAAGGGATACAATGAACTTGCACTGGTGCATCTGAAGCTAAAACTGGTCTCCCAGGAGCCGCTCAAATGACAAACTCTTTGAAGACTCACTCTTCTTGTACTTCAGCGGCATCGTGCCTTTTGTATTTAATCCCGATGCAATTTCTGTGTTTCATGGTCAATGTGAAGGTGAAAGGGATACAATGAACTTGCACTGGTGCTTCTGAAGCTAATACTGGTCTCCCAAGAGCCGCTCAATGCACAAACTCTTAGAAGATTCACTCTTCTTGTACTTCAGTCGGCATTGTGCCTTTTGTATTTAATCCCGATGCAATTTCTGTGTTTCATGGTCAATGTGAAGGTCCAAGGGATACAATAAACATGCACTGGTGCATCGGAAGCTAATACTGGTTTCCCAGGAGCCGCTCAAAGCACAAACTCTTAGAAGATTCACTTTTCTTGTACTTCAGTCGGCATTGTGCCTTTTGTATTTAATCCCGATGCAATTTCTGTGTTTCATGGTCAATGTGAAGGTCCAAGGCATACAATAAACCTGCACTGGTGCATCGGAAACTAATACTGGTCTCCCAGGAGCCGCTCAAAGCACAAACTCTTAGAAGATTCACTCTTCTTGTACTTATGTCGAATTTGTGCCTTTTGTATTCAATCCCGATACAATTTCTGTGTTTCATGTCATTGTGAAGGTCCAGGGGATACAATAAACCTGCACTGGTGCATCGGCAGCTAATAGTGGTCTCCCAGGAGCCGCTCAAATCACAAACACTTAGAAGATTCACTCTTCTTGTAATTCAGTCGGCATTGTGCCTTTTGTATTTAATCCTGATGCAATTTCTGTGTTTCATGATCAATGTGAAGGTCCAAGGGATACAATAAACCTGCACTGGTGTATCGGAATCTAATACCGATCTCCCAGGAGCCGCTCAAAGCACAAACTCTTAGAAGATTCACTCTTCTTGTACTATTGCCGGCATTGTGCCTTTTGTATTTAATCCCGATGCAATTTCTGTATTTCATGGTCAATGTGAAGGTCCAAGGGATACAATAAACCTGCACTGGTGCATCGGAAGCTAATACTGGTCTCCCAGGAGCCGCTCAAAACACAAACTCTTAGAATATTCACTCTTCTTGTACTTAAGTCGGCATTGTGCCTTTTGTATTTAATCCAGATGCTATTTCTGTGTTTCATGGTCAATGAGAAGGTCCAAGGGATACAAAAAACCTGCACTGGTGCATCGGAAGCTAATACTGGTCTCCCAGGACCCGCTCAAAGCACAAACTCTTAGAAGATTCACTCTTCTTGTACTTAAGTCGAATTTGTGCCTTTTGTATTCAATCCCGAAACAATTTCTGTGTTTCATGGTCAATGTGAAGGTCCAAGGGATACAATAAACCTGCACTGGTGCATCGGTAGCTAATACTGGTCTCCCAGGAGCCGCTCAAATCACAAACTCTTAGAAGATTCACTCTTATTGTACTTAAGTCGAATTTGTGCCTTTTGTATTCAATCCCGATACAATTTCTGTGTTTCATGGTCAATGTGAAGATCCAATGGATACAGTAAACTTGCACTGGTGCATCGGAAGCTAATACTGGTCTCACAGGAGCCGCTGAAAGCACAAACTCTTAGAGGTTTCACTGTTCTTGTACTTCAGTCGGCATTGTGCCTTTTGTATTTAATCCCGATGCAATTTCTGAGTTTCATGGTCAATGTGAAGGACCAAGGGATACAATAAACCTGCACTGGTGCATCGGAAGCTAATACTGGTGTCCCAGGAGTCGCTCAAAGCACAAACTCTTAGAAGATTCACTCTTCTTGTACTTCAGTCGGCACTGTGCTTTTGTATTAACTTCTGATACAATTTCTGTGTTTCATGGTCAATGTGAAGGTCCAAGGGATACAATAAACCTGCGCTTGTGCATCGGAATCTAATACTGGTCTCCCAGGAGCCGCTCAAAGCACAAACTCTTGGAAGATTTACTCTTCATGTACTTCAGTCGGCATTGTGCCTTTTGTATTTAATGCCGATGCAATTTCTGTGTTTCATCGTCAATGTGAAGGTCCAAGGAATACAGTAAACCTGCACTGGTGCATCGGAATCTAATACTGGTCTCCCAGGAGCCGCTCAAAACACAAACTCTTAGAATATTCACTCTTCTTGTACTTAAGTCGCGATTGTGCCTTTTGTATTTAATCCCGATGCAATTTCTGTGTTTCATGGTCAATGTGAAGGTCCAAGGGATACAATAAACGTGCAATGGTGCATCGGAAGCTAATACTGGTGTCCCAGGAGTCGCTCAAAGCACAAACTCTTAGAAGATTCACTCTTCTTGTACTTCAGTCGGCACTGTGCTTTTGTATTCACTTCTGATACAATTTCTGTGTTTCATGGTCAATGTGAAGGTCCAAGGGATACAATAAACCTGCGCTTGTGCATCGGAATCTAATACTGGTCTCCCAGGAGCCGCTCAAAGCACAAACTCTTGTAAGATTTACTCTTCATGTACTTCAGTCGGCATTGTGCATTTGTATTTAATCCCGATGCAATTTCTGTGTTTCATGGTCAATGTGAAGGTCCAAGGGATACAATAAACCTGCACTGGTGCATCGAAGCTAATACTGGTCTCCCAGGAGCCGCTCAAAGCACAAACTCTTAGAAGATTCACTCTTCTTGTACTTCAGTCGGCGTTGTGCCTTTTGTATTTAATCCCAATGCAATTTCTGTGTTTCATGGTCATTGTCAAGGTCCAAGGAATACAGTAAATCTGCACAGGTGCATCGGATTCTAATACTGGTCTCCCAGGAGCCGCTCAAAGCACAAACTCTTAGAAGATTCACTCTTCTTGTACTTAAGTCGGCATTGTGCCTTTTGTATTTAATCCCGATGCAATTTCTGTGTTTCATGGTCAATGTGAAGCTTCAAGGGATACAATAAACCTGCACTGGTGCATCGGAAGCTAATACTGGTCTCCCAGGAGCCGCTCAAACCACAAACTCTTAGAAGATTCACTCTTCTTTTACTTATGTCGGCATTGTGCCTTTTGTATTTAATCCCGATGCAATTTCTGTGTTTCATGGTCAATGTGAAGGTGAAAGGGATACAATGAACTTGCACTGGTGCATCTGAAGCTAATACTGGTCTCCCAGGAGCCGCTCAAATGACAAACTCTTAGAAGACTCACTCTTCTTGTACTTCAGTCGGCATCGTGCCTTTTGTATTTAATCCCGATGCAATTTCTGTGTTTCATGATCAATGTGAAGGTGAAAGGGACACAATGAACTTGCACTGGTGCATCTGAAGCTAGTACTGGTCTCCCAAGAGCCGCTCAAAGCACAAACTCTTAGAAGATTCACTCTTCTTGTACTTAAGTCGTGATTGTGCCTTTTGTATTTAATCACGATGCAATTTCTGGGTTTCATGGTCAATGTGAAGGTCCAAGGGATACAATAAACCTGCACTGGTGCATCGGAATCTAATACTGGTCTCCCAGGAGCCGCTCAAAGCACATAATCCTAGAAGATTCACTCTTCTTGTACTTCAGTCGGCATTGTGCCTTTTGTATTTAATCCCGATGCAATTTCTGTGTTTCATGGTCAATGTGAAGGTCCAAGGGATACAATAAACCTGCACTGGTGTATCGGAATCTAATACCGGTCTCCCAGGAGCCGCTCAAAGCACAAACTCTTAGAAGATTCACTCTTCTTGTACTTCATTCGGCATTGTGCCTTTTGTTTTTAATCCCGATGCAATTTCTGTGTTTCATGGTCAATGTTAAGGTCCAAGGGATGCAATAAACCTGCACTGGTGCATCGGAAGCTAATACTGGTCTCCCAGGAGCCACTGAAAGCACAAACTCTTAGAAGATTAACTCTTCTTGTACTTAAGTCGGCATTGTGCCTTTTGTATTTAATTCCGGTGCAATTTCTGTGTTTCATGGTCAATGTGAAGGTCCAAGGGATACAATAAACCTGCACTGGTGCATCGGAAGCTAATACTGGCCTCCCAGGAGCCGCTCAAAGCACAAACTCTTCGAAGATTCACTCTTCTTGTACTTCAGTCGGCGTTGTGCCTTTTGTATTTAATCCCGATGCAATTTCTGTGTTTCATGGTCATTGTCAAGGTCCAAGGAATACAGTAAACCTGCACAGGTGAATCGGAAGCTAATACTGGTCTCCCAGGAGCCGCTCAAAGCACAAACTGTTAGAAGATTCACTCTTCTTGTACTTAAGTCGGCATTGTGCCTTTTGTATTTAATCCCGATGCAATTTCTGTGTTTCATGGTCAATGTGAAGCTCCAAGGGATACAATAAACCTGCACTGGTGCATCGGAAGCTAATACTGGTCTCCCAGGAGCCGCTCAAAACACAAACTCTTAGAAGATTCACTCTTCTTGTACTTAAGTAGTGATTGTGCCTTTTGTATTTAATCCCGATGCAATTTCTGTGTATCATGGTCAATGTGAAGGTCCAAGCAATACAGTAACCTGCACTGGTGTATCGGAAGGTAATACCGGTCTCCCAGGAGCCGCTCAAAGCACAAATTCTTAGAAGATTCACTCTTCTTGTACTTAAGTCGGCCTTGTGCCTTTTGTATTTAATCCCGATGCAATTTCTGTGTTTCATGGTCAATGTGAAGGACCAAGGGATACAATAAACCTGCACTGGTGCATCGGAAGCTAATACTGGTCTCCCAGGAGCCGCTCAAACCACAAATTCTTAGAAGATTCACTCTTCTTGTACTTATGTCTGCATTGTGCCTTTTGTATTTAATCCCGATGCAATTTCTGTGTTTCATGGTCAATGTGAAGGTGAAAGGGATACAATGAACTTGCACTGGTGCATCTGAAGCTAATACTGGTCTCCCAGGAGCCGCTCAAATGACAAACTCTTTGAAGACTCACTCTTCTTGTACTTCAGCGGCATCGTGCATTTTGTATTTAATCCCGATGCAATTTCTGTGTTTCATGGTCAATGTGAAGGTGAAAGGGATACAATGAACTTGCACTGGTGCTTCTGAAGCTAATACTGGTCTCCCAAGAGCCGCTCAATGCACAAACTCTTAGAAGATTCACTCTTCTTGTACTTCAGTCGGCATTGTGCCTTTTGTATTTAATCCCGATGCAATTTCTGTGTTTCATGGTCAATGTGAAGGTCCAAGGGATACAATAAACATGCACTGGTGCATCGGAAGCTAATACTGGTTTCCCAGGAGCCGCTCAAAGCACAAACTCTTAGAAGATTCACTCTTCTTGTACTTCAGTCGGCCTTGTGCCTTTTGTATTTAATCCCGATGCAATTTCTGTGTTTCATGGTCAATGTGAAGGTCCAAGGCATACAATAAACCTGCACTGGTGCATCGGAAACTAATACTGGTCTCCCAGGAGCCGCTCAAAGCACAAACTCTTAGAAGATTCACTCTTCTTGTACTTATGTCGAA